>NC_081364.1:68797470-69097470 GCF_030684315.1 Stegostoma tigrinum | reverse complement strand
CACTGAAATAAGCATTTGGGTAAATCCAGGATCGAAAGTTGGGTGGTTTGGTGAAGTTGAGATTTTGGCCTTCAGATGTGCATATCTGACTGAAAGAAGCATTTCAGTGAAATCAGCATCAAAAGTTGAGTCGTTTAGTGAAATTTAGATTTTGGCCTTCTGAAGAGCTTATCTCACTGAAATAATCAATTCAGTGAAACCAGCATGAAAAGTTGAGTCGTTTGTTGAGGTTGGGATTTTGGCGTAGTGAAGTGCTTATCTCTCTGAAAAAAGCACTTCAGTGAACCCAGCATCGAAAGTTGAGTGGTTTGGTGAAGTTTAGATTTTGGTCTTCTGAAGTGCTTATCTCACTAAAGTAAGCATTTGGGAAAATCCAGGATCGAACGTTGGGTGGTTTGGTGAAGTTGAGATTTTGGCCTTCTGATGTGCATATCTGACTGAAAGAAGCATTTCAGTGAAATCAGCATCAAAAGTTGAGTCGTTTTTTGAGTTTGGGATTTTGGTATTCTGAAGTGCTTATCTCGTTGAAATAAGCACTTCAGTGAACTCAGCATCGAAAGATGTGTGGTTTTGTCAAGTTGTGCCTTTGGCCAACTGAAGTGCTTATCTCTCTGAAATACGCTCTTCAGTAACCCAGCATCATAAGTATTGTGGTTTGGAGAAGTTGTGATTTTGGATATCAGAAGTGCTTATCTCACTGAAATAAGCATTTGGGTAAATCCAGGATCGATAGTTGGGTGGTTTGGTGAGGTTGGGATTGTGGTTTTCTGAAGTGCTTATCTCTCTGAAAAAAGCACTTCAGTGAACCCAGCATCGAAAGTTGAGTAGTTTGGTGAAGTTTAGATTTTGGTCTTCTGAAGTGCTTATCTCACTAAAGTAAGCATTTGGGTAAATCCAGGATCGAAAGTTGGGTGGTTTGGTGAAGTTGAGATTTTGGCCTTCTGATGTGCATATCTGACTGAAAGAAGCATTTCAGTGAAACCAGCATCAAAACTTGAGTCGTTTTGTGAGGTTGGGATTTTGGCATAGTGAAGTGCTTATCTCGCTGAAATGAGCACTTCAGTGTAACCAGCATCGAAAGTTGTGTGGTTTGGTGAAGTTTTGATTTTGGTCTTCTGAAGTGCTTATCTCACTGAAATAAGCATTTGGGTAAATCCAGGATGAAAAGTAGGGCGGTTTTGTAAAGTTGAGATTTTGGCCTTCTGATGTGCATATCTGACTGAAAGAAGCATTTCAGTGAAACCAGCATCAAAACTTGAGTCGTTTGGTGAGGTTGGGATTTTGGCATTCTGAAGTGCTTATCTCACTGAAATAAGCAATTGGGTAAATCCAGGATCGAAAGTTGAGTGTTTTGGTGAAGTTGAGATTTTGGCCTTCTGATGTGCATATCTGACTGAAAGAAGCATTTCAGTGAAATCAGCATCAAAAGTTGAGTCATTTGGTGAGGTTGGGATTTTGGCGTAGTGAAGTGCTTATCTCTCTGAAATAAGCACTTCAGTGAAACCAGCATCGAACGTTGAGTGGTTTGGTGAAGTTTAGATTTTGGGCTTCTGAAGTGCTTATCTCACTAAAGTAAGCATTTGGGTAAATCCAGGATCGAAAGTTGGGTGGTTTGGTGAAGTTGAGATTTTGGCCTTCTGATGTGCATATCTGACTGAAAGAAGCATTTCAGTGAAATCAGCATCAAAAGTTGAGTCATTTGGTGAGGTTGGGATTTTGGCGTAGTGAAGTGCTTATCTCTCTGAAATAAGCACTTCAGTGAAACCAGCATCGAACGTTGAGTGGTTTGGTGAAGTTTAGATTTTGGTCTTCTGAAGTGCTTATCTCACAGAAATAAGCATTTGGGAAAATCCAGGATCGAAAGTTGGGTGGTTTGGTGAAGTTGAGATTTTGGCCTTCTGATGTGCATATCTGACTCAAAGAAGCATTTCAGTGAAATCAGCATCAAAAGTTGAGTCGTTTTTTGAGTTTGGGATTTTGGTATTCTGAAGTGCTTATCTCGTTGAAATAAGCACTTCAGTGAACTCAGCATCGAAAGATGTGTGGTTTTGTCAAGTTGTGCCTTTGGCCAACTGAAGTGCTTATCTCTCTGAAATACGCTCTTCAGTAACCCAGCATCATAAGTATTGTGGTTTGGAGAAGTTGTGATTTTGGATATCAGAAGTGCTTATCTCACTGAAATAAGCATTTGGGTAAATCCAGGATCGATAGTTGGGTGGTTTGGTGAGGTTGGGATTGTGGTTTTCTGAAGTGCTTATCTCTCTGAAAAAAGCACTTCAGTGAACCCAGCATCGAAAGTTGAGTAGTTTGGTGAAGTTTAGATTTTGGTCTTCTGAAGTGCTTATCTCACTAAAGTAAGCATTTGGGTAAATCCAGGATCAAAAGTAGGGCGGTTTTGTAAAGTTGAGATTTTGGCCTTCTGATGTGCATATCTGACTGAAAGAAGCATTTCAGTGAAACCAGCATCAAAACTTGAGTCGTTTGGTGAGGTTGGGATTTTGGCATTCTGAAGTGCTTATCTCACTGAAATAAGCAATTGGGTAAATCCAGGATCGAAAGTTGAGTGTTTTGGTGAAGTTGAGATTTTGGCCTTCTGATGTGCATATCTGACTGAAAGAAGCATTTCAGTGAAATCAGCATCAAAAGTTGAGTCATTTGGTGAGGTTGGGATTTTGGCGTAGTGAAGTGCTTATCTCTCTGAAATAAGCACTTCAGTGAAACCAGCATCGAACGTTGAGTGGTTTGGTGAAGTTTAGATTTTGGGCTTCTGAAGTGCTTATCTCACTAAAGTAAGCATTTGGGTAAATCCAGGATCGAAAGTTGGGTGGTTTGGTGAAGTTGAGATTTTGGCCTTCTGATGTGCATATCTGACTGAAAGAAGCATTTCAGTGAAATCAGCATGAAAAGTTGAGTCGTTTACTGAAATTTAGATTTTGGCCTTCAGAAGAGCTTAGCTCACTGAAATAATCAATTCAGTGAAACCAGCATCAAAAGTTGAGTCGTTTGGTGAGGTTGGGATTTTGGCGTAGTGAAGTGCTTATCTCTCTGAAAAAAGCACTTCAGTGAACCCAGCATCGAAAGTTGAGTGGTTTGGTGAGGTTGGGATTTTGGTTTTCTGAAGTGCTTATCACTCTGAAAAAAGCACTTCAGTGAA
Organism: Stegostoma tigrinum; assembly: GCF_030684315.1. Classification (NCBI taxonomy): domain Eukaryota; kingdom Metazoa; phylum Chordata; class Chondrichthyes; order Orectolobiformes; family Stegostomatidae; genus Stegostoma; species Stegostoma tigrinum. The sequence goes on along the minus strand of NC_081364.1, from coordinate 69,094,316 downwards.
CCCAGCATCGAAAGTTGAGTGGTTTGGTGAAGTTGAGATTTTGGTCTTCTGAAGTGCTTATCTCACTGAAATAAGCATTTGGGTAAATCCAGGATGAAAAGTAGGGCGGTTTTGTAAAGTTGAGATTTTGGCCTTCTGATGTGCATATCTGACTGAAAGAAGCATTTCAGTGAAACCAGCATCAAAACTTGAGTCGTTTGGTGAGGTTGGGATTTTGGCATTCTGAAGTGCTTATCTCACTGAAATAAGCAATTGGGTAAATCCAGGATCGAAAGTTGAGTGTTTTGGTGAAGTTGAGATTTTGGCCTTCTGATGTGCATATCTGACTGAAAGAAGCATTTCAGTGAAATCAGCATCAAAAGTTGAGTCATTTGGTGAGGTTGGGATTTTGGCGTAGTGAAGTGCTTATCTCTCTGAAATAAGCACTTCAGTGAAACCAGCATCGAACGTTGAGTGGTTTGGTGAAGTTTAGATTTTGGGCTTCTGAAGTGCTTATCTCACTAAAGTAAGCATTTGGGTAAATCCAGGATCGAAAGTTGGGTGGTTTGGTGAAGTTGAGATTTTGGCCTTCTGATGTGCATATCTGACTGAAAGAAGCATTTCAGTGAAATCAGCATGAAAAGTTGAGTCGTTTACTGAAATTTAGATTTTGGCCTTCAGAAGAGCTTAGCTCACTGAAATAATCAATTCAGTGAAACCAGCATCAAAAGTTGAGTCGTTTGGTGAGGTTGGGATTTTGGCGTAGTGAAGTGCTTATCTCTCTGAAAAAAGCACTTCAGTGAACCCAGCATCGAAAGTTGAGTGGTTTGGTGAGGTTGGGATTTTGGTTTTCTGAAGTGCTTATCACTCTGAAAAAAGCACTTCAGTGAACCCAGCATCGAAAGTTGAGTGGTTTGGTGAAGTTGAGATTTTGGCCTTCTGATGTGCATATCTGACTGAAAGAAGCATTTGAGTGAAACCAGCATCAAAACTTGAGTCGTTTTGTGAGGTTGGGATTTTGGCATAGTGAAGTGCTTATCTCCCTGAAATGAGCACTTCAGTGTAACCAGCATCGAAAGTTGAGTGGTTTGGTGAAGTTTTGATTTTGGTCTTCTGAAGTGCTTATCTCACTGAAATAAGCATTTGGGTAATTCCAGGATCGAAAGTAGGGCGGTTTTGTGAAGTTGAGATTTTGGCCTTCTGATGTGCATATCTGAGTGAAAGAAGCATTTCAGGGAAATCAGCATCAAAAGTTGAGTCGTTTTTTGAGTTTGGGATTTTGGTATTCTGATGTGCTTATCTCGTTGAAATAAGCACTTCAGTGAACTCAGCATCGAAAGATGTGTGGTTTTGTGAAGTTGTGCCTTTGGCCTTCTGAAGTGCTTATCTCTCTGAAACACGCTCTTCAGTAACCCAGCATCATAAGTATTGTGGTTTGGAGAAGTTGTGATTTTGGACATCTAAAGTGCTTATCTCACTGAAATAAGCATTTGGGTAAATCCAGGATCGAAAGTTGGGTGGTTTGGTGAAGTTGAGATTTTGGCCTTCAGATGTGCATATCTGACTGAAAGAAGCATTTCAGTGAAATCAGCATCAAAAGTTGAGTCGTTTAGTGAAATTTAGATTTTGGCCTTCTGAAGAGCTTATCTCACTGAAATAATCAATTCAGTGAAACCAGCATGAAAAGTTGAGTCGTTTGTTGAGGTTGGGATTTTGGCGTAGTGGAAGTGCTTATCTCTCTGAAAAAAGCACTTTCAGTGAACCCAGCATCGAAAGTTGAGTGGTTTGGTGAAGTTTAGATTTTGGTCTTCTGAAGTGCTTATCTCACTAAAGTAAGCATTTGGGAAAATCCAGGATCGAACGTTGGGTGGTTTGGTGAAGTTGAGATTTTGGCCTTCTGATGTGCATATCTGACTGAAAGAAGCATTTCAGTGAAACCAGCATCAAAACTTGAGTCGTTTTGTGAGGTTGGGATTTTGGCATAGGGAAGTGCTTATCTCGCTGAAATGAGCACTTCAGTGTAACCAGCATCGAAAGTTGTGTGGTTTGGTGAAGTTTTGATTTTGGTCTTCTGAAGTGCTTATCTCACTGTAATAAGCATTTGGGTAAATCCAGGATCGAAAGTAGGGCGGTTTTGTGAAGTTGAGATTTTGGCCTTCTGATGTGCATATCTGACTGAAAGAAGCATTTCAGTGAAACCAGCATCAAAAGTTGAGTCGTTTGGTGAGGTTGGGATTTTGGCATTCTGAAGTGCTTATTTCGCTGAATTCTGCTCTTCAGTGAGTCCAGTATCGAAACTTGAGTGGTTTGGTGAAGTTTAGATATTGGTCTTCTGAAGAGCTTATCTCACTGAAATAAGCAATTGGGTAAATCCAGGATCGAAAGTTGAGTGTTTTGGTGAAGTTTAGATTTTGTTCTTCTGAAGTGCTTATCTCACTAAAGTAAGCATTTGGGTAAATCCAGGATCGAAAGTTGAGTGGTTTGGTGAAGTTGAGATTTTGGCCTTCTGATGTGCATATCTGACTGAAAGAAGCATTTCAGTGAAATCAGCATCAAAAGTTGAGTCATTTGGTGAGGTTGGGATTTTGGCGTAGTGAAGTGCTTATCTCTCTGAAATAAGCACTTCAGTGAAACCAGCATCGAACGTTGAGTGGTTTGGTGAAGTTTAGATTTTGGTCTTCTGAAGTGCTTATCTCACAGAAATAAGCATTTGGGAAAATCCAGGATCGAAAGTTGGGTGGTTTGGTGAAGTTGAGATTTTGGCCTTCTGATGTGCATATCTGACTCAAAGAAGCATTTCAGTGAAATCAGCATCAAAAGTTGAGTCGTTTTTTGAGTTTGGGATTTTGGTATTCTGAAGTGCTTATCTTGTTGAAATAAGCACTTCAGTGAACTCAGCATCGAAAGATGTGTGGTTTTGTCAAGTTGTGCCTTTGGCCAACTGAAGTGCTTATCTCTCTGAAATACGCTCTTCAGTAACCCAGCATCATAAGTATTGTGGTTTGGAGAAGTTGTGATTTTGGATATCAGAAGTGCTTATCTCACTGAAATAAGCATTTGGGTAAATCCAGGATCGATAGTTGGGTGGTTTGGTGAGGTTGGGATTGTGGTTTTCTGAAGTGCTTATCTCTCTGAAAAAAGCACTTCAGTGAACCCAGCATCGAAAGTTGAGTAGTTTGGTGAAGTTTAGATTTTGGTCTTCTGAAGTGCTTATCTCACTAAAGTAAGCATTTGGGTAAATCCAGGATCGAAAGTTGGGTGGTTTGGTGAAGTTGAGATTTTGGCCTTCTGATGTGCATATCTGACTGAAAGAAGCATTTCAGTGAAACCAGCATCAAAACTTGAGTCGTTTGGTGAGGTTGGGATTTTGGCATTCTGAAGTGCTTATCTCACTGAAATAAGCAATTGGGTAAATCCAGGATCGAAAGTTGAGTGTTTTGGTGAAGTTGAGATTTTGCCCTTCTGATGTGCATATCTGACTGAAAGAAGCATTTCAGTGAAATCAGCATCAAAAGTTGAGTCATTTTGTGACGTTGGGATTTTGGCATAGTGAAGTGCTTATCTCGCTGAAATGAGCACTTCAGTGTAACCAGCATCGAAAGTTGTGTGGTTTGGTGAAGTTTTGATTTTGGTCTTCTGAAGTGCTTATCTCACTGAAATAAGCATTTGGGTAAATCCAGGATGAAAAGTAGGGCGGTTTTGTAAAGTTGAGATTTTGGCCTTCTGATGTGCATATCTGACTGAAAGAAGCATTTCAGTGAAACCAGCATCAAAACTTGAGTCGTTTGGTGAGGTTGGGATTTTGGCATTCTGAAGTGCTTATCTCTCTGAAATAAGCACTTCAGTGAAACCAGCATCGAACGTTGAGTGGTTTGGTGAAGTTTAGATTTTGGGCTTCTGAAGTGCTTATCTCACTAAAGTAAGCATTTGGGTAAATCCAGGATCGAAAGTTGGGTGGTTTGGTGAAGTTGAGATTTTGGCCTTCTGATGTGCATATCTGACTGAAAGAAGCATTTCAGTGAAATCAGCATGAAAAGTTGAGTCGTTTACTGAAATTTAGATTTTGGCCTTCAGAAGAGCTTAGCTCACTGAAATAATCAATTCAGTGAAACCAGCATCAAAAGTTGAGTCGTTTGGTGAGGTTGGGATTTTGGCGTAGTGAAGTGCTTATCTCTCTGAAAAAAGCACTTCAGTGAACCCAGCATCGAAAGTTGAGTGGTTTGGTGAGGTTGGGATTTTGGTTTTCTGAAGTGCTTATCACTCTGAAAAAAGCACTTCAGTGAACCCAGCATCGAAAGTTGAGTGGTTTGGTGAAGTTTAGATTTTGGTCTTCTGAAGTGCTTATCTCACTAAAGTAAGCATTTGGGAAAATCCAGGATCGAACGTTGGGTGGTTTGGTGAAGTTGAGATTTTGGCCTTCTGATGTGCGTATCTGACTGAAAGAAGCATTTCAGTGAAACCAGCATCAAAACTTGAGTCGTTTTGTGAGGTTGGGATTTTGGCATAGGGAAGTGCTTATCTCGCTGAAATGAGCACTTCAGTGTAACCAGCATCGAAAGTTGTGTGGTTTGGTGAAGTTTTGATTTTGGTCTTCTGAAGTGCTTATCTCACTGTAATAAGCATTTGGGTAAATCCAGGATCGAAAGTAGGGCGGTTTTGTGAAGTTGAGATTTTGGCCTTCTGATGTGCATATCTGACTGAAAGAAGCATTTCAGTGAAATCAGCATGAAAAGTTGAGTCGTTTACTGAAATTTAGATTTTGGCCTTCAGAAGAGCTTAGCTCACTGAAATAATCAATTCAGTGAAACCAGCATCAAAAGTTGAGTCGTTTGGTGAGGTTGGGATTTTGGCGTAGTGAAGTGCTTATCTCTCTGAAAAAAGCACTTCAGTGAACCCAGCATCGAAAGTTGAGTGGTTTGGTGAGGTTGGGATTTTGGTTTTCTGAAGTGCTTATCACTCTGAAAAAAGCACTTCAGTGAACCCAGCATCGAAAGTTGAGTGGTTTGGTGAAGTTGAGATTTTGGCCTTCTGATGTGCATATCTGACTGAAAGAAGCATTTGAGTGAAACCAGCATCAAAACTTGAGTCGTTTTGTGAGGTTGGGATTTTGGCATAGTGAAGTGCTTATCTCCCTGAAATGAGCACTTCAGTGTAACCAGCATCGAAAGTTGAGTGGTTTGGTGAAGTTTTGATTTTGGTCTTCTGAAGTGCTTATCTCACTGAAATAAGCATTTGGGTAATTCCAGGATCGAAAGTAGGGCGGTTTTGTGAAGTTGAGATTTTGGCCTTCTGATGTGCATATCTGAGTGAAAGAAGCATTTCAGGGAAATCAGCATCAAAAGTTGAGTCGTTTTTTGAGTTTGGGATTTTGGTATTCTGATGTGCTTATCTCGTTGAAATAAGCACTTCAGTGAACTCAGCATCGAAAGATGTGTGGTTTTGTGAAGTTGTGCCTTTGGCCTTCTGAAGTGCTTATCTCTCTGAAACACGCTCTTCAGTAACCCAGCATCATAAGTATTGTGGTTTGGAGAAGTTGTGATTTTGGACATCTAAAGTGCTTATCTCACTGAAATAAGCATTTGGGTAAATCCAGGATCGAAAGTTGGGTGGTTTGGTGAAGTTGAGATTTTGGCCTTCAGATGTGCATATCTGACTGAAAGAAGCATTTCAGTGAAATCAGCATCAAAAGTTGAGTCGTTTAGTGAAATTTAGATTTTGGCCTTCTGAAGAGCTTATCTCACTGAAATAATCAATTCAGTGAAACCAGCATGAAAAGTTGAGTCGTTTGTTGAGGTTGGGATTTTGGCGTAGTGGAAGTGCTTATCTCTCTGAAAAAAGCACTTCAGTGAACCCAGCATCGAAAGTTGAGTGGTTTGGTGAAGTTTAGATTTTGGTCTTCTGAAGTGCTTATCTCACTAAAGTAAGCATTTGGGAAAATCCAGGATCGAACGTTGGGTGGTTTGGTGAAGTTGAGATTTTGGCCTTCTGATGTGCATATCTGACTGAAAGAAGCATTTCAGTGAAACCAGCATCAAAACTTGAGTCGTTTTGTGAGGTTGGGATTTTGGCATAGGGAAGTGCTTATCTCGCTGAAATGAGCACTTCAGTGTAACCAGCATCGAAAGTTGTGTGGTTTGGTGAAGTTTTGATTTTGGTCTTCTGAAGTGCTTATCTCACTGTAATAAGCATTTGGGTAAATCCAGGATCGAAAGTAGGGCGGTTTTGTGAAGTTGAGATTTTGGCCTTCTGATGTGCATATCTGACTGAAAGAAGCATTTCAGTGAAACCAGCATCAAAAGTTGAGTCGTTTGGTGAGGTTGGGATTTTGGCATTCTGAAGTGCTTATTTCGCTGAATTCTGCTCTTCAGTGAGTCCAGTATCGAAACTTGAGTGGTTTGGTGAAGTTTAGATATTGGTCTTCTGAAGAGCTTATCTCACTGAAATAAGCAATTGGGTAAATCCAGGATCGAAAGTTGAGTGTTTTGGTGAAGTTTAGATTTTGTTCTTCTGAAGTGCTTATCTCACTGAAATAAGCATTTGGGTAAATCCAGGATCGAAAGTAGGGCGGTTTTGTGAAGTTGAGATTTTGGCCTTCTGATGTGCATATCTGACTGAAAGAAGCAGTTCAGTGAAACCAGCATCAAAATTGAGTCGTTTGGTGAGGTTGGAATTTTGGCATTCTGAAGTGCTTATTTCGCTGAATTTTGCTCTTCAGTGAGTCCAGGATCGAAAGTTGAGTGGTTTGGTGAAGTTTAGATATTGGTCTTCTGAAGAGCTTATCTCACTGAAATAAGCAATTGGATAAATCCAGGATCGAACGTTGGGTGGTTTGGTGAAGTTGAGATTTTGGCCTTCTGATGTGCATATCTGACTGAAAGAAGCATTTCAGTGAAATCAGCATCAAAAGTTGAGTCGTTTTTTGAGTTTGGGATTTTGGTATTCTGAAGTGCTTATCTCAATGAAATGAGCAATTCAGTGTAACCAGCATCGAACGTTGAGTGGTTTGGTGAAGTTTTGATTTTGGTCTTCTGAAGAGCTTATCTCACTGAAATAAGCAATTGGGTAAATCCAGGATCGAAAGTTGAGTGTTTTGGTGAAGTTTAGATTTTGGTCTTCTGAAGTGCTTATCTCACTAAAGTAAGCATTTGGGTAAATCCAGGATCGAACGTTGGGTGGTTTGGTGAAGTTGAGATTTTGGCCTTCTGATGTGCATATCTGACTGAAAGAAGCATTTGAGTGAAACCAGCATCAAAACTTGAGTCGTTTTGTGTGGTTGGGATTTTGGCATAGTGAAGTGCTTATCTCGCTGAAATGAGCACTTCAGTGTAACCAGCATCGAAAGTTGAGTGGTTTGGTGAAGTTTTGATTTTGGTCTTCTGAAGTGCTTATCTCACTGAAATAAGCATTTGGGTAAATCCAGGATCGAAAGTAGGGCGGTTTTGTGAAGTTTAGATTTTGGCCTTCTGATGTGCATATCTGACTGAAAGAAGCATTTCAGTGAAATCAGCATCAAAAGTTGAGTCATTTGGTGAGGTTGGGATTTTGGCGTAGTGAAGTGCTTATCTCTCTGAAATAAGCACTTCAGTGAAACCAGCATCGAACGTTGAGTGGTTTGGTGAAGTTTAGATTTTGGTCTTTTGAAGTGCTTATCTCACAGAAATAAGCATTTTGTAAAATCCAGGATCGAAAGTTGGGTGGTTTGGTGAAGTTGAGATTTTGGCCTTCTGAAGTGCATATCTGACTGAAAGAAGCATTTCAGTGAAATCAGCATCAAAAGTTGAGTCGTTTTTTGAGTTTGGGATTTTGGTATTCTGAAGTGCTTATCTCGTTGAAATAAGCACTTCAGTGAACTCAGAATCGAAAGATGTGTGGTTTTGTGAAGTTGTGCCTTTGGCCTTCTGAAGTGCTTATCTCTCTGAAATACGCTCTTCAGTATCCCAGCATCATAAGTATTGTGGTTTGGAGAAGTTGTGATTTTGGACATCAGAAGTGCTTATCTCACTGAAATAAGCATTTGGGTAAATCCAGGATCGAAAGTTGGGTGGTTTGGTGAAGTTGAGATTTTGGCCTTCAGATGTGCATATCTGACTGAAAGAAGCATTTCAGTGAAATCAGCATCAAAAGTTGAGTCGTTTACTGAAATTTAGATTTTGGCCTTCTGAAGTTCTTATCTCACTGAAATAATCAATTCAGTGAAACCAGCATCAAAAGTTGAGTCGTTTGGTGAGGTTGGGATTTTGGCGTAGTGAAGTGCTTATCTCTCTGAAAAAAGCACTTCAGTGAACCCAGCATCGAAAGTTGGGTGGTTTGGTGAAGTTGAGATTTTGGCCTTCTGATGTGCATATCTGACTGAAAGAAGCATTTCAGTGAAATCAGCATCAAAACCTGAGTCGTTTTGTGAGGTTGGGATTTTGGCATAGTGAAGTGCTTATCTCAATGAAATGAGCAATTCAGTGTAACCAGCATCGAAAGTTGTGTGGTTTGGTGAAGTTTTGATTTTGGTCTTCTGAAGTGCTTATCTCACTGTAATAAGCATTTGGGTAAATCCAGGATCGAAAGTAGGGCGGTTTTGTGAAGTTGAGATTTTGGCCTTCTGATGTGCATATCTGACTGAAAGAAGCATTTCAGTGAAACCAGCATCAAAAGTTGAGTCGTTTGGTGAGGTTGGGATTTTGGCATTCTGAAGTGCTTATTTCGCTGAATTCTGCTCTTCAGTGAGTCCAGTATCGAAACTTGAGTGGTTTGGTGAAGTTTAGATATTGGTCTTCTGAAGAGCTTATCTCACTGAAATAAGCAATTGGGTAAATCCAGGATCGAAAGTTGAGTGTTTTGGTGAAGTTTAGATTTTGTTCTTCTGAAGTGCTTATCTCACTGAAATAAGCATTTGGGTAAATCCAGGATCGAAAGTAGGGCGGTTTTGTGAAGTTGAGATTTTGGCCTTCTGATGTGCATATCTGACTGAAAGAAGCAGTTCAGTGAAACCAGCATCAAAATTGAGTCGTTTGGTGAGGTTGGAATTTTGGCATTCTGAAGTGCTTATTTCGCTGAATTTTGCTCTTCAGTGAGTCCAGGATCGAAAGTTGAGTGGTTTGGTGAAGTTTAGATATTGGTCTTCTGAAGAGCTTATCTCACTGAAATAAGCAATTGGATAAATCCAGGATCGAACGTTGGGTGGTTTGGTGAAGTTGAGATTTTGGCCTTCTGATGTGCATATCTGACTGAAAGAAGCATTTCAGTGAAATCAGCATCAAAAGTTGAGTCGTTTTTTGAGTTTGGGATTTTGGTATTCTGAAGTGCTTATCTCAATGAAATGAGCAATTCAGTGTAACCAGCATCGAACGTTGAGTGGTTTGGTGAAGTTTTGATTTTGGTCTTCTGAAGAGCTTATCTCACTGAAATAAGCAATTGGGTAAATCCAGGATCGAAAGTTGAGTGTTTTGGTGAAGTTTAGATTTTGGTCTTCTGAAGTGCTTATCTCACTAAAGTAAGCATTTGGGTAAATCCAGGATCGAACGTTGGGTGGTTTGGTGAAGTTGAGATTTTGGTCTTCTGATGTGCATATCTGACTGAAAGAAGCATTTGAGTGAAACCAGCATCAAAACTTGAGTCGTTTTGTGTGGTTGGGATTTTGGCATAGTGAAGTGCTTATCTCGCTGAAATGAGCACTTCAGTGTAACCAGCATCGAAAGTTGAGTGGTTTGGTGAAGTTTTGATTTTGGTCTTCTGAAGTGCTTATCTCACTGAAATAAGCATTTGGGTAAATCCAGGATCGAAAGTAGGGCGGTTTTGTGAAGTTTAGATTTTGGCCTTCTGATGTGCATATCTGACTGAAAGAAGCATTTCAGTGAAATCAGCATCAAAAGTTGAGTCATTTGGTGAGGTTGGGATTTTGGCGTAGTGAAGTGCTTATCTCTCTGAAATAAGCACTTCAGTGAAACCAGCATCGAACGTTGAGTGGTTTGGTGAAGTTTAGATTTTGGTCTTTTGAAGTGCTTATCTCACAGAAATAAGCATTTTGTAAAATCCAGGATCGAAAGTTGGGTGGTTTGGTGAAGTTGAGATTTTGGCCTTCTGAAGTGCATATCTGACTGAAAGAAGCATTTCAGTGAAATCAGCATCAAAAGTTGAGTCGTTTTTTGAGTTTGGGATTTTGGTATTCTGAAGTACTTATCTCGTTGAAATAAGCACTTCAGTGAACTCAGAATCGAAAGATGTGTGGTTTTGTGAAGTTGTGCCTTTGGCCTTCTGAAGTGCTTATCTCTCTGAAATACGCTATTCAGTATCCCAGCATCATAAGTATTGTGGTTTGGAGAAGTTGTGATTTTGGACATCAGAAGTGCTTATCTCACTGAAATAAGCATTTGGGTAAATCCAGGATCGAAAGTTGGGTGGTTTGGTGAAGTTGAGATTTTGGCCTTCAGATGTGCATATCTGACTGAAAGAAGCATTTCAGTGAAATCAGCATCAAAAGTTGAGTCGTTTACTGAAATTTAGATTTTGGCCTTCTGAAGTTCTTATCTCACTGAAATAATCAATTCAGTGAAACCAGCATCAAAAGTTGAGTCGTTTGGTGAGGTTGGGATTTTGGCGTAGTGAAGTGCTTATCTCTCTGAAAAAAGCACTTCAGTGAACCCAGCATCGAAAGTTGAGTGATTTGGTGAGGTTGGGATTGTGGTTTTCTGAAGTGCTTATCTCTCTGAAAAAAGCACTTCAGTGAGCCCAGCATCGAAAGTTGAGTGGTTTGGTGAAGTTTAGATTTTGGTCTTCTGAAGTGCTTATCTCACTAAAGTAAGCATTTGGGAAAATCCAGGATCGAAAGTTGGGTGGTTTGGTGAAGTTGAGATTTTGGCCTTCTGATGTGCATATCTGACTGAAAGAAGCATTTCAGTGAAATCAGCATCAAAAGTTGAGTCATTTGGTGAGGTTAGGATTTTGGCGTAGTGAAGTGCTTCTCTCTCTGAAATAAGCACTTCAGTGAAACCAGCATCGAACGTTGAGTGGTTTGGTGAAGTTTAGATTTTGGTCTTTTGAAGTGCTTATCTCACAGAAATAAGCATTTTGTAAAATCCAGGATCGAAAGTTGGGTGGTTTGGTGAAGTTGAGATTTTGGCCTTCTGATGTGCATATCTGACTCAAAGAAGCATTTCAGTGAAATCAGCATCAAAAGTTGAGTCGTTTTTTGAGTTTGGGATTTTGGTATTCTGAAGTGCTTATCTCGTTGAAATAAGCACTTCAGTGAACTCAGAATCGAAAGATGTGTGGTTTTGTGAAGTTGTGCCTTTGGCCTTCTGAAGTGCTTATCTCTCTGAAATACGCTCTTCAGTAACCCAGCATCATAAGTATTGTGGTTTGGAGAAGTTGTGATTTTGGACATCAGAAGTGCTTATCTCACTGAAATAAGCATTTGGGTAAATCCAGGATCGAAAGTTGGGTGGTTTGGTGAAGTTGAGATTTTGGCCTTCAGATGTGCATATCTGACTGAAAGAAGCATTTCAGTGAAATCAGCATCAAAAGTTGAGTCGTTTACTGAAATTTAGATTTTGGCCTTCTGAAGTTCTTATCTCACTGAAATAATCAATTCAGTGAAACCAGCATCAAAAGTTGAGTCGTTTGGTGAGGTTGGGATTTTGGCGTAGTGAAGTGCTTATCTCTCTGAAAAAAGCACTTCAGTGAACCCAGCATCGAAAGTTGAGTGATTTGGTGAGGTTTGGATTGTGGTTTTCTGAAGTGCTTATCTCGCTGAAAAAAGCACTTCAGTGAACCCAGCATCGAAAGTTGAGTGGTTTGGTGAAGTTTAGATTTTGGTCTTCTGAAGTGCTTATCTCACTAAAGTAAGCATTTGGGTAAATCCAGGATCGAAAGTTGGGTGGTTTGGTGAAGTTGAGATTTTGGCCTTCTGATGTGCATATCTGACTGAAAGAAGCATTTCAGTGAAACCAGCATCAAAACTTGAGTCGTTCTGTGAGGTTGGGATTTTGGCATAGTGAAGTGCTTATCTCGCTGAAATGAGCACTTCAGTGTAACCAGCATCGAAAGTTGAGTGGTTTGGTGAAGTTTTGATTTTGGTCTTCTGAAGTGCTTATCTCACTGAAATAAGCATTTGGGTAAATCCAGGATCGAAAGTAGGGCGGTTTTGTGAAGTTTAGATTTTGGCCTTCTGATGTGCATATCTGACTGAAAGAAGCATTTCAGTGAAATCAGCATCAAAAGTTGAGTCATTTGGTGAGGTTGGGATTTTGGCGTAGTGAAGTGCTTATCTCTCTGAAATAAGCACTTCAGTGAAACCAGCATCGAACGTTGAGTGGTTTGGTGAAGTTTAGATTTTGGTCTTTTGAAGTGCTTATCTCACAGAAATAAGCATTTTGTAAAATCCAGGATCGAAAGTTGGGTGGTTTGGTGAAGTTGAGATTTTGGCCTTCTGATGTGCATATCTGACTCAAAGAAGCATTTCAGTGAAATCAGCATCAAAAGTTGAGTCGTTTTTTGAGTTTGGGATTTTGGTATTCTGAAGTGCTTATCTCGTTGAAATAAGCACTTCAGTGAACTCAGAATCGAAAGATGTGTGGTTTTGTGAAGTTGTGCCTTTGGCCTTCTGAAGTGCTTATCTCTCTGAAATACGCTCTTCAGTAACCCAGCATCATAAGTATTGTGGTTTGGAGAAGTTGTGATTTTGGACATCAGAAGTGCTTATCTCACTGAAATAAGCATTTGGGTAAATCCAGGATCGAAAGTTGGGTGGTTTGGTGAAGTTGAGATTTTGGCCTTCAGATGTGCATATCTGACTGAAAGAAGCATTTCAGTGAAATCAGCATCAAAAGTTGAGTCGTTTACTGAAATTTAGATTTTGGCCTTCTGAAGTTCTTATCTCACTGAAATAATCAATTCAGTGAAACCAGCATCAAAAGTTGAGTCGTTTGGTGAGGTTGGGATTTTGGCGTAGTGAAGTGCTTATCTCTCTGAAAAAAGCACTTCAGTGAACCCAGCATCGAATGTTGAGTGATTTGGTGAGGTTGGGATTGTGGTTTTCTGAAGTGCTTATCTCTCTGAAAAAAGCACTTCAGTGAACCCAGCATCGAAAGTTGAGTGGTTTGGTGAAGTTTAGATTTTGGTCTTCTGAAGTGCTTATCTCACTGAAATAAGCATTTGGGTAAATCCAGGATCGAAAGTAGGGCGGTTTTGTGAAGTTGAGATTTTGGCCTTCTGATGTGCATATCTGACTGAAAGAAGCATTTCAGTGAAATCAGCATCAAAAGTTGAGTCATTTGGTGAGGTTGGGATTTTGGCGTAGTGAAGTGCTTATCTCTCTGAAATAAGCACTTCAGTGAAACCAGCATCGAACGTTGAGTGGTTTGGTGAAGTTTAGATTTTGGTCTTTTGAAGTGCTTATCTCACAGAAATAAGCATTTTGTAAAATCCAGGATCGAAAGTTGGGTGGTTTGGTGAAGTTGAGATTTTGGCCTTCTGATGTGCATATCTGACTCAAAGAAGCATTTCAGTGAAATCAGCATCAAAAGTTGAGTCGTTTTTTGAGTTTGGGATTTTGGTATTCTGAAGTGCTTATCTCGTTGAAATAAGCACTTCAGTGAACTCAGAATCGAAAGATGTGTGGTTTTGTGAAGTTGTGCCTTTGGCCTTCTGAAGTGCTTATCTCTCTGAAATACGCTCTTCAGTAACCCAGCATCATAAGTATTGTGGTTTGGAGAAGTTGTGATTTTGGACATCAGAAGTGCTTATCTCACTGAAATAAGCATTTGGGTAAATCCAGGATCGAAAGTTGGGTGGTTTGGTGAAGTTGAGATTTTGGCCTTCAGATGTGCATATCTGACTGAAAGAAGCATTTCAGTGAAATCAGCATCAAAAGTTGAGTCGTTTACTGAAATTTAGATTTTGGCCTTCTGAAGTTCTTATCTCACTGAAATAATCAATTCAGTGAAACCAGCATCAAAAGTTGAGTCGTTTGGTGAGGTTGGGATTATGGCGAAGTGAAGTGCTTATCTCTCTGATAAAAGCACTTCAGAGAACCCAGCATCGAAAGTTGAGTGGTTTGGTGAGGTTGGGATTGTGGTTTTCTGAAGTGCTTATCTCTCTGAAAAAAGCACTTCAGTGAAACCAGCATCGAAAGTTGAGTGGTTTTGTGAAGTTTAGATTTTGGTCTTCTGAAGTGCTTATCTCACTAAAGTAAGCATTTGGGTAAATCCAGGATCGAACGTTGGGTGGTTTGGTGAAGTTGAGATTTTGGCCTTCTGATGTGCATATCTGACTGAAAGAAGCATTTCAGTGAAATCAGCATCAAAACTTGAGTCGTTTTGTGACGTCGGGATTTTGGCATAGTGAAGTGCTTATCTCGCTGAAATGAGCACTTCAGTGTAACCAGCATCGAAAGTTGTGTGGTTTGGTGAAGTTTTGATTTTGGTCTTCTGAAGTGCTTATCTCACTGAAATAAGCATTTGGGTAAATCCAGGATCGAAAGTAGGGCGGTTTTGTGAAGTTGAGATTTTGGCCTTCTGATGTGCATATCTGACTGAAAGAAGCAGTTCAGTGAAACCAGCATCAAAATTGAGTCGTTTGGTGAGGTTGGAATTTTGGCATTCTGAAGTGCTTATTTCGCTGAATTCTGCTCTTCAGTGAGTCCAGGATCGAAAGTTGAGTGGTTTGGTGAAGTTTAGATATTGGTCTTCTGAAGAGCTTATCTCACTGAAATAAGCAATTGGATAAATCCAGGATCGAACGTTGGGTGGTTTGGTGAAGTTGAGATTTTGGCCTTCTGATGTGCATATCTGACTGAAAGAAGCATTTCAGTGAAATCAGCATCAAAAGTTGAGTCGTTTTTTGAGTTTGGGATTTTGGTATTCTGAAGTGCTTATCTCTCTGAAATAAGCACTTCAGTGAAACCAGCATCGAACGTTGAGTGGTTTGGTGAAGTTTAGATTTTGGTCTTCTGAAGTGCTTATCTCACAGAAATAAGCATTTGGGAAAATCCAGGATCGAAAGTTGGGTGGTTTGGTGAAGTTGAGATTTTGGCCTTCTGATGTGCATATCTGACTGAAAGAAGCATTTCAGTGAAACCAGCATCAAAACCTGAGTCGTTTTGTGAGGTTGGGATTTTGGCATAGTGAAGTGCTTATCTCAATGAAATGAGCAATTCAGTGTAACCAGCATCGAAAGTTGTGTGGTTTGGTGAAGTTTTGATTTTGGTCTTCTGAAGAGCTTATCTCACTGAAATAAGCAATTGGGTAAATCCAGGATCGAAAGTTGAGTGTTTTGGTGAAGTTTAGATTTTGGTCTTCTGAAGTGCTTATCTCACTAAAGTAAGCATTTGGGTAAATCCAGGATCGAACGTTGGGTGGTTTGGTGAAGTTGAGATTTTGGCCTTCTGATGTGCATATCTGACTGAAAGAAGCATTTCAGTGAAACCAGCATCAAAACTTGAGTCGTTTTGTGTGGTTGGGATTTTGGCATAGTGAAGTGCTTATCTCGCTGAAATGAGCACTTCAGTGTAACCAGCATCGAAAGTTGAGTGGTTTGGTGAAGTTTTGATTTTGGTCTTCTGAAGTGCTTATCTCACTGAAATAAGCATTTGGGTAAATCCAGGATCGAAAGTAGGGCGGTTTTGTGAAGTTTAGATTTTGGCCTTCTGATGTGCATATCTGACTGAAAGAAGCATTTCAGTGAAATCAGCATCAAAAGTTGAGTCATTTGGTGAGGTTAGGATTTTGGCGTAGTGAAGTGCTTCTCTCTCTGAAATAAGCACTTCAGTGAAACCAGCATCGAACGTTGAGTGGTTTGGTGAAGTTTAGATTTTGGTCTTTTGAAGTGCTTATCTCACAGAAATAAGCATTTTGTAAAATCCAGGATCGAAAGTTGGGTGGTTTGGTGAAGTTGAGATTTTGGCCTTCTGATGTGCATATCTGACTCAAAGAAGCATTTCAGTGAAATCAGCATCAAAAGTTGAGTCGTTTTTTGAGTTTGGGATTTTGGTATTCTGAAGTGCTTATCTCGTTGAAATAAGCACTTCAGTGAACTCAGAATCGAAAGATGTGTGGTTTTGTGAAGTTGTGCCTTTGGCCTTCTGAAGTGCTTATCTCTCTGAAATACGCTCTTCAGTAACCCAGCATCATAAGTATTGTGGTTTGGAGAAGTTGTGATTTTGGACATCAGAAGTGCTTATCTCACTGAAATAAGCATTTCAGTGTAACCAGCATCGAAAGTTGTGTGGTTTGGTGAAGTTTTGATTTTGGTCTTCTGAAGAGCTTATCTCACTGAAATAAGCAATTGGGTAAATCCAGGATCGAAAGTTGAGTGTTTTGGTGAAGTTTAGATTTTGGTCTTCTGAAGTGCTTATCTCACTAAAGTAAGCATTTGGGTAAATCCAGGATCGAACGTTGGGTGGTTTGGTGAAGTTGAGATTTTGGCCTTCTGATGTGCATATCTGACTGAAAGAAGCATTTCAGTGAAACCAGCATCAAAACTTGAGTCGTTTTGTGTGGTTGGGATTTTGGCATAGTGAAGTGCTTATCTCGCTGAAATGAGCACTTCAGTGTAACCAGCATCGAAAGTTGAGTGGTTTGGTGAAGTTTTGATTTTGGTCTTCTGAAGTGCTTATCTCACTGAAATAAGCATTTGGGTAAATCCAGGATCGAAAGTAGGGCGGTTTTGTGAAGTTTAGATTTTGGCCTTCTGATGTGCATATCTGACTGAAAGAAGCATTTCAGTGAAATCAGCATCAAAAGTTGAGTCATTTGGTGAGGTTAGGATTTTGGCGTAGTGAAGTGCTTCTCTCTCTGAAATAAGCACTTCAGTGAAACCAGCATCGAACGTTGAGTGGTTTGGTGAAGTTTAGATTTTGGTCTTTTGAAGTGCTTATCTCACAGAAATAAGCATTTTGTAAAATCCAGGATCGAAAGTTGGGTGGTTTGGTGAAGTTGAGATTTTGGCCTTCTGATGTGCATATCTGACTCAAAGAAGCATTTCAGTGAAATCAGCATCAAAAGTTGAGTCGTTTTTTGAGTTTGGGATTTTGGTATTCTGAAGTGCTTATCTCGTTGAAATAAGCACTTCAGTGAACTCAGAATCGAAAGATGTGTTGTTTTGTGAAGTTGTGCCTTTGGCCTTCTGAAGTGCTTATCTCTCTGAAATACGCTCTTCAGTAACCCAGCATCATAAGTATTGTGGTTTGGAGAAGTTGTGATTTTGGACATCAGAAGTGCTTATCTCACTGAAATAAGCATTTGGGTAAATCCAGGATCGAAAGTTGGGTGGTTTGGTGAAGTTGAGATTTTGGCCTTCAGATGTGCATATCTGACTGAAAGAAGCATTTCAGTGAAATCAGCATCAAAAGTTGAGTCGTTTACTGAAATTTAGATTTTGGCCTTCTGAAGTTCTTATCTCACTGAAATAATCAATTCAGTGAAACCAGCATCAAAAGTTGAGTCGTTTGGTGAGGTTGGGATTTTGGCGTAGTGAAGTGCTTATCTCTCTGAAAAAAGCACTTCAGTGAACCCAGCATCGAAAGTTGAGTGATTTGGTGAGGTTTGGATTGTGGTTTTCTGAAGTGCTTATCTCGCTGAAAAAAGCACTTCAGTGAACCCAGCATCGAAAGTTGAGTGGTTTGGTGAAGTTTAGATTTTGGTCTTCTGAAGTGCTTATCTCACTAAAGTAAGCATTTGGGTAAATCCAGGATCGAAAGTGGGGTGGTTTGGTGAAGTTGAGATTTTGGCCTTCTGATGTGCATATCTGACTGAAAGAAGCATTTCAGTGAAACCAGCATCAAAACTTGAGTCGTGCTGTGAGGTTGGGATTTTGGCATAGTGAAGTGCTTATCTCGCTGAAATGAGCACTTCAGTGTAACCAGCATCGAAAGTTGAGTGGTTTGGTGAAGTTTTGATTTTGGTCTTCTGAAGTGCTTATCTCACTGAAATAAGCATTTGGGTAAATCCAGGATCGAAAGTAGGGCGGTTTTGTGAAGTTTAGATTTTGGCCTTCTGATGTGCATATCTGACTGAAAGAAGCATTTCAGTGAAATCAGCATCAAAAGTTGAGTCATTTGGTGAGGTTGGGATTTTGGCGTAGTGAAGTGCTTATCTCTCTGAAATAAGCACTTCAGTGAAACCAGCATCGAACGTTGAGTGTTTTGGTGAAGTTTAGATTTTGGTCTTTTGAAGTGCTTATCTCACAGAAATAAGCATTTTGTAAAATCCATGATCGAAAGTTGGGTGGTTTGGTGAAGTTGAGATTTTGGCCTTCAGATGTGCATATCTGACTGAAAGAAGCATTTCAGTGAAATCAGCATCAAAAGTTGAGTCGTTTACTGAAATTTAGATTTTGGCCTTCTGAAGTTCTTATCTCACTGAAATAATCAATTCAGTGAAACCAGCATCAAAAGTTGAGTCGTTTTGTGAGGTTGGGATTTTGGCGTAGTGAAGTGCTTATCTCTCTGATAAAAGCACTTCAGTGAACCCAGCATCGAAAGTTGAGTGGTTTGGTGAGGTTGGGATTGTGGTTTTCTGAAGTGCTTATCTCTCTGAAAAAAGCACTTCAGTGAAACCAGCATCGAAAGTTGAGTGGTTTTGTGAAGTTTAGATTTTGGTCTTCTGAAGTGCTTATCTCACTAAAGTAAGCATTTGGGTAAATCCAGGATCGAAAGTTGGGTGGTTTGGTGAAGTTGAGATTTTGGCCTTCTGATGTGCATATCTGACTGAAAGAAGCATTTCAGTGAAATCAGCATCAAAACTTGAGTCGTTTTGTGACGTTGGGATTTTGGCATAGTGAAGTGCTTATCTCGCTGAAATGAGCACTTCAGTGTAACCAGCATCGAAAGTTGTGTGGTTTGGTGAAGTTTTGATTTTGGTCTTCTGAAGTGCTTATCTCACTGAAATAAGCATTTGGGTAAATCCAGGATCGAAAGTAGGGCGGTTTTGTGAAGTTGAGATTTTGGCCTTCTGATGTGCATATCTGACTGAAAGAAGCAGTTCAGTGAAACCAGCATCAAAATTGAGCCGTTTGGTGAGGTTGGAATTTTGGCATTCTGAAGTGCTTATTTCGCTGAATTCTGCTCTTCAGTGAGTCCAGGATCGAAAGTTGAGTGGTTTGGTGAAGTTTAGATATTGGTCTTCTGAAGAGCTTATCTCACTGAAATAAGCAATTGGGTAAATCCAGGATCGAACGTTGGGTGGTTTGGTGAAGTTGAGATTTTGGCCTTCTGATGTGCATATCTGACTGAAAGAAGCATTTGAGTGAAATCATCATCAAAAGTTGAGTCGTTTTTTGAGTTTGGGATTTTGGTATTCTGAAGTGCTTATCTCTCTGAAATAAGCACTTCAGTGAAACCAGCATCGAACGTTGAGTGGTTTGGTGAAGTTTAGATTTTGGTCTTCTGAAGTGCTTATCTCACAGAAATAAGCATTTGGGAAAATCCAGGATCGAAAGTTGGGTGGTTTGGTGAAGTTGAGATTTTGGCCTTCTGATGTGCATATCTGACTGAAAGAATCATTTCAGTGAAACCAGCATCAAAACTTGAGTCGTTTTGTGAGGTTGGGATTTTGGCATAGTGAAGTGCTTATCTCGCTGAAATGAGCAATTCAGTGTAACCAGCATCGAAAGTTGTGTGGTTTGGTGAAGTTTTGATTTTGGTCTTCTGAAGAGCTTATCTCACTGAAATAAGCAATTGGGTAAATCCAGGATCGAAAGTTGGGTGGTTTGGTGAAGTTGAGATTTTGGTCTTCTGAAGTGCTTATCTCACTAAAGTAAGCATTTGGGTAAATCCAGGATCGAAAGTTGGGTGGTTTGGTGAAGTTGAGATTTTGGCCTTCTGATGTGCATATCTGACTGAAAGAAGCATTTGAGTGAAACCAGCATCAAAACTTGAGTCGTTTTGTGAGGTTGGGATTTTGGCATAGTGAAGTGCTTATCTCGCTGAAATGAGCACTTCAGTGTAACCAGCATCGAAAGTTGTGTGGTTTGGTGAAGTTTTGATTTTGGTCTTCTGAAGTGCTTATCTCACTGAAATAAGCAATTGGGTAAATCCAGGATCGAAAGTTGAGTGTTTTGGTGAAGTTTAGATTTTGGTCTTCTGAAGTGCTTATCTGACTGAAAGAAGCATTTCAGTGAAATCAGCATCAAAAGTTGAGTCGTTTACTGAAATTTAGATTTTGGCCTTCTGAAGTTCTTATCTCACTGAAATAATCAATTCAGTGAAACCAGCATCAAAAGTTGAGTCGTTTGGTGAGGTTGGGATTTTGGCGTAGTGAAGTGCTTATCTCTCTGAAAAAAGCACTTCAGTGAACCCAGCATCGAAAGTTGAGTGATTTGGTGAGGTTTGGATTGTGGTTTTCTGAAGTGCTTATCTCTCGTAAAAAAGCACTTCAGTGAACCCAGCATCGAAAGTTGAGTGGTTTGGTGAAGTTTAGATTTTGGTCTTCTGAAGTGCTTATCTCACTAAAGTAAGCATTTGGGAAAATCCAGGATCGAAAGTAGGGCGGTTTTGTGAAGTTTAGATTTTGGCCTTCTGATGTGCATATCTGACTGAAAGAAGCATTTCAGTGAAACCAGCATCAAAACTTGAGTCGTTCTGTGAGGTTGGGATTTTGGCATAGTGAAGTGCTTATCTCGCTGAAATGAGCACTTCAGTGTAACCAGCATCGAAATTTGTGTGGTTTGGTGAAGTTTTGATTTTGGTCTTCTGAAGTGCTTATCTCACTGAAATAAGCATTTGGGTAAATCCAGGATCGAAAGTAGGGCGGTTTTGTGAAGTTTAGATTTTGGCCTTCTGATGTGCATATCTGACTGAAAGAAGCATTTCAGTGAAATCAGCATCAAAAGTTGAGTCATTTGGTGAGGTTGGGATTTTGGCGTAGTGAAGTGCTTATCTCTCTGAAATAAGCACTTCAGTGAAACCAGCATCGAACGTTGAGTGTTTTAGTGAAGTTTAGATTTTGGTCTTTTGAAGTGCTTATCTCACAGAAATAAGCATTTTGTAAAATCCAGGATCGAAAGTTGAGTGGTTTGGTGAAGTTGAGATATTGGATTTCAGATGTGCATATCTGACTGAAAGAAGCATTTCAGTGAAACCAGCATCAAAAGTTGAGTCGTTTGGTGAGGTTGGGATTTTGGCATTCTGAAGTGCTTATTTCGCTGAATTCTGCTCTTCAGAGAGTCCAGGAGCGAAAGTTGAGTGGTTTGGTGAAGTTTAGATATTGGTCTTCTGAAGAGCTTGTCTCACTGAAATAAGCAATTGGGTAAATCCAGGTTCGAAAGTTGAGTGTTTTGGTGAAGTTTAGATTTTGGTCTTCTGAAGTGCTTATCTCACTAAAGTAAGCATTTGTGTAAATCCAGGATCGAACGTTGGGTGGTTTTGTGAAGTTGAGATTTTGGCCTTCTGATGTGCAAATCTGACTGAAAGAAGCATTTCAGTGAAACCAGCATCAAAAGTTGAGTCGTTTGGTGAGGTTGGGATTTTGGCATTCTGAAGTGCTTATTTCGCTGAATTCTGCTCTTCAGTGAGTCCAGGATCGAAAGTTGAGTGGTTTGGTGAAGTTTAGAATTTGGTTTTCTGAAGTGCTTATCTCACAGAAATAAGCATTTGGGAAAATCCAGGATCGAAAGTTGGGTGGTTTGGTGAAGTTGAGATTTTGGCCTTCTGATGTGCGTATCTGACTCAAAGAAGCATTTCAGTGAAATCAGCATCAAAAGTTGAGTCGTTTTTTCAGTTTGGGATTTTGGTATTCTGAAGTGCTTATCTCGTTGAAATAAGCACTTCAGTGAACTCAGCATCGAAAGATGTGTGGTTTTGACAATTTGTGCCTTTGGCCAACTGAAGTCCTTATCTCTCTGAAATACGCTCTTCAGTAACCCAGCATCATTAGTATTGTGGTTTGGAGAAGTTGTGATTTTGGACATCAGAAGTGCTTATCTCACTGAAATAAGCATTTGGGTAAATCCAGGATCGAAAGTTGGGTGGTTTGGTGAAGTTGAGATTTTGGCCTTCAGATGTGCATATCTGACTGAAAGAAGCATTTCAGTGAAATCAGCATCAAAAGTTGCGTCGTTTAGTGAAATTTAGATTTTGACCTTCTGAAGTTCTTATCTCACTGAAATAATCAATTCAGTGAAACCAGCATCAAAAGTTGAGTCGTTTGGTGAGGTTGGGATTTTGGCGTAGTGAAGTGCTTATCTCTCTGAAAAAAGCACTTCAGTGAACCCAGCTTCGAAAGTTGAGTGGTTTGGTGAGGTTGGGATTGTGGTTTTCTGAAGTGCTTATCTCTCTGAAAAAAGCACTTCAGTGAACCCAGCATCGAAAGTTGAGTGGTTTTGTGAAGTTTAGATTTTGGTCTTCTGAAGTGCTTATCTCACTAAAGTAAGCATTTGGGTAAATCCAGGATCGAAAGTTGAGTGGTTTGGTGAAGTTGAGATTTTGGCCTTCTGATGTGCATATCTGACTGAAAGAAGCATCTCAGTGAAATCAGCATCAAAAGTTGAGTCGTTTAGTGAAATTTAGATTTTGACCTTCTGAAGTTCTTATCTCACTGAAATAATCAATTCAGTGAAACCAGCATCAAAAGTTGAGTCGTTTTGTGAGGTTGGGATTTTGGCATACTGAAGTGCTTATCTCGCTGAAATGAGCATTTCAGTGTAACCAGCATCGAAAGTTGTGTGGTTTGGTGAAGTTTTGATTTTGGTCTTCTGAAATGCTTATCTCACTGAAATAAGCATTTGGGTAAATCCAGGATCGAAAGTAGGGCGGTTTTGTAAAGTTGAGATTTTGGCCTTCTGATGTGCATATCTGACTGAAAGAAGCATTTCAGTGAAACCAGCATCAAAAGTTGAGTCGTTTGGTGAGGTTGGAATTTTGGCATTCTGAAGTGCTTATTTCACTGAATTCTGCTCTTCAGTGAGTCCAGGATCGAAAGTTGAGTGGTTTCGTGAAGTTTACATATTGGTCTTCAGAAGAGCTTATCTCACTGAAATAAGCAATTGGGTAAATCCAGGATCGAAAGTTGAGAGTTTTGGTGAAGTTTAGATTTTGGTCTTCTGAAGTGCTTATCTCACAGAAATAAGCATTTGCGTAAATTCAGGATCGAAAGTTGGGTGGTTTACTGAAGTTGAGATTTTGGCATTCTGATGTGCATATCTGACTCCAAGAAGCATTTCAGTGAAACCAGCATCAAAAGTTGAGTCGTTTTTTGAGGTTGGGATTTTGGCATTCTGAAGTGCTTATCTCGCTGAAATAAGCACTTCAGTGAACACAGCATCGAAAGATGTGTGGATTTGTGAAGTTGTGACTTTGGGCTTCTGAAGTGCTTATCTGACGGAAATAAGCAATTCAGTGAAACCAGCATCAATAGTTGAGTCGTTTGGTGAGGTTGGGATTTTGGCATAGTGAAGTATTTCAGTGAAATCAGCATCAAAAGTTGAGTCGTTCAGTGAAGTTTACATTTTTGCCGTCTGCAGTGCTTATCTCTCTGAAATAAGCACTTCAGTGAACCCAGCATCAAAAGTTGAGTCGTTTTTTGAGGTTGGGATTTTGGCATTCTGAAGTGCTTATCTCGCTGAAATAAGCACTTCAGTGAACTCAGCATCGAAAGATGTGCGGTTTTGTGAAGTTGTGACTTTGGCCTTCTGAAGTGCTTATCTCTCTGAAACACGCTCTTCAGTAACCCAGCATCATAAGTTTTGTGGTTTGGAGAAGTTGTGATTTTGGACATCTGAAGTGCTTATCTCACTGAAATAAGCATTTGGGTAAATCCAGGATCGAAAGTTGGGTGGTTTGGTGAAGTTGAGATTTTGGCCTTCTGATGTGCATATCTGACTGAAAGAAGCATTTCAGTGAAATCAGCATCAAAAGTTGAGTCGTTTAGTGAAATATAGATTTTGGCTTTCTGAAGAGCTTATCTCACTGAAATAATCAATTCAGTGAAACCAGCTTGGAAACTTTAGTGGTTTGGTGAGGTTGGGATTTTGGTTTTCTCAAGTGCTTATCTCACTGAAATAAGCATTTGGGAAAATCCAGGATCGAAAGTTGGGTGGTTTGGTGAAGTTGAGATTTTGGTCTTCTGAAATGCTTATCTCACAGAAATAAGCATTTTGGAAAATCCAGGATCGAAAGTTGGGTGGTTTGGTGAAGTTGAGATTTTGGTCTTCTGAAATGCTTATCTCACAGAAATAAGCATTTGGGAAAATCCAGGATCGAAAGTTTGGTGGTTTACTTAAGTTGAGATTTTGGCCTTCTGATGTGCATATCTGACTCAAAGAAGCATTTCAGAGAAACCAGCATCAAAAGTTGAGTCGTTTTTTGAGGTTGGGATTTTGGTATTCTGAAGTGCTTATCTCGCTGAAATAAGCACTTCAGTGAACTCAGCATCGAAAGATGTGTGGATTTGTGAAGTTGTGACTTTGGCCTTCTGAAGTGCTTATCTGAATGAAATAAGCAATTCAGTGAAACCAGCATCAACAGTTGAGTCGTTTGGTGAGGTTGGGATTTTGGCATAGTGAAGTGCTTATCTCTCTGAAAAAAGCATTTGGGTAAATCCAGCATCGAAAGTTGGGTGGTTTGGTGAGGTTGGGATATTGGCTTTCTGAAGTGCTTATCTCGCTGAAATGAGCACTTAGGAGTGCCTAGCATCGAAAGTTTGGTTGTTTGGTGAAGTTTAGATTTTGGTCTTCTGAAGTGCATATCTCACTGAAATAAGCATTTGGGTAAATCCAGGATCGAAAGTTGGGTGGTTTGGTGAATTTGAGATTTTGGCCTTCTGATGTGCATATCTGACCGAAAGAAGCATTTCAGTGAAATCAGCATCAAAAGTTGAGTCGTTCAGTGAAGTTTACATTTTGGCCTTCTGAAGTGCTTATCTCAATGAAATAAGCACTTCAGTGAACCCAGCATCGAAAGTTGAGTGGTTTGGTGAAGTTTAGATTTTGGTCTTCTGAAGTGCTGATCTCCCTGAAATAAGCATTTGGGTAAATCCAGGATCGAAAGTTGGGTGGTTTGGTGAAGTTGAGATTTTGGCCTTCTGATGTGCATATCTGACTGAAAGAAGCATTTCAGTGAACCCAGCATCGAAAGTTGAGTGGTTTGGTGAAGTTTAGATTTTAGTCTTCAAGGTGCTTATCTCACTGAAATAAGCATTTGGGTAAATCCAGGATCGAAAGTTGGGTGGTTTGGTGAAGTTGAGATTTAGGCCTTCTGATGTGTATATCTGACTGAAAGAAGCATTTCAGTGAAATCAGCATCAAGAGTTGAGTCGTTCAGTGAAGTTTACATTTTGGCCTTCTGAAGTGCTTATCTCACAGAAATAAGCATTTGCGTAAATCCAGGATCGAAAGTTGGGTGGTTTGGTGAAGTTGAGATTTTGGCCTTCTGATGTGCATAGCTGACTGAAAGAAGCATTTCAGTGAACCCAGCATCGAAAGTTGGATGGTTTGGTGAAGTTTAGATTTTAGTCTTCAAGGTGCTTATCTCACTGAAATAAGCATTGGGTAAATGCAGGATCGAAAGTTGGGTGGTTTGGTGAAGTTGAGATTTTGGCCTTCTGATGTGCATAGCTCACTGAAAGAAGCATTTCAGTGAACCCAGCATCGAAAGTTGGATGGTTTGGTGAAGTTTAGATTTTAGTCTTCAAGGTGCTTATCTCACTGAAATAAGCATTTGGGTAAATGCAGGATCGAAAGTTGGGTGGTTTTGTGAAGTTGAGATTTTGGCCTTCTGATGTGCATATCTGACTGAAAGAAGCATTTCAGTGAAATCAGCATCAAAAGTTGAGTCGTTTGGTGAGGTTGGGATTTTGGCATAGTGAAGTGCTTATCTCTCTGAAAAAAGCACTTCAGTGAACCCAGCATCGAAAGTTGGGTGGTTTGGTGAAGTTGAGATTTTGGCCTTCTGAAGTGCTTATCTGACTGAAAGAAGCATTTCAGTGAAATCAGCATCAAAAGTTGAGTCGTTTAGTGAAGTTTAGATTTTTCCTTCTGAAGTGCTTATCTCACTGAAATAAGCATTTGGGTAAAATCAAGGATCGAAAGTTGGGTGGTTTTGTGAAGTTGAGATTATGGCCTTCTGATGTTCATATCTTACTGAAAGAAGCATTTCAGTGAAATCAGCATCAAAAGTTGAGTCGTTTTTTGAGGTTGGGATTTTGGTATTCTGAAGTGCTCATCTCGCTGAAATAAGCACTTCAGTGAACTCAGCATCGAAAGATGTGTGGCTTTGTGAAGTTGAGATTTTGGCCTTCTGATTTGCATATCTGACTGAAATAAGCACTTCAGTGAAACCAGCATAAAAAGTTGAGTCGTTTGGTGAGGTTGGGATTTTGGCATAGTGAAGTGCTTATCTCTCTGAAAAAAGCACTTCAGTGAACCCAGCATCGAAAGTTGAGTGGTTTGGTGAAGTTTAGATTTTGGTCTTCTGAAGTGCTTATCTCACAGAAATAACCATTTGGGTAAATCCAGGGTTGAAAGTTGGGTGGTTTGGAGAAGTTGAGATTTTGGCATTCTGATGTGCATATCTGACTGAAAGAAGCATTTCAGTGAAACCAGCATCAAAACTTGAGACGCTTTGTGAGGTTGGGATTTTGGCTTTGTGAAGTGCTTATCTCGCTGAAATGATCACTTCAGAGTGCCCAGAATTGAATGTTTTGTGGTATGGTGAAGATGGGATTTTGGACTTCTGAAGTGCTGATCTCACTGAAATAAGCATTTGGGTAAATCCAGGATCGAAAGTTGGGTGGTTTGGTGAATTTGAGATTTTGGCCTTCTGATGTGCATATCTGACCGAAAGAAGCATTTCAGTGAAATCAGCATCAAAAGTTGAGTCGTTCAGTGAAGTTTACATTTTGGCCTTCTGAAGTGCTTATCTCAATGAAACTTAATGAACTCAATGAACTTCAGTGAACCCAGCATCGAAAGTTGAGTGGTTTGGTGAAGTTTAGATTTTAGTCTTCTGAAGTGCTTATCTCACAGAAATAAGCATTTGCGTAAATCCAGGATCGAAAGTTGGGTGGTTTGGTGAAGTTGAGATTTTGGCCTTCTGATGTGCATAGCTGACTGAAAGAAGCATTTCAGTGAACCCAGCATCGAAAGTTGGATGGTTTGGTGAAGTTTAGATTTTAGTCTTCAAGGTGCTTATCTCACTGAAATAAGCATTGGGTAAATGCAGGATCGAAAGTTGGGTGGTTTGGTGAAGTTGAGATTTTGGCCTTCTGATGTGCATAGCTCACTGAAAGAAGCATTTCAGTGAACCCAGCATCGAAAGTTGGATGGTTTGGTGAAGTTTAGATTTTAGTCTTCAAGGTGCTTAATTCACTGAAATAAGCATTTGGGTAAATGCAGGATCGAAAGTTGGGTGGTTTTGTGAAGTTGAGATTTTGGCCTTCTGAAGTGCTTATCTGACTGAAAGAAGCATTTCAGTGAAATCAGCATCAAAAGTTGAGTCGTTTATTGAAATTTAGATTTTGGCCTTGTGAAGAGCTTATCTCACAGAAATAATCAATTCAGTGAAACCAGCATCAAAAGTTGAGTCGTTTGGTGAGGATGGGATTTTGGCATAGTGAAGTGCTTATCTCTCTGAATAAGCACCTCAGTGAACTCAGCATCGAAAGATGTGTGGATTTGTGAAGTTGTGACTTTGGCCTTCTGAAGTGCTTTTCTGACTGAAATAAGCAATTCAGTGAAACCAGCATCAAAAGTTGAGTCGTTTGGTGAGGTTGGGAATTTGGCATAGTTGAAGTGCTTATCTCTCTGAAAAAAGCATTTCAGTGAACCCAGCATCGAAAGGTGAGTGGTTTGGTGAAGTTTAGATTTTAGTCTTCTGAATTGCTTATCTCACTGAAATAAGCATTTGGGTAAATCCAGGATCGAACGTTGGGTGGTTTGGTGAAGTTCCGATTTTGGCCTTCTGATGTGCATATCTGACTGAAAGAAGCATTTCAGTGAAACCAGCATCAAAACTTGAGTCGTTTTAGGAGGTTGGGATTTTGGCTTTCTGAAGTGCTCATCTCGCTTGAATGAGCACTTCAGAGTGCCCAGCATCGAATGTTTTGTGGTTTGGTGAAGATGGGATTTTGGACTTCTGAAGGGCTTATCTCACTGAAATAAGCACTTCAGTGAACTCAGCATAGAAAGTTGAGTGGTTTGGTGAAGTTTAAATTTTGGTCTTCTGAAGTGGTTAACTCACAGAAATAAGCATTTGCGTAAATCCAGGATCGAAAGTTGGGTGGTTTACTGAAGTTGCGATTTTGGCATTCTGATGTGCATATCTGACTCCAAGAAGCATTTCAGTGAAACCAGCATCAAAAGTTGAGTCGTTTTTTGAGGTTGGGATTTTGGCATTCTGAAGTGCTTATCTCGCTGAAATAAGCACTTCAGTGAATACAGCATCGAAAGATGTGTGGATTTGTGAAGTTGTGACTTTGGTCTTCTGATGTGCTTATCTGACTGAAATAAGCAATTCAGTGAAACCAGCATCAATAGTTGAGTCGTTTGGTTAGGTTGGGATTTTGGCATAGTGAAGTGCTTATCTCTCTGAAAAAAGCACTTCAGTGAACCCAGCATCGAAAGTTGAGTGGTTTGGTGAAGTTGAGATTTTGGCCTTCTGAAGTGCTTATCTCACAGAAATAAGCATTTGGGTAAATCCAGGATCGAAAGTTGGGTGGTTTGGTGAAGTTGAGATTTTGGCCTTCTGATGTGCATATCTGACTGAAAGAAGCATTCCAGTGAAACCAGCATCAAAACTGTAGTCGTTTTGTGAGGTTGGGATATTGGCTTCCTGAAGTGCTTATCTCGCTAAAATGAGCACTTCAGAGTGCCCAGCATCGAAAGTTGAGTGGTTTGGTGAAGTTTAGATTTTGGTCTTCTGAAGTGCTGATCTCAATGAAATAAGCATTTGGGTAATTCCAGGATCGAAAGTTCTGAGGTTGGGTGAAGTTGAGATTTGGGCCTTGTGATGTGCATATCTGACTCAAAGAATCATTTCAGTGAAATCAGCATCAAAAGTTGAGTCGTTTAGTGAAATATAGATTTTGGCTTTCTGAAGAGCTTATCTCACTGAAATAATCAATTCAGTGAAACCAGCTTGGAAACTTTAGTGGTTTGGTGAGGTTGGGATTTTGGTTTTCTCAAGTGCTTATCTCACTGAAATAAGCATTTGGGAAAATCCAGGATCGAAAGTTGGGTGGTTTGGTGAAGTTGAGATTTTGGTCTTCTGAAATGCTTATCTCACAGAAATAAGCATTTGGGAAAATCCAGGATCGAAAGTTGGGTGGTTTGGTGAAGTTGAGATTTTGGCCTTCTGATGTGCATATCTGACTGAAAGAATCATTTCAGTGAAACCAGCATCAAAACTTGAGTCGTTTTGTGAGGTTGGGATTTTGGCATAGTGAAGTGCTTATCTCGCTGAAATGAGCAATTCAGTGTAACCAGCATCGAAAGTTGTGTGGTTTGGTGAAGTTTTGATTTTGGTCTTCTGAAGAGCTTATCTCACTGAAATAAGCAATTGGGTAAATCCAGGATCGAAAGTTGGGTGGTTTGGTGAAGTTGAGATTTTGGTCTTCTGAAGTGCTTATCTCACTAAAGTAAGCATTTGGGTAAATCCAGGATCGAAAGTTGGGTGGTTTGGTGAAGTTGAGATTTTGGCCTTCTGATGTGCATATCTGACTGAAAGAAGCATTTGAGTGAAACCAGCATCAAAACTTGAGTCGTTTTGTGAGGTTGGGATTTTGGCATAGTGAAGTGCTTATCTCGCTGAAATGAGCACTTCAGTGTAACCAGCATCGAAAGTTGTGTGGTTTGGTGAAGTTTTGATTTTGGTCTTCTGAAGTGCTTATCTCACTGAAATAAGCAATTGGGTAAATCCAGGATCGAAAGTTGAGTGTTTTGGTGAAGTTTAGATTTTGGTCTTCTGAAGTGCTTATCTGACTGAAAGAAGCATTTCAGTGAAATCAGCATCAAAAGTTGAGTCGTTTACTGAAATTTAGATTTTGGCCTTCTGAAGTTCTTATCTCACTGAAATAATCAATTCAGTGAAACCAGCATCAAAAGTTGAGTCGTTTGGTGAGGTTGGGATTTTGGCGTAGTGAAGTGCTTATCTCTCTGAAAAAAGCACTTCAGTGAACCCAGCATCGAAAGTTGAGTGATTTGGTGAGGTTTGGATTGTGGTTTTCTGAAGTGCTTATCTCTCGTAAAAAAGCACTTCAGTGAACCCAGCATCGAAAGTTGAGTGGTTTGGTGAAGTTTAGATTTTGGTCTTCTGAAGTGCTTATCTCACTAAAGTAAGCATTTGGGAAAATCCAGGATCGAAAGTAGGGCGGTTTTGTGAAGTTTAGATTTTGGCCTTCTGATGTGCATATCTGACTGAAAGAAGCATTTCAGTGAAACCAGCATCAAAACTTGAGTCGTTCTGTGAGGTTGGGATTTTGGCATAGTGAAGTGCTTATCTCGCTGAAATGAGCACTTCAGTGTAACCAGCATCGAAATTTGTGTGGTTTGGTGAAGTTTTGATTTTGGTCTTCTGAAGTGCTTATCTCACTGAAATAAGCATTTGGGTAAATCCAGGATCGAAAGTAGGGCGGTTTTGTGAAGTTTAGATTTTGGCCTTCTGATGTGCATATCTGACTGAAAGAAGCATTTCAGTGAAATCAGCATCAAAAGTTGAGTCATTTGGTGAGGTTGGGATTTTGGCGTAGTGAAGTGCTTATCTCTCTGAAATAAGCACTTCAGTGAAACCAGCATCGAACGTTGAGTGTTTTAGTGAAGTTTAGATTTTGGTCTTTTGAAGTGCTTATCTCACAGAAATAAGCATTTTGTAAAATCCAGGATCGAAAGTTGAGTGGTTTGGTGAAGTTGAGATATTGGATTTCAGATGTGCATATCTGACTGAAAGAAGCATTTCAGTGAAACCAGCATCAAAAGTTGAGTCGTTTGGTGAGGTTGGGATTTTGGCATTCTGAAGTGCTTATTTCGCTGAATTCTGCTCTTCAGAGAGTCCAGGAGCGAAAGTTGAGTGGTTTGGTGAAGTTTAGATATTGGTCTTCTGAAGAGCTTGTCTCACTGAAATAAGCAATTGGGTAAATCCAGGTTCGAAAGTTGAGTGTTTTGGTGAAGTTTAGATTTTGGTCTTCTGAAGTGCTTATCTCACTAAAGTAAGCATTTGTGTAAATCCAGGATCGAACGTTGGGTGGTTTTGTGAAGTTGAGATTTTGGCCTTCTGATGTGCAAATCTGACTGAAAGAAGCATTTCAGTGAAACCAGCATCAAAAGTTGAGTCGTTTGGTGAGGTTGGGATTTTGGCATTCTGAAGTGCTTATTTCGCTGAATTCTGCTCTTCAGTGAGTCCAGGATCGAAAGTTGAGTGGTTTGGTGAAGTTTAGAATTTGGTTTTCTGAAGTGCTTATCTCACAGAAATAAGCATTTGGGAAAATCCAGGATCGAAAGTTGGGTGGTTTGGTGAAGTTGAGATTTTGGCCTTCTGATGTGCGTATCTGACTCAAAGAAGCATTTCAGTGAAATCAGCATCAAAAGTTGAGTCGTTTTTTCAGTTTGGGATTTTGGTATTCTGAAGTGCTTATCTCGTTGAAATAAGCACTTCAGTGAACTCAGCATCGAAAGATGTGTGGTTTTGACAATTTGTGCCTTTGGCCAACTGAAGTCCTTATCTCTCTGAAATACGCTCTTCAGTAACCCAGCATCATTAGTATTGTGGTTTGGAGAAGTTGTGATTTTGGACATCAGAAGTGCTTATCTCACTGAAATAAGCATTTGGGTAAATCCAGGATCGAAAGTTGGGTGGTTTGGTGAAGTTGAGATTTTGGCCTTCAGATGTGCATATCTGACTGAAAGAAGCATTTCAGTGAAATCAGCATCAAAAGTTGCGTCGTTTAGTGAAATTTAGATTTTGACCTTCTGAAGTTCTTATCTCACTGAAATAATCAATTCAGTGAAACCAGCATCAAAAGTTGAGTCGTTTGGTGAGGTTGGGATTTTGGCGTAGTGAAGTGCTTATCTCTCTGAAAAAAGCACTTCAGTGAACCCAGCTTCGAAAGTTGAGTGGTTTGGTGAGGTTGGGATTGTGGTTTTCTGAAGTGCTTATCTCTCTGAAAAAAGCACTTCAGTGAACCCAGCATCGAAAGTTGAGTGGTTTTGTGAAGTTTAGATTTTGGTCTTCTGAAGTGCTTATCTCACTAAAGTAAGCATTTGGGTAAATCCAGGATCGAAAGTTGAGTGGTTTGGTGAAGTTGAGATTTTGGCCTTCTGATGTGCATATCTGACTGAAAGAAGCATCTCAGTGAAATCAGCATCAAAAGTTGAGTCGTTTAGTGAAATTTAGATTTTGACCTTCTGAAGTTCTTATCTCACTGAAATAATCAATTCAGTGAAACCAGCATCAAAAGTTGAGTCGTTTTGTGAGGTTGGGATTTTGGCATACTGAAGTGCTTATCTCGCTGAAATGAGCATTTCAGTGTAACCAGCATCGAAAGTTGTGTGGTTTGGTGAAGTTTTGATTTTGGTCTTCTGAAATGCTTATCTCACTGAAATAAGCATTTGGGTAAATCCAGGATCGAAAGTAGGGCGGTTTTGTAAAGTTGAGATTTTGGCCTTCTGATGTGCATATCTGACTGAAAGAAGCATTTCAGTGAAACCAGCATCAAAAGTTGAGTCGTTTGGTGAGGTTGGAATTTTGGCATTCTGAAGTGCTTATTTCACTGAATTCTGCTCTTCAGTGAGTCCAGGATCGAAAGTTGAGTGGTTTCGTGAAGTTTACATATTGGTCTTCAGAAGAGCTTATCTCACTGAAATAAGCAATTGGGTAAATCCAGGATCGAAAGTTGAGAGTTTTGGTGAAGTTTAGATTTTGGTCTTCTGAAGTGCTTATCTCACAGAAATAAGCATTTGCGTAAATTCAGGATCGAAAGTTGGGTGGTTTACTGAAGTTGAGATTTTGGCATTCTGATGTGCATATCTGACTCCAAGAAGCATTTCAGTGAAACCAGCATCAAAAGTTGAGTCGTTTTTTGAGGTTGGGATTTTGGCATTCTGAAGTGCTTATCTCGCTGAAATAAGCACTTCAGTGAACACAGCATCGAAAGATGTGTGGATTTGTGAAGTTGTGACTTTGGGCTTCTGAAGTGCTTATCTGACGGAAATAAGCAATTCAGTGAAACCAGCATCAATAGTTGAGTCGTTTGGTGAGGTTGGGATTTTGGCATAGTGAAGTATTTCAGTGAAATCAGCATCAAAAGTTGAGTCGTTCAGTGAAGTTTACATTTTTGCCGTCTGCAGTGCTTATCTCTCTGAAATAAGCACTTCAGTGAACCCAGCATCAAAAGTTGAGTCGTTTTTTGAGGTTGGGATTTTGGCATTCTGAAGTGCTTATCTCGCTGAAATAAGCACTTCAGTGAACTCAGCATCGAAAGATGTGCGGTTTTGTGAAGTTGTGACTTTGGCCTTCTGAAGTGCTTATCTCTCTGAAACACGCTCTTCAGTAACCCAGCATCATAAGTTTTGTGGTTTGGAGAAGTTGTGATTTTGGACATCTGAAGTGCTTATCTCACTGAAATAAGCATTTGGGTAAATCCAGGATCGAAAGTTGGGTGGTTTGGTGAAGTTGAGATTTTGGCCTTCTGATGTGCATATCTGACTGAAAGAAGCATTTCAGTGAAATCAGCATCAAAAGTTGAGTCGTTTAGTGAAATATAGATTTTGGCTTTCTGAAGAGCTTATCTCACTGAAATAATCAATTCAGTGAAACCAGCTTGGAAACTTTAGTGGTTTGGTGAGGTTGGGATTTTGGTTTTCTCAAGTGCTTATCTCACTGAAATAAGCATTTGGGAAAATCCAGGATCGAAAGTTGGGTGGTTTGGTGAAGTTGAGATTTTGGTCTTCTGAAATGCTTATCTCACAGAAATAAGCATTTTGGAAAATCCAGGATCGAAAGTTGGGTGGTTTGGTGAAGTTGAGATTTTGGTCTTCTGAAATGCTTATCTCACAGAAATAAGCATTTGGGAAAATCCAGGATCGAAAGTTTGGTGGTTTACTTAAGTTGAGATTTTGGCCTTCTGATGTGCATATCTGACTCAAAGAAGCATTTCAGAGAAACCAGCATCAAAAGTTGAGTCGTTTTTTGAGGTTGGGATTTTGGTATTCTGAAGTGCTTATCTCGCTGAAATAAGCACTTCAGTGAACTCAGCATCGAAAGATGTGTGGATTTGTGAAGTTGTGACTTTGGCCTTCTGAAGTGCTTATCTGAATGAA
This sequence comes from Stegostoma tigrinum, assembly GCF_030684315.1. Lineage (NCBI taxonomy): Eukaryota > Metazoa > Chordata > Chondrichthyes > Orectolobiformes > Stegostomatidae > Stegostoma > Stegostoma tigrinum. The sequence goes on along the minus strand of NC_081364.1, from coordinate 69,060,107 downwards.
ATAAGCAATTCAGTGAAACCAGCATCAACAGTTGAGTCGTTTGGTGAGGTTGGGATTTTGGCATAGTGAAGTGCTTATCTCTCTGAAAAAAGCATTTGGGTAAATCCAGCATCGAAAGTTGGGTGGTTTGGTGAGGTTGGGATATTGGCTTTCTGAAGTGCTTATCTCGCTGAAATGAGCACTTAGGAGTGCCTAGCATCGAAAGTTTGGTTGTTTGGTGAAGTTTAGATTTTGGTCTTCTGAAGTGCATATCTCACTGAAATAAGCATTTGGGTAAATCCAGGATCGAAAGTTGGGTGGTTTGGTGAATTTGAGATTTTGGCCTTCTGATGTGCATATCTGACCGAAAGAAGCATTTCAGTGAAATCAGCATCAAAAGTTGAGTCGTTCAGTGAAGTTTACATTTTGGCCTTCTGAAGTGCTTATCTCAATGAAATAAGCACTTCAGTGAACCCAGCATCGAAAGTTGAGTGGTTTGGTGAAGTTTAGATTTTGGTCTTCTGAAGTGCTGATCTCCCTGAAATAAGCATTTGGGTAAATCCAGGATCGAAAGTTGGGTGGTTTGGTGAAGTTGAGATTTTGGCCTTCTGATGTGCATATCTGACTGAAAGAAGCATTTCAGTGAACCCAGCATCGAAAGTTGAGTGGTTTGGTGAAGTTTAGATTTTAGTCTTCAAGGTGCTTATCTCACTGAAATAAGCATTTGGGTAAATCCAGGATCGAAAGTTGGGTGGTTTGGTGAAGTTGAGATTTAGGCCTTCTGATGTGTATATCTGACTGAAAGAAGCATTTCAGTGAAATCAGCATCAAGAGTTGAGTCGTTCAGTGAAGTTTACATTTTGGCCTTCTGAAGTGCTTATCTCACAGAAATAAGCATTTGCGTAAATCCAGGATCGAAAGTTGGGTGGTTTGGTGAAGTTGAGATTTTGGCCTTCTGATGTGCATAGCTGACTGAAAGAAGCATTTCAGTGAACCCAGCATCGAAAGTTGGATGGTTTGGTGAAGTTTAGATTTTAGTCTTCAAGGTGCTTATCTCACTGAAATAAGCATTGGGTAAATGCAGGATCGAAAGTTGGGTGGTTTGGTGAAGTTGAGATTTTGGCCTTCTGATGTGCATAGCTCACTGAAAGAAGCATTTCAGTGAACCCAGCATCGAAAGTTGGATGGTTTGGTGAAGTTTAGATTTTAGTCTTCAAGGTGCTTATCTCACTGAAATAAGCATTTGGGTAAATGCAGGATCGAAAGTTGGGTGGTTTTGTGAAGTTGAGATTTTGGCCTTCTGATGTGCATATCTGACTGAAAGAAGCATTTCAGTGAAATCAGCATCAAAAGTTGAGTCGTTTGGTGAGGTTGGGATTTTGGCATAGTGAAGTGCTTATCTCTCTGAAAAAAGCACTTCAGTGAACCCAGCATCGAAAGTTGGGTGGTTTGGTGAAGTTGAGATTTTGGCCTTCTGAAGTGCTTATCTGACTGAAAGAAGCATTTCAGTGAAATCAGCATCAAAAGTTGAGTCGTTTAGTGAAGTTTAGATTTTTCCTTCTGAAGTGCTTATCTCACTGAAATAAGCATTTGGGTAAAATCAAGGATCGAAAGTTGGGTGGTTTTGTGAAGTTGAGATTATGGCCTTCTGATGTTCATATCTTACTGAAAGAAGCATTTCAGTGAAATCAGCATCAAAAGTTGAGTCGTTTTTTGAGGTTGGGATTTTGGTATTCTGAAGTGCTCATCTCGCTGAAATAAGCACTTCAGTGAACTCAGCATCGAAAGATGTGTGGCTTTGTGAAGTTGAGATTTTGGCCTTCTGATTTGCATATCTGACTGAAATAAGCACTTCAGTGAAACCAGCATAAAAAGTTGAGTCGTTTGGTGAGGTTGGGATTTTGGCATAGTGAAGTGCTTATCTCTCTGAAAAAAGCACTTCAGTGAACCCAGCATCGAAAGTTGAGTGGTTTGGTGAAGTTTAGATTTTGGTCTTCTGAAGTGCTTATCTCACAGAAATAACCATTTGGGTAAATCCAGGGTTGAAAGTTGGGTGGTTTGGAGAAGTTGAGATTTTGGCATTCTGATGTGCATATCTGACTGAAAGAAGCATTTCAGTGAAACCAGCATCAAAACTTGAGACGCTTTGTGAGGTTGGGATTTTGGCTTTGTGAAGTGCTTATCTCGCTGAAATGATCACTTCAGAGTGCCCAGAATTGAATGTTTTGTGGTATGGTGAAGATGGGATTTTGGACTTCTGAAGTGCTGATCTCACTGAAATAAGCATTTGGGTAAATCCAGGATCGAAAGTTGGGTGGTTTGGTGAATTTGAGATTTTGGCCTTCTGATGTGCATATCTGACCGAAAGAAGCATTTCAGTGAAATCAGCATCAAAAGTTGAGTCGTTCAGTGAAGTTTACATTTTGGCCTTCTGAAGTGCTTATCTCAATGAAACTTAATGAACTCAATGAACTTCAGTGAACCCAGCATCGAAAGTTGAGTGGTTTGGTGAAGTTTAGATTTTAGTCTTCTGAAGTGCTTATCTCACAGAAATAAGCATTTGCGTAAATCCAGGATCGAAAGTTGGGTGGTTTGGTGAAGTTGAGATTTTGGCCTTCTGATGTGCATAGCTGACTGAAAGAAGCATTTCAGTGAACCCAGCATCGAAAGTTGGATGGTTTGGTGAAGTTTAGATTTTAGTCTTCAAGGTGCTTATCTCACTGAAATAAGCATTGGGTAAATGCAGGATCGAAAGTTGGGTGGTTTGGTGAAGTTGAGATTTTGGCCTTCTGATGTGCATAGCTCACTGAAAGAAGCATTTCAGTGAACCCAGCATCGAAAGTTGGATGGTTTGGTGAAGTTTAGATTTTAGTCTTCAAGGTGCTTAATTCACTGAAATAAGCATTTGGGTAAATGCAGGATCGAAAGTTGGGTGGTTTTGTGAAGTTGAGATTTTGGCCTTCTGAAGTGCTTATCTGACTGAAAGAAGCATTTCAGTGAAATCAGCATCAAAAGTTGAGTCGTTTATTGAAATTTAGATTTTGGCCTTGTGAAGAGCTTATCTCACAGAAATAATCAATTCAGTGAAACCAGCATCAAAAGTTGAGTCGTTTGGTGAGGATGGGATTTTGGCATAGTGAAGTGCTTATCTCTCTGAATAAGCACCTCAGTGAACTCAGCATCGAAAGATGTGTGGATTTGTGAAGTTGTGACTTTGGCCTTCTGAAGTGCTTTTCTGACTGAAATAAGCAATTCAGTGAAACCAGCATCAAAAGTTGAGTCGTTTGGTGAGGTTGGGAATTTGGCATAGTTGAAGTGCTTATCTCTCTGAAAAAAGCATTTCAGTGAACCCAGCATCGAAAGGTGAGTGGTTTGGTGAAGTTTAGATTTTAGTCTTCTGAATTGCTTATCTCACTGAAATAAGCATTTGGGTAAATCCAGGATCGAACGTTGGGTGGTTTGGTGAAGTTCCGATTTTGGCCTTCTGATGTGCATATCTGACTGAAAGAAGCATTTCAGTGAAACCAGCATCAAAACTTGAGTCGTTTTAGGAGGTTGGGATTTTGGCTTTCTGAAGTGCTCATCTCGCTTGAATGAGCACTTCAGAGTGCCCAGCATCGAATGTTTTGTGGTTTGGTGAAGATGGGATTTTGGACTTCTGAAGGGCTTATCTCACTGAAATAAGCACTTCAGTGAACTCAGCATAGAAAGTTGAGTGGTTTGGTGAAGTTTAAATTTTGGTCTTCTGAAGTGGTTAACTCACAGAAATAAGCATTTGCGTAAATCCAGGATCGAAAGTTGGGTGGTTTACTGAAGTTGCGATTTTGGCATTCTGATGTGCATATCTGACTCCAAGAAGCATTTCAGTGAAACCAGCATCAAAAGTTGAGTCGTTTTTTGAGGTTGGGATTTTGGCATTCTGAAGTGCTTATCTCGCTGAAATAAGCACTTCAGTGAATACAGCATCGAAAGATGTGTGGATTTGTGAAGTTGTGACTTTGGTCTTCTGATGTGCTTATCTGACTGAAATAAGCAATTCAGTGAAACCAGCATCAATAGTTGAGTCGTTTGGTTAGGTTGGGATTTTGGCATAGTGAAGTGCTTATCTCTCTGAAAAAAGCACTTCAGTGAACCCAGCATCGAAAGTTGAGTGGTTTGGTGAAGTTGAGATTTTGGCCTTCTGAAGTGCTTATCTCACAGAAATAAGCATTTGGGTAAATCCAGGATCGAAAGTTGGGTGGTTTGGTGAAGTTGAGATTTTGGCCTTCTGATGTGCATATCTGACTGAAAGAAGCATTCCAGTGAAACCAGCATCAAAACTGTAGTCGTTTTGTGAGGTTGGGATATTGGCTTCCTGAAGTGCTTATCTCGCTAAAATGAGCACTTCAGAGTGCCCAGCATCGAAAGTTGAGTGGTTTGGTGAAGTTTAGATTTTGGTCTTCTGAAGTGCTGATCTCAATGAAATAAGCATTTGGGTAATTCCAGGATCGAAAGTTCTGAGGTTGGGTGAAGTTGAGATTTGGGCCTTGTGATGTGCATATCTGACTCAAAGAATCATTTCAGTGAAATCAGCATCAAAAGTTGAGTCGTTTAGTGAAATATAGATTTTGGCTTTCTGAAGAGCTTATCTCACTGAAATAATCAATTCAGTGAAACCAGCTTGGAAACTTTAGTGGTTTGGTGAGGTTGGGATTTTGGTTTTCTCAAGTGCTTATCTCACTGAAATAAGCATTTGGGAAAATCCAGGATCGAAAGTTGGGTGGTTTGGTGAAGTTGAGATTTTGGTCTTCTGAAATGCTTATCTCACAGAAATAAGCATTTGGGAAAATCCAGGATCGAAAGTTCGGTGGTTTACTTAAGTTGCGATTTTGGCCTTCTGATGTGCATATCTGACTCAAAGAAGCATTTCAGAGAAACCAGCATCAAAAGTTGAGTCGTTTTTTGAGGTTGGGATTTTGGTATTCTGAAGTGCTTATCTCACTGAAATAAGCACTTCAGTGAACTCAGCATCGAAAGATGTGTGGATTTGTGAAGTTGTGACTTTGGCCTTCTGAAGTGCTTATCTGAATGAAATAAGCAATTCAGTGAAACCAGCATCAACAGTTGAGTCGTTTGGTGAGGTTGGGATTTTGGCATAGTGGAGTGCTTATCTCTCTGAAAAAAGCATTTGGGTAAATCCAGCATCGAAAGTTGGGTGGTTTGGTGAGGTTGGGATATTGGCTTTCTGAAGTGCTTATCTCGCTGAAATGAGCACTTAAGAGTGCCCAGCATCGAAAGTTTGGTTGTTTGGTGAAGTTTAGATTTTGGTCTTCTGAAGTGCATATCTCACTGAAATAAGCATTTGGGTTATTCCAGGATCGAAAGTTTGGAGGTTTGGTGAAGTTGAGATTTTGGCCTTGTGATGTGCATATCTGACTCAAAGAAGCATTTCAGTGAAACCAGCATCAAAAGTTGAGTCGTTTTTTGAGGTTGGGATTTTGGTATTCAGAAGTGCTTATCTCGCTGAAATAAGCACTTCAGTGAACTCAGCATCGAAAGATGTGCGGTTTTGTGAAGTTGTGACTTTGGCCTTCTGAAGTGCTTATCTCACTTAAAAAAGCACTTCAGTGAACCCAGCATCGAAAGTTGAGTGGTTTGGTGAAGTTTAGATCTTGGTCTTCTGAAGTGCTGATCTCACTGAAATAAGCATTTGGGTAAATCCAGGATCGAAGGTTGGGTGGTTTGGTGAAGTTGAGATTTTGGCCTTCTGATGTGCATATCTGACTGAAAGAAGCATTTCAGTGAACCCAGCATCGAAAGTTGAGTGGTTTGGTGAAGTTTAGATTTTAGTCTTCTGAAGTGCTTATCTCACTGAAATAAGCATTTGGGTAAATCCAGGATCGAAAGTTGGGTGGTTTGGTGAAGTTGAGATTTTGGCCTTCTGATGTGCATATCTGAGTGAAAGAAGCATTTCAGTGAAACCAGCATCAAAACTTGAGACGCTTTGTGAGGTTGGGATTTTGGCTTTGTGAAGTGCTTATCTCGCTGAAATGATCACTTCAGAGTGCCCAGAATTGAATGTTTTGTGGTATGGTGAAGATGGGATTTTGGACTTCTGAAGTGCTGATCTCACAGAAATAAGCATTTGGGTAAATCCAGGAACGAAAGTTGGGTGGTTTGGTGAAGTTGAGATTTTTTCATTCTGATGTGCATATCTGACTGAAAGAAGCATTTCAGTGAAATCAGCATCAAAAGTTGAGTCGTTCAGTGATGTTTGCATTTTGGCCTTCTGAAGTGCTTATCTCACTGAAATAAGCACTTCAGTGAACCCAGCATCGAAAGTTGAGTGGTTTGGTGAAGTTTAGATTTCAGTCTTCTGAAGTGCTTTTCTCACAGAAATAAGCATTTGGGTAAATCCAGGATCGAAAGTTGGGTGGTTTGGTGAAGTTGAGATTTTGGCCTTCTGATGTGCATATCTGACTGAAAGAAGCATTTCAGTGAAACCAGCATCAAAACTTGAGTCGTTTTAGGAGGTTGGAACTTTGGCTTTCTGAAGTGCTCATCTCGCTTGAATGAGCACTTCAGAGTGCCCAGCATCGAATGTTTTGTGGTTTGGTGAAGATGGAATTTTGGACTTCTGAAGGGCTTATCTCACTGAAATAAGCACTTCAGTGAACCCAGCATGGAAAGTTGAGTGGTTTGGTGAAGTTTAAATTTTGGTCTTCTGAAGTGCTGATCTCACTGAAATAAGCATTTGGGTAAATCCAGGATCGAAAGTTGGGTGGTTTGGTGAAGTTGAGATTTTGGCCTTCTGATGTGCATAGCTGACTGAAAGAAGCATTTCAGTGAACCCAGCATCGAAAGTTGGATGGTTTGGTGAAGTTTAGATTTTAGTCTTCAAGGTGCTTATCTCACTGAAATAAGCATTTGGGTAAATGCAGGATCGAAAGTTGGGTGGTTTGGTGAAGTTGAGATTTTGGCCTCCTGATGTGCATAGCTCACTGAAAGAAGCATTTCAGTGAACCCAGCATCGAAAGTTGGATGGTTTGGTGAAGTTTAGATTTTAGTCTTCAAGGTGCTTATCTCACTGAAATAAGCATTTGGGTAAATGCAGGATCGAAAGTTGGGTGGTTTTGTGAAGTTGAGATTTTGGCCTTCTGACGTGCTTATCTGACTGAAAGAAGCATTTCAGTGAAATCAGCATCAAAAGTTGAGTCGTTTTTTGAGGTTGGGATTTTGGTATTCTGAAGTGCTCATCTCGCTGAAATAAGCACTTCAGTGAACTCAGCATCGAAAGATGTGTGGCTTTGTGAAGTTGTGACTTTGGCCTTCTGAAGCACTTCAGTGAAACCAGCATCAAAAGTTGAGTCGTTTGGTGAGGTTGGGATTTTGGCATCGTGAAGTGCTTATCTCTCTGAAAAAAGCACTTCAGTGAACCCAGCATCGAAAGTTGAGTGGTTTGGTGAAGTTTAGATTTTGGTCTTCTGATGTGCTTATCTCACAGAAATAACCATTTGGGTAAATCCAGGGTCGAAAGTTGGGTGGTTTGGAGAAGTTGAGATTTTGGCATTCTGATGTGCATATCTGACTGAAAGAAGCATTTCAGTGAAACCAGCATCAAAACTTGATACGCTTTGTGAGGTTGGGATTTTGGCTTTCTGAAGTGCTTATCTCGCTGAAATGAGCACTTCAGTGTGCCCAGCATCGAAAGTTGAGTGGTTTGGTGAAGTTTTGATTTTGGTCTTCTGAAGTGCTTATCTCACTGAAATAATCTATTCAGTGAAACCAGCATTCAAAGTTGAGCCGTTTGGCGAGGTTGGGATTTTGGCGTAGTGAAGTGCTTATCTCTCTGAAATAAGCACTTCAGTGATCACAGCATCGAAAGTTGAGTGGTTTGGTGAAGTTTACATTTTGGGCTTCTGATGTGCATATCTGACTGAAAGAAGCATTTCAGTGAAATCAGCATCAAAAGTTGAGTCGTTTTTTGAGGTTGGGATTTTGGTATTCTGAAGTGCTGTATTTCTCCTGTACTGTAGACCACAGAGGTGCTTGGCTATCCACTTCATCAAGGTTAACACTGATCTAAAACTAAACTGGAACGGTTATATAATCAGCAGCAGCCAGGTCCGTTGTACAAACCGCCCTGCTGTGGGACAGGGTCAGGTAAATCCGAGTGAGTGATCGTGGTTGGGGACTCATTCGTTGGGGGCATAGTTTCTGTAGCCACATTTGAGATACCAGGGCTGTATGTTGCCTCCCTGGTACCAAGGTCAAGGACATCTCTGAGTGGTTGCAACAAATTCTTAAGGGGGAGGGTGAGCGGCCAGAGGCCATTCTGCACATTGGTACCAATGACGTAGGTAGAAAGAGGGATGTGATCCTGCGGACTGTGTACAAGGAGTTAGCAAAGAGGCTGAAAGGCAGGACCTAGAGGGTAATCATTTATGGGTTGCCACGAGTGCCACATGTTAGTGAGTTAAGTCAGAGAAAGATAGGTGAGACGAATGCATTGGTTAAGGAGCTGGTACTGGGGGCAGGCTTTCAGGTTCATGGATAATTGCGACCGCTTCTTGGGCAAGGGGTGACCTGTGTAAGAGGGATGGGTTGCACCTAAACTGAACGGGAACAAATACCCTCACAGGGAGGTTTGCTAGTGCTACTTGGGAGGATTTAAAGACTGGCAGGCAGCTGGGAACCAGAGCAGCAGGTCAGCAAGTAGATGAATTGATGGCAGGTACATGCTAGGTCCAATAAATCAGAAAAGAATGGCAGTCAGAGACAGGTACATGAACATGATGGCATGAACAAGCTGAAATATGTTTATTTCAGTGCAAGGAGTATTATAGGTAAGGCAGATGAGCTTAGAGCCTGGATCAGTACATCGGACTCTGATGTTGAGGCCATTACAGAGGCTTGGTTGAGACAGAGACAGGACTGGCTGCTCAATGTTCCAGGGTTTCATTGCTTTAGACAAGATAGAGGGGAAGATAAAAGAAGGAGGTGCACTCCTAAGCTGTGGGAAATGTTACATCTGCACCTCAAAAGGACATTCTGGAGGGCTTGCCCACTGAGGCAATAGAGGTAGCATTGAAAAATAAGATAGACACAATCACTCTGATCAGATTAAACTAATAGCCTGCTCCCCTGTTGCCACTGACACACTGAGGAACAAATATGTAGGCAGCTTTTGAAACGATGCAATAACTCAGAGTTGTCACAGTCAGTGAATTTAACCTCCCCGGTATTGACTGGGACTCCCTTACAACAAGAGTTTAAATGAGGCTGAATTTGTTAAGTCTATCCAAGAGAGTTTCTTGACACAGTATGTGGATGGAAGATGGGCCATACTGGACTTTGTCCTGGTCAGGTAACTGGTGAGAAGGGTGGGAAAGCATTTTGGAAATCGTGATCACAACTCCTTCAATTTTAAGATTGCTATGAAGAAGGATAAGTCAGGATCTTGGGGGAGAGTAAATTATATCAATTTTAGGTAGGAGCTGGGGAGTGTGAATTGGGAGGAGCTGTCACATTTGCCATATGGGAATTGTTTAAAGGCCTGCTTATGAGTTTAGGATCAGGAAGGAGGAAGGACAAGGATGGCAAGGTAAAAGACCCTTGGATAATTGGGGAGGTTGTGAAGTTCGTCAAAAGGGAAAAACAAAAATATGTCAGGTTTACGAAGCTAAAATCGAACAGGGCCGAACAAAGAAAGCAGAAAAAGAAAGGCTATGAAATGACCTTGGCAAGGAGGGTTGAAGGAAATCCCAAGGCAATCTGTGCATACATCTAAAACAAGGGGATAAATAGCAAGAAGGTACGACCATTCAGGATAAAGGAGGCAACTTGTGTTTGGAAGCAGAGGATGTGGGCAAGATCCTAAATGAGTACTGTGCATCTCTATTCACTCAGGCGAAGGGTATGGAAGATAGTGGGATTTGTGTGGAGCATGCGAATATGATAACAGCATTTTGAAATCAAGAAAGGGCATTAAGGTGGATAAGTCCTCAGGACCCAATGGTATCTCCTCAAGGTTTTTGAGCGAGGTGAGAGAGGAGATTGTCGGGGCATTCAGCAAGATCTTTGTATCCTTGGTAGCCACTGGAGGGGTACTGGAGGATTCGCAAGTTGCTAAATGTTCTTCTGTTCAAGAAGGGAAATAGGGTCAATCCAGGAAACTCTCGACTGGCGAGTTTCTCATCGTTCATTGGGAAGCTATTGGAGAGAATTCTTAGGGATTGTATTTATCTGTATTTGGAACAGCATGGCCTAATTAGGGACAGTCGGCATGGCTTTGTGCAGGGCAGGTCATGTCTTACTAACTTGACCGAATTTTTTGAGGAGGTGACGAGTGTGATCAATGAAGGTAGAGCAGTGAAAATTGTTTTCATGGATTTCAGCAATACTTTCAACAAGGTGCCTCATGGTAGGATCATCCAGAAAATTAAGATGCACCGAGTCCATGGTGGCTTGGATGCTCGGATTCACAACTGGCTTGCCCAGAGAAGACAGAGGCAAGTGGTGGAAAGGTGCTTTTCAGGCTGTAGTTCCAGGACGATTGGTGTTCCGCAGGGATCTGTGCTGGGACCTCTGCTGTTTGTGGTCTGTACAAAATGACTGAGGTGAAAATATAGATAGATGGGTTAGCAAGTTTGCAGACAAGAGAATGATTGGTAGAATCGTGATGAGTGTACATGTCATAAAAGGATACAGATCAGTTGCAGAAACGGCAAGTGGATTTTAATCCATTAAATGTGAGATGCTCCACTTTGGGAAATCAACTGTGACGGAAAAATATACAGTTAATGGCACCCCTCAGTGCAGACCCCCTCAGTGCAGAATTGTTAAGGTGGGGATGCAGGTGCACTCAATCTGTTCATTTAGAACTGTCGACGTGATATCACCTCAATTTCTCTGTTCCCCGCACCAAACCCAACCTACGTCCTGCCCAACTGACTGCCCTCCACGCAGTCATATCTCACCCTGACTTTGTTATTAAGCCTGCCCATAAGGTGGTGCTGCTGTGGTCCGGTGAGCTGAAGTCTACCTTGCAGAGGCTGAGCGCCAGCTCTCAGATACCTCCTCCAACTTCTCCTGGACCATGACCGCACCGGGCCATTGTATCTACTACAGTAACTGATCTTGGTCTATCTGGTGATCTTCCCCCTCTGTTTCCAAGCTGAAAGGCCACAGCTCCCCACAGGTTGCTCCCACGCCCCCTAAAAATCCACAAATGAGACTGTCCTGGCAGACCCATTGTTTCAGCCTGTTCCTGCCCCACAGAACTCATCTCTTCCTACCTTGACTCAATCTTCTGTCCCCTGGTCCAAGCCCTGCCCACGTACATCCAGAAATACTGTGACATCTTACGCAGGTTTAAAAACATCAGTTTGCCGGTTCCAGCTGCATCCTCTTTACCATGAACGTGTAATTCCTTTACACATCCATTCCCCACCGGGAGGTTCTTCGGGCTGTCCTCTTCTTCCTGGAGCAAAGAGCTGAACATTCCCCTCCCACCATCACCCTCCTCCACTTGGTCGACCTCATCCTCACCCTCAACAACTTCTTTTTTAACTCCTCTCATTTTCTTCGGGTAAGAGGAGCAGCTCCGGGCACCTGTATGGGCCCGAGTTATACCTGTCTCTTCACGGGGTACGTGGAACATTCCCACCCACAACACTTTCTCCGATACATCAATGATATCATCCGACTGCTTCTCTCTCTTGTCTGAAATTGGAAAACTTCATCAACTACGCCTCCAATTTCCATCCTGCCCTCACTTTCACCTGCTCTATCTCTGACTCCACCCTTCCCTTCCTCAACATTTCTGCTTCCATTCCTGGGGGTAGGCTTCGCACTAATATCCATTACAATCTCTCTGACTCTCTCAGCTACCTGGTCTATATATCCTCACACCCCACTTTCTGTAAAGACTCCAACCTCTTCTCTCACTTCCTCCATCTCCATCGAATATGTTCTCATGAGGCCAACATCAACAAGGGAGCCTGCAAAATGTCCACCTTCTTCCTCAACTGAGGATTCCCCGGCTCCGCGGTCAAGGCCCTCAACTGTGTCCAACCCAGCTCCCGCACTTTTGCCCTCACCTTTTCTCTTCCCTCCCAAGACAGCAATAAGCTTCCACTTGACCTTACCTATCAACCCACATGCCCACATCCATACAAACATCAGGCACCATTTCCACCACCACCAGCAGGATGCCGCCACCAGACACATATTCCCCTCCTCTCCCTTATCCGCCTTTACCGGAGGACCCGGAGGAAATGCAAGCAGACACGGGGAGAACGTGCAAACTTCGCACAGACGATTGCCCGAGGCTACAATGCGAAACACTGAGCCGCCATGCTGCCCAGAATCTTGGTGGTGTGGATGAGCAGAGAGATAGAACATAGAACATAGAACAGTACAGCACAGAACAGGCCCTTCAGCCCACAATGTTGTGCCGACCATTGATCCTCATGGATGCACCCTCAAATTTCTGTGACCATATGCATGTCCAGCAGTCTCTTTAATGACCCCAATGACCTTGCTTCCACAACTGCTGCTGGCAACGCATTCCATGCTCTCACAACTCTCTGCGTAAAGAACCTGCCTCTGACATCCCCTCTATACTTTCCACCAACCAGCTTAAAACTATGACCCCTCGTGCTAGCCATTTCTGCCCTGGGAAATAGTCTCTGGCTATCGACTCTATCTATGCCTCTCATTATCTTGTATACCTCAATTAGGTCCCCTCTCCTCCTCCTTTTCTCCAATGAAAAGAGACCGAGCTCAGTCAACCTCTCTTCATAAGATAAGCCCTCCAGTCCAGGCAGCATCCTGGTAAACCTCCTCTGAACCCTCTCCAAAGCATCCACATCTTTCCTATAAAGAGAGATCTCGGTGTCCATGTGTGTAGATCCCTGAAAATTGCCACGCAGATTGATAGGCTTGTTCAAAAGGCGTACGGCGTGTTAGGTTTTATTGGTACAGAGATTGAGTTTCGGAGCCATGAGGTCATGTTGCAGCTGTACAAAACACTGGTGCGGCCGCGCTTGCAGTATTGCGTACAGTTCTGATCGCCACATTATCAGAAGGATTTGGAGGGGGTTTCTTAGGATCTTGTCTGGTGTGGAAGGAAGGTCTTATGAGGAAAAGCTTCGAGACTTGAGGCTGTTTTTGTCAAAAGAATGTGAAGAGGCAACTTAATGGAGACATACAAGATAATCATAGGATGAGATAGGGTGGACAGCGACAGCCTTTTTCCTCGATGGTGATGGCGAGCACGAGTGGAGATAGGTTTAAATTGAGGTGAGATAGATATGGGACACATGTCAGAGGGAGGTTCTTTATTCAGAGAGTAGTATGGGTGCGGAATGCCCTGCCTGCAACAGGAGTAGATTGCCAAGTTTAAGGGCATTTAAATGAACATTGCTAAATATATGGATGGTAATGGAATAGTGTCAGTTAGATGGGCTTCAGGTTGGATTCACAGGTCGGCGCAACATCGAGGGCCGAAGGGCCTGTACTGCGCTGTAATGTTCTATGTTCTATGTCATAATACTTCAGTGAATTCTGGTTACCCTGCCGTAGGAAGAATGCTGTTAAACTATACAGAGTGCAAAAATAATTACAAAAGGTCATTGCCGGGACTGGAGGGTTTACGAGGGGTAGTGGATAGGCTCGGACTTTTTCCCTGGCATATCGGAGACGAAGGGGTGACTTTCCAGAGGTGTAAAAAGTCATGATGGGCATTGATAAGGGGAATAACCAAGGTCGGGGAGTCCAAAGCTAGAAGGGAGGAGGTTCAAATGTGAAAGGGGAAAGATTTAAAAGTGACCCGAGAGGCAACTTGTCCCACACAGAGGGTGGTGCGTGAATGCAATGAGCTGCCAACAGACGTGGTAGAGGCAGATAATATTACTGTATTTAAAAGACATTTGGACAGGTACACAATGAGGAAAGGTTTAGACGGATACCAAACGCAGGCAAATGGGACCGGTTAAGTTTGGGACACCTGGTCAGTACAGATGATTGGGGCTGAAGGTCCTGATTCTGTGCTGTATGACTCTATGAATCTATGACTGAAGAGCTAACTAGGTGTGTGGATGAGGGCAATGCATTTGATACAGTCTACTTGGGCTTCAGCAAAGCTTTTGACAAGATTCCCCATTGGAAGACTGTTAGAACAGGAAACAGTCCATGGGATCCGAGGACACGTGCACAGGAAATCATAACTCATGTAATTTGAATGAGTTTTTCAAAATAGTAATGAAGAGCATTGATTAAGGCAGAAAGATGGACGTATATGGGCTTCAGTAAGGCGTTCAAGAAGGTTCCTCACAGAGGTCCAGTCGGGAAGTTAAATCACACGGAGCACAGGGAGAGCTAGCCATAGAACATAGAACATTACAGCACAGTACAGGCCCTTCGGCCCTCGATCTTGTGCCGACCTGTCATGCCGATCTCAAGCCCATCTAACCTGCACTGTTCCATGTACGTCCATATGCTTGTCCAATGACCACTTCAATGTACCGAAAGTTGGCGAATCTACTACCGTTGCAGGCAAAGCGTTCCAATCCCTTACTACTCTCTGAGTAAAGAAACTACCTCTGACATCTGTCCTAGATCTTTCACCCCTCAATTTAAAGCCATACCCCGTCATGCTCACCGTCACCATCCGAGGAAAAAGGCTCTCCCTATCCACCCTATCTCACCCTCTGATTATTTTATATGTTTCAATTAAGTCACCTCTCAACCTTGTTCTCTCTAATGAAAACACCCTCAAGTCCCTCAGCCATTCCTCGTAAGACCTTCCCTCCATACCAGGCAACATCCTAGTAAATCTCCTCTGCACCCTTTCCAAAGCTTCCACATCCTTCTTATAATGCGGTGACCAGAACTGTATACAATACTCCAAGTGCGGCCGCACCAGAGTTTTGTACAGCTTCACCATAACCTCTCGGTTCCGGAACTCGATCCCTCTATTAATCCAAGCTAAAACGCTGCAGGCCTTCTTAACAGCCCTGTCAACCTGGGTGGCAACTTTCAAGGATCTGTGTTCATGGACACCGAGATCTCTCTGCTCATCTATACTACTAAGAATCTTACCATTAGCCCTGTACTTTGCCTTCTGGTTACTCCTGCCGAAGTGCATCACCTCACACTTGTCTGCATTAAACTCCATTTGCCACCTCTCAGCCCAGCTCTGCAGCTTATCTATGTCTCTCTGCAACCAATCCTTTGTCACTATCCATAACTCCACCTATCTTAGTGTCGTCTGCAAATTTACTAACCCATCCTTCTATGCCCTCATCCAGGTCATTTATAAAAATGACAAACAGCAGTGGACCCAACACCCACCCTTGCGGTACACCACCAGTAACTGGTCTCCAGGATGAACGTTTCCCATCAACTACCACCCTCTGTCTTCTTTCAGCAGGCCAATTTCCGATCCAAGCTGCTGTATCTCCCACAATTCCATTCCTCTGCATTTTGTACAATAGTCTGTTTTGGGGAACCTTATCGAACGCCTTGCTGAAATCCATATACTCCACATCAACCAGTTTACTCTCATCTACCTGTTTGATCACCTTCTCAAAGAACTCAATAAGGTTTGTGAGGCACGACCTACCCTTCACAAAACTGTGCTGACTATCCCTAATCAATTTATTCTTTTCTAGATGATTGTAAATCCTATCCCTTAGAACCTTTTCCAACACTTTACCAACAACTGAGCTAAGGCTCACTGGCCAATAATTACCAGGGTTGTCTCTACTCCCCTTCTTGAACAGGAGAACCACAATTGCTATCCTCCAGTCATCGGGCACTATTCCTGCAGACAATGATGAGTTAAAGATCAATGCCAAAGGCTCGGCAATCTCCTCCCCGGATTCCCCGAGGATCCGAGGATAAATCCCATCTGGCCCAGGGGTCATAGCGATCTTCACCCTCTGTAGGATTTCAAATACCTCTTCCTTGTGAACCTCAATCCCACCTAGTCCAGTAGCCTGTATCTCTGTATTCTCCTCGACAACATTGTCGTTTTCTAGAGTGAATACTGTTGAAAAATATTCATTTAGCGCTTCCCCTATCTCATCTGACTCCACACACAACTTACCACTACTATCCTTAATTGGGCCTAATCTTACTTTTGTCATTCTTGTATTCCTTAAATACCGACAGAAAAGTTTACGGTTTAGCCTGATCCTATCCGCCAACAACTTCTCATGTCTCCTCCTGGCTCTTCTGAGATCTCTCTTTCGGTCTTTCCTGGCTACCTTGTAACCTTCAAGCACCCCAACTGAGCATTCACATCTTATCGTAACAGAAGCCTTCTGCCTCCTCTTGACCAGAGATTCCACTTCCTTCATAAACCATGGCTTCTGCGCTCTACAGCTTCCTCCCTGCCTGACAGGTACATACTTATCTAGGAAGCACAGGAGCTTTTCATTGACTAAGCTCCACATTTCTACTGGGCCCATCCCCTGCAGTTTCCTTCCCCATCCTATGCTCTCTAAATCTTGCCTCATCTCATCGTAATTGCCTTTCACCCAGATATAACTCTTGCTCAGTGGTGTACACCTATCCCTTTCCATCACGAAAGTAAACATAACAGAATTCTGATCGCTATCACCAAGGTGATCACCAACTTCGAAATCTAACACCTGGCCGGGCTCATGACCCAGTAACAAATCTGATGTGGTCACTGCACTCCAACTCCATTAGTCACTGCATCCCATTTCGCTCAGTCACTGCATCCCATTTCAGTCAGTCACTGCATCCCATTTCAGTCAGTCACTGCATCCCACTTCCCTCAGTCACTGCATCCCACTTCCCTCAGTCACTGCATCCCACTTCCCTCAGTCACTGCATCGCATTCCAATCAGTCACTGCATCGCATTCCAATCAGTCACTGCATCGCATTTCCCTAACTCACTGCATCCCATTTCCCTCAGTCACTGCATCTCCTTTCCCTCAGTCACTGCATCCCATTTCCCTCAGTCACTGCATCCCATTTCCCTCAGTCACTGCATCCCATTTCACTCAGTCACTGCATCCAAATTCACTCAGTCACTGCATCCCATTTCACTCAGCCAATGCATCTCTTTTCACTCAGCCAATGCATCCCATTTCACTCAGTCACGACATCCTATTTAAAGGAGACATTGAATCCTCTTCAACTGAGACAGTGCATCCATTTCCCTCAGTCACCGCACCCTATTCCCCACAGACACCGCATTCCATTTCCTCAGTCACCGCATCCCATTTCACTCAGTCACCGCATCGCATTTCCTTCAGTCACTGCATCCCATGACCCTCACTCACTGCATCCCATGACGCTCAGTCACTTCTACCCATGACCCTCAGTCACAGCTTCCCATGACCCTCAGTCACAGCTTCCCATGACCCCCAGTCACAGCTTCCCATGACCCCCAGTCACAGCTTCCCATGACCCCCAGTCACAGCTTCCCATGACCCCCAGTCACAGCTTCCCATGACCCCCAGTCACTGTATCCCATTTCACTCAGTCACTGCATCCCATTTCACTCAATCACTGCATCCCCTTCACCACAGTCACTGCATCCCATTTCCCTCAGCCACTGCATCCCATTTCACTCAGCCACTGCATCCCATTTCACTCAGCCACTGCATCCCATTTCACTCAGCCACTGCATCCCATTTCACGCAGACACTGCATCCCATGTCCCTCAGTCACTGCATCCCATGTCCCTCAGTCACTGCATCCCACGTCCCTCATTCACTGCTTCCCACGTCCCTCATTCACTGCTTCCCACGTCCCTCATTCACTGCATCCCACGTCCCTCATTCACTGCATCCCACGTCCCTCAATCACTGCATCCCATGTCCCTCAGTCACTGCATCCCATTGCCATCAGTCACTGCATCTCATTTCACTCAGTCAAAGCATGCCATTTCCCTCATTCACTGCATCCCATTTCCCTCAGTTACTGCATTTCATTTCACTCAGTCAATGTATCTCATTTCACTCTGTCACAGCATCCCATTTCACTCAGTCACTGCACCCCAAGCCCGCTCGGGCACTGCATCCCTATTAACTCAGTCACTCCTTCCCAGTACCTATGTCACTGCATCCCATGTGCCTCAGTCACTGCATCCCATGTGCCTCAGTCACTGCATCCCATGTGCCTCAGTCACTGCATCCCATGTCCCTCAGTCACTGCATCCCATGTCCCTCAGTCACTGCATCCCATGTCCCTCAGTCACTGCATCCCATGTCCCTCAGTCACTGCATCCCTTGTCCCTCAGTCACTGCATCCCTTGTCCCTCAGTCATTGCATCTGATTTCACTCAGTCACTGTATCCCATTTCACTCAGTCACTGCACCCCAAGCCCGCTCGGGCACTGATTCACTATTAACTCAGTCACTCCTTCCCAGTACCTCTGTCACTGCATCCCATGTCCCTCAGTCAGTGCAATCCATGTCCCTCAGTCACTGCATCCCATGTCCCTCAGTCACTGCATCTCATTTCACTCAGTCACGGCATCCCATTCCACTCAGCCGCTGCATCACAGTTCACTCAGTGACTGAATCACAGTTCACTCAGTCACTGCATCCCATTTCCCTCGGTCACTGCATCCCATTTCCCTCAGTCACTGCATCCCATTTCCCTCAGTCACTGCATCCCATTTCCCTCAGTCACTGCATCCCATTTCCCTCAGTCACTGCATCCCATTTCCCTCAGACACTGCATCCCATTTCACTCAGTCACTGCATCTCCTTTCCATCAGTCACTGCGTCCCATTTCACTTAGTCACTGGGTCCATTTCCATCAATCACTGCATCCCATTTCCCAGTCACTGCATCCCATTTCCCTCAGTCACTGCATCCCATTTCCCTCAGTCACTGCATCCCATGTCCGTGTGTCACAGGATCCGATGTCCCTCAGTCACTGCATCCCATTTCACTCAGTCATTGCCTCCCTTTTCGGTCAGGCACTGTATCCCACTTCCCTCAGTCACTGCACCCCAAGCCCGCTCGGGCACTGATTCCCTATGAACTCAGTCACTCCTTCCCAGTCCCTATGTCACTGCATCCCATTTCCCACAGTCACAGCATCTCCTTTCCCTCAGTCTCAGCATCGCATTTCACTCAGTCGATGCATCCCATGTCCCTCAGTCACTGCATCCCATGTCCCTCAGTCACTGCATCCCATTGCCATCAGTCACTGCATCCCATTTCCCTCAGTCACCACATCCTATTTCACTCAGTCACTGCATCCCATTTCCGTCAGGCACTGCATCCCATTGTCCTCAGTCACTGCATCCCATTACCCTCAGTCACTGCATCCCACTTCACTCAGTCACTGCATCCCATTTCCGTCAGTCACTGCATACCATTTCCCTCAGTTACTGCATTCCATTTCACTCAGGAAATGTATCTCATTTCACTCAGTCACTGCATCCCATTTCACTCAGTCACTGCATCCCATTAACTTCAGTCGCAGGATCCCATTTCAAACAGACATTGCATCCCATTTCCGTCAGTCACTGCATCCCATTTCCCTCAGTCACTGCATCCCATGTCCCTCAGTCACAGCATCCCATTTCCATCAGTCACTGCATCCCGTTCACTCAGTCTCGGCATCTCATTTCCCTCAGTCACTGCATCCCATTTCACTCAATCACTTCATCCCCTTCACCACAGTCACTGCATCCCATTTCCATCAGTCACTGCATCTCATTTCACTCAGTCACAGCATCCCACTTCCCTCATTCACTGCATCCCATGTCCCTCAGTCACTGCATCTCACGTCCCTCAGTCCCTGCGTCCCATTTCACTCAGTCACTGCGTCCCATTTCACGCAGTCACTGCGTCCCATTTCACGCAGTCACTGCGTCCCATTTCACGCAGTCACTGCGTCCCATTTCACGCAGTCACTGCGTCCCATTTCACGCAGTCACTGCGTCCCATTTCACGCAGTCACTGCATCCCATTTCACGCAGTCACTGCATCCCATTTCACGCAGTCACTGCATCCCATTTTACTAAGTCACTGCATCCCATTTCACTCAATCACTGCATCTCCTTCACCACAGTCACTGCATCCCATTTCCCTCAGTCACTGCATCCCATTTCCATCAGTCACTGTTTCCCGTATCTCTAAGACGCTGCATTCAATTTCACACACTCACTGCATCCCAATCCCCTCAGTCACTGCATCCTATTACCCTGAGTCACAGTATGCCATTTCCCACGGTCACTGCATCTCCTTTCCCTAAGTCACTGCATCCCATTTCGCTCAGTCACTGCATACCATTTCCATCAGTCACAGCATCTCCTTTCCATCAGTCACTGCATCCCATTTCACTTCTTCACTGCGTCCCATTTCCATCAATCACTGCGTCCCATTTCCCAGTCACTGCATCCCATTTCTCTCAGTCACTGCATCCCATATCCCTCAGTCACTGCATCCCATTACCCTCAGTCACTGCATCCCATTACCCTCAGTCACTGCATCCCATTACCCTCAGTCACTGCATCCCATTACCCTCAGTCACTGCATCCCATTGTCCTCAGTCACTGCATCCCACCTCACTCAGTCACTGCATCCCATTACCCTCAGTCACTGCATCCCACTTCACTCAGTCACTGCATCCCATTTCCGTCAGTCACTGCATCCCATTTCCCTCAGTCACTGCATTCCATTTCCCTCAGTGACTGCATTCCATTTCCCTCAGTTACTGCATTCCATTTCACTCAGTCAATGTATCTCATTTCACTCAGTCACTGCATACCATTTCCGTCAGTCACTGCATCCCGATAACTCAGTCTCGGCATCTCATTTCCCTCAGTCACTGCATCCCATTTCCCTCAGTCACTGTATCCCATTTCACTCAGTCACTGCATCCCATTTCACTCAGTCACTGCATCCCATTTCACTCAGTCACTGCATCCCATTTCACTCAATCACTGCATCCCATTTCACTCCATCATTGCATCTCCTTCAACACAGTCACTGCATCCCATTTCCAACAGTCATTGTTTCCCGTATCTCACAGACGCTGTCTTCAATTTCCCACACTCACTGCATCCCATTTCCCACAGTCACAGCATCTCCTTTCCCTCAGTCTCAGCATCGCATTTCACTCAGTCGATGCATCCCATTTCCCTCAGTCACTGCATACCATTTCCCTCAGTCACTGCATACCATTTCCCTCAGTCACTGCATCCCGGTAACTCAGTCTCGGCATCTCATTTCCCTCAGTCACTGCATCCCATTTCCCTCAGTCACTGTATCCCATTTCACTCAGTCACTGCATCCCATTTCCCTCAGTCACTGCAGCCCATTGTCCTCAGTCACTGCATCCCATTACCCTCAGTCACTGCATCCCATTACCCTCAGTCACTGCATCCCACTTCACTCAGTCACTGCATCCCATTTCCCTCAGTCTCGGCATCTCATTTCCCTCAGTCTCGGCATCCCATTTCCCTCAGTCACTGTATCCCATTTCCCTCAGTCACTGTATCCCATTTTACTCAGTCACTGCATCCCATTTCACTCAGTCACTGCATCCCATTTCACTCAGTCACTGCATCCCATTTCACTCAGTCACTGCAACACATTTCACTCAGTGACTGAATCACATTTCACTCAGTCACTGCATCCCATTTCATTCAGCAACTGCATCCCATTTAACTCAGTCAGTGCATCCCATTTCACTCAGTCAGTGCATCCCATTTCACTCAATCACTGCATCCCATTTCACTCAATCATTGCATCTCCTTCACCACAGTCACTGAATCCCATTTCCAACAGTCATTGTTTCCCGTATCTCACAGACGCTGTATTGAATTTCCCACACTCACTGCATCCCATTTCCCACAGTCACAGCCTCTCCTTTCCCTCAGTCTCTGCATCCCATGTCCCTCAGTCACTGCATCCCATGTCCCTCAGTCACTGCATCCCATGTCCCTCAGTCACTGCATCCCATGTCCCTCAGTCACTGCATCCCATGTCCCTCAGTCACTGCATCCCATGTCCCTCAGTCACTGCATCCCATGTCCCTCAGTCACTGCATCCCATGTCCCTCAGTCACTGCATCCCATGTCCCTCAGTCACTGCATCCCATGTCCCTCAGTCACTGCATCCCATGTCCCTCAGTCACTGTGTCCCATTTCCCTCAGTCACCGCATCTCATTTCACTCAGTCACTGCATCCCATTTCACGCAGTCACTGCATCCCATGTCCCTCAGTCACTGCATCCCACATCCCTCATTCACTGCATCCCATGTCCCTCAGTCACTGCATCACATGTCCCTCAGTCACTGCATCCCATGTCCCTAAGTTACTGCATCCCATTGCCATCAGTCATTGCATCTCATTTCACTCAGTCAAAGCATCCCATTTCCGTCATTCACTGTATCCCATTTCCCTCAGTTACTGCATTTCATTTCACTCAGTCAATGTATCTCATTTCACTCTGTCACAGCATCCCATTTCACTCAGTCACTGCACCCCAAGCCCGCTCGGGCACTGCATCCCTATTAACTCAGTCCCTCCTTCCCAGTACCTCAGTCACTGCATCCCATGTCCCACAGTAACTGCATCACATTTCCATCAGGCACTGCAGCGCATGTCACTCTGTCACTGCATCCAATTTCCATCAGTGACTGCATCTCATTTCACTAATTCACTGCATCCCATTTCCCTCAGTCACTGCATCCCATTTCACTCAGTGACTGCAACACATTTCACTCACTGACTGCATCCCATTTCACTCAGTGACTGAATCACATTTCACTCAGCCTCTGCATCCCATTTCATTCAGCCTCTGCATCCCATTTAACTCAGTCAGTGCATCCCATTTCACTCAATCACTGCATCCCATTTCACTCAATCATTGCATCTCCTTCACCACAGTCACTGCATCCCATTTCCAACAGTCATTGTTTCCCGTATCTCACAGACGCTGTCTTCAATTTCCCACACTCACTGCATCCCATTTCCCACAGTCACAGCATCTCCTTTCCCTCAGTCTCTGCATCGCATCAGTCGATGCATCCCATGTCCCTCAGTCACTGCATCCCATGTCCCTCAGTCACTGCATCCCATGTCCCTCAGTCACTGCATTCCATGTCCCTCAGTCACTGCATCCCATGTCCCTCAGTCACTGCATCCCATGTCCCTCAGTCACTGCATCCCATTTCCCTCAGTTACTGCATCCCATTGCCATCAGTCACCGCATCTCATTTCACTCAGTCACTGCATCCCATTTCACGCAGTCACTGCATCCCATGTCCCTCAGTCACTGCATCCCACGTCCCTCAGTCACTGCATCCCACGTCCCTCATTCACTGCATCCCAAGTCCCTCATTCACTGCATCCCACGTCCCTCAGTCACTGCATCCCACGTCCCTCAGTCACTGCATCCCACGTCCCTCAGTTACTGCATCCCATTGCCATCAGTCACTGCATCTCATTTCACTCAGTCAAAGCATCCCATTTCCCTCATTCACTGCATCCCATTTCCCTCAGTTACTGCATTTCATTTCACTCAGTCAATGTATCTCATTTCACTCTGTCACAGCATCCCATTTCACACAGTCACCCCAAGCCCGCTCGGGCACTGCATCCCTATTAACTCAGTCACTCCTTCCCAGTACCTATGTCACTGCATCCCATGTGCCTCAGTCACTGCATCCCATGTGCCTCAGTCACTGCATCCCATGTGCCTCAGTCACTGCATCCCATGTGCCTCAGTCACTGCATCCCATGTGCCTCAGTCACTGCATCCCATGTGCCTCAGTCACTGCATCCCATGTGCCTCAGTCACTGCATCCCATGTGCCTCAGTCACTGCATCCCATGTGCCTCAGTCACTGCATCCCATGTGCCTCAGTCACTGCATCCCATGTCCCTCAGTCACTGCATCCCTTGTCCCTCAGTCACTGCATCCCTTGTCCCTCAGTCACTGCATCCCTTGTCCCTCAGTCACTGCATCCCTTGTCCCTCAGTCACTGCATCCCTTGTCCCTCAGTCACTGCATCCCTTGTCCCTCAGTCACTGCATCCCTTGTCCCTCAGTCATTGCATCTGATTTCACTCAGTCACTGCATCCCATTTCACTCAGTCCGTGCGTCCCTTTTCGATCAGGCACTGTATCCCATTTCACTCAGTCACTGCACCCCAAGCCCGCTCGGGCACTGATTTACTATTAACTCAGTCACTCCTTCCAAGTACCTCTGTCACTGCATCCCATGTCCCTCAGTCAGTGCAACCCATGTCCCTCAGTCACTGCATCCCATGTCCCTCAGTCACTGCATCCCATGTCCCTCAGTCACTGCATCCCATGTCCCTCAGTCACTGCATCCCATGTCCCTCAGTCACTGCATCCCATGTCCCTCAGTCACTGCATCCCATGTCCCTCAGTCACTGCATCCCATGTCCCTCAGTCACTGCATCCCATGTCCCTCAGTCACTGCATCCCATGTCCCTCAGTCACTGCATCCCATGTCCCTCAGTCACTGCATCACATTTCACTCAGTCACTGCATCACGTTTCACACAGTCACTGCATCCCATTTCACTGAGTCACTGCATCTCCTTCACCACAGTCACTGCATTCCATTTCCATCAGTCACTGTTTCCCGTACCTCATAGGCGCTGCATTCAATTTCCCACACTCACTGCATCGCATTTCCCATAGTCAAAGCATCTCCTTTCCCTCAGTCTCTGCATTGCATTTCACTCAGTCAATGCTTCCCATTTCCCTCAGTCACTGCATCCCATTTCCCTCAGTCACTGCATCCCATTTCCCTCAGTCACTGCATCCCATTTCCCTCAGTCACTGCATCTCAGTTCACTCAGGCACTGCATCCCATTTCCCTCATACACTGCACCCCAAGTCCGCTCGGGCACTGCATCCCCATGAACTCAGTCACTCCTTCCCAGCACCTCAGTCACTGCATCCCATTTCCATCAGGTACTGCATCACATTTCCATCAGACACTACAGCTCATGTCACTCTGTCACTGCATCCCATTTCCCTCAGTCACTGCATCTCCTTCACCACAGTCACTGCGTCCAATTTCCATCAGTCACTGTTTGCTGTATCTCAGAGACGCTGCATTCAATTTCCCACCCTCACTGCATCCCATATCCCATCGTCACAGCATCTCCTTTCCCACAGTCTCTGAATCTCATTTCAATCAGTGATTGCATCCTACTTCCCAAAAATACTGCATCCCATTTCCCTCAGTCACTGCATCCCAATTCCCTCAGGTCACTGCATCCCATGTCCATGTGTCACTGCATCCCATGTCCGTGTGTCACTGCATCCCATGTCCGTGTGTCACTGCATCCCATGTCCCTCAGTCACTGCATCCCATGTCCCTCAGTCACTGCATCCCATGTCCCTCAGTCACTGCATCCCATGTCCCTCAGTCACTGCACCCCAAGCCCACTCGGGCACTGATTCCCTATTAACTCAGTCAATCCTTCCCAGTACCTCTATCACTGCATCCCATGTCCCTCAGTCAATGCATCCCATGTCCCTCAGTCACTGCATCCCATGTCCCTCAGTCACTGCATCCCATGTCCCTCAGTCACTGCATCCCATGTCCCTCAGTCATTGCAGCCCATTTCACTCAGTCAGTGCGTCCCTTTTCGGTCAGGCACTGTATCCCATTCCCCTCAGTCACTGCACCCCAAGCCCGCGCGGGCACTGATTCACTATAAACTCAGAAACTCCTTCCCAGTACCTCCTTCAATGCAGCTCATGTCACTCTGTCACTGCATCCCATGTCCCTCGATCACTGCAATACCATGTCCCTCAGTCACTGCATCCCATTTCACTCAGTCACTGCATACCATTTCACTCAGCCACTGCATCCCATTTCACTCAGCCACTGCATCCCATTTCACTCAGCCACTGCATCCCATTTCACTCAGTGACTGCATCACTGTTCACTCAGTGACTGAATCATATTTCACTGAGTCACTGCATCCCATTTCACGCAGTCACTGCATCCCAGTTCACGCAGTCACTGCATCGCATTTCACGCAGTCTCTGCATCGCATTTCACGCAGTCACTGCATCGCATTTCACGCAGTCACTGCATCGCATTTCACGCAGTCACTGCATCACATTTCACTCAGTCACTGCATCCCATTTGCATCAGTCACCACATCCCATTTCACTCAATCATTGCATCCCATTTCCCTGAGTCAGTGCATCCCATTTCACTCAGTCACTGCATCCCATTTCCCTCAGTCAGTGCGTCCCTTTTCGGTCAGGCACTGTATCCCATTTCCCTCAGTCACTGCAACCCAAGCCCGCTCGGGCACTGATTCCCTATTAACTCAGTCACTCCTTCCCAGTACCTACGTCACTGCATCCCATTTCCCACAGTCACAGCATCTCCTTTCCCTCAGTCTAAGCATCGCATTTCACTCAGTCGATGCATCCCATGTCCCTCAGTCACTGCATCCCAAGTCCCTCAGTCACTGCATCCCATTGTCCTCAGTAACTGCATCCCATTACCCTCAGTCACTGCATCCCACTTCATTCAGTCACTGCATCCTATTTCACTCAGTCACTGCATCCTATTTCACTCAGTCACTGCATCCCATTTCCGTCAGTCACTGCATACCATTTCCCTCAGTTACTGCATTCCATTTCACTCAGTCAATGTATCTCATTTCCCTCAGTCACTGCATCCCATGTCCCTCAGTCACTGCATCCCATGTCCCTCAGTCACTGCATCCCATGTCCCTCAGTCACTGCATCCCATGTCCCTCAGTCACTGCATCCCATGTCCCTCAGTCACTGCATCACATTTCACTCAGTCACTGCATCACATTTCACTCAGTCACTGCATCACGTTTCACACAGTCACTGCATCCCATTTCACTGAGTCACTGCATCTCCTTCACCACAGTCACTGCATTCCATTTCCATCAGTCACTGTTTCCCGTACCTCATAGGCGCTGCATTCAATTTCCCACACTCACTGCATCGCATTTCCCATAGTCAAAGCATCTCCTTTCCCTCAGTCTCTGCATTGCATTTCACTCAGTCAATGCTTCCCATTTCCCTCAGTCACTGCATCCTATTTCACTCAGTCACTGCATCCCATTTCCCTCAGTCACTGCATCCCATTTCCCTCAGTCACTGCATCCCATTTCCCTCAGTCACTGCATCCCATTTCCCTCAGTCACTGCATCCCATTTCCCTCAGTCACTGCATCCCATTTCCCTCAGTCACTGCATCCCATTTCCCTCAGTCACTGCATCCCATTTCCCTCAGTCACTGCATCCCATTTCCCTCAGTCACTGCATCTCAGTTCACTCAGGCACTGCATCCCATTTCCCTCACACACTGCACCCCAAGTCCGCTCGGGCACTGCATCCCCATGAACTCAGTCACTCCTTCCCAGCACATCAGTCACTGCATCCCATTTCCATCAGGTACTGCATCACATTTCCATCAGACACTACAGCTCATGTCACTCTGTCACTGCATCCCATTTCCGTCAGTCACTGCATCCCATTTCCCTCAGTCACTGCATCCCATTTCCCTCAGTCACTGCATCCCATTTCCCTCAGTCACTGCATCCCGGTAACTCAGTCTCGGCATCTCATTTCCCTCAGTCACTGTATCCCATTTCACTCAGTCACTGCATCCCATTTCCCTCAGTCACTGCATCCCATTTCACTCAGTCACTGCATCCCATTTCACTCAGTCACTGCATCCCATTTCACTCAGTCACTGCATCCCATTTCACTCAGTCACTGCATCCCATTTCACTCAGTCACTGCATCCCATTTCACTCAGTCACTGCATCCCATTTCACTCAATCACTGCATCCCATTTCACTCAATCATTGCATCTCCTTCACCACAGTCACTGCATCCCATTTCCAACAGTCATTGTTTCCCGTATCTCACAGACGCTGTCTTCAATTTCCCACACTCACTGCATCCCATTTCCCACAGTCACAGCATCTCCTTTCCCTCAGTCTCAGCATCGCATTTCACTCAGTCGATGCATCCCATGTCCCTCAGTCACCGCATCCCATTTCACTCAGTCACTGCATCCCATTTCCCTCAGTCACTGCATACCATTTCCCTCAGTCACTGCATCCCATTTCCGTCAGTCACTGCATCCCATTGTCCTCAGTCACTGCATCCCATTACCCTCAGTCACTGCATCCCACTTCACTCAGTCACTGCATCCCATTTCCGTCAGTCACTGCACACCATTTCCCTCAGTTACTGCATTCCACTTCACTCAGTCAATGTATCTCATTTCACTCAGTCACTGCATCCCATTAACTTCAGTCGCAGGATCCCATTTCAAACAGACACTGCATCCCATTTCCCTCAGTCACTGCATCCCATTTCCCTCAGTCACTGCATACCATTTCCCTCAGTCACTGCATCCCGGTAACTCAGTCTCGGCATCTCATTTCCCTCAGTCACTGCATCCCATTTCCCTCAGTCACTGTATCCCATTTCACTCAGTCACTGCATCCCAATTCACTCAGTGACTGCAACACATTTCACTCACTGACTGCATCCCATTTCACTCAGTGACTGAATCACATTTCACTCAGTCACTGCATCCCATTTCATTCAGCAACTGCATCCCATTTCACTCAGTCAGTGCATCCCATTTCACTCAGTCAGTGCATCCCATTTCACTCAATCACTGCATCTCCTTCACCACAGTCACTGAATCCCATTTCCGACAGTCATTGTTTCCCGTATCTCACAGACGCTGTATTGAATTTCCCACACTCACTGCATCCCATTTCCCAGAGTCACAGCCTCTCCTTTCCCTCAGTCTCTGCATCGCATTTCACTCAGTCGATGCATCCCATGTCCCTCAGTCGATGCATCCCATGTCCCTCAGTCGATGCATCCCATGTCCCTCAGTCACTGCATCCCATGTCCCTCAGTCACTGCATCCCATGTCCCTCAGTCACTGCATCCCATGTCCCTCAGTCACTGCATCCCATGTCCCTCAGTCACTGCATCCCATGTCCCTCAGTCACTGCATCCCATGTCCCTCAGTCACTGCATCCCATGTCCCTCAGTCACTGCATCCCATGTCCCTCAGTCACTGCATCCCATGTCCCTCAGTCACTGCATCCCATGTCCCTCAGTCACTGCATCCCATGTCCCTCAGTCACTGCATCCCATGTCCCTCAGTCACTGCATCCCATGTCCCTCAGTCACTGCATCCCATGTCCCTCAGTCACTGTGTCCCATTTCCCTCAGTCACCGCATCCCATTTCACGCAGTCACTGCATCCCATGTCCGTCAGTCACTGCATCCCACGTCCCTCATTCACTGCATCCCACGTCCCTCAGTCACTGCATCCCATTTCACGCAGTCACTGCATCCCATGTCCCTCAGTCACTGCATCCCACATCCCTCATTCACTGCATCCCATGTCCCTCAGTCACTGCATCACATGTCCCTCAGTCACTGCATCCCATGTCCCTAAGTTACTGCATCCCATTGCCATCAGTCATTGCATCTCATTTCACTCAGTCAAAGCATCCCATTTCCGTCATTCACTGTATCCCATTTCCCTCAGTTACTGCATTTCATTTCACTCAGTCAATGTATCTCATTTCACTCTGTCACAGCATCCCATTTCACTCAGTCACTGCACCCCAAGCCCGCTCGGGCACTGCATCCCTATTAACTCAGTCCCTCCTTCCCAGTACCTCAGTCACTGCATCCCATGTCCCACAGTAACTGCATCACATTTCCATCAGGCACTGCAGCGCATGTCACTCTGTCACTGCATCCAATTTCCATCAATGACTGCATCTCATTTCACTAACTCACTGCATCCCATTTCCCTCAGTCACTGCATCCCATTTCACTCAGTGACTGCAACACATGTCACTCACTGACTGCATCCCATTTCACTCAGTGACTGAATCACATTTCACTCAGCCTCTGCATCCCATTTCATTCAGCCTCTGCATCCCATTTAACTCAGTCAGTGCATCCCATTTCACTCAATCACTGCATCCCATTTCACTCAATCATTGCATCTCCTTCACCACAGTCACTGCATCCCATTTCCAACAGTCATTGTTTCCCGTATCTCACAGACGCTGTCTTCAATTTCCCACACTCACTGCATCCCATTTCCCACAGTCACAGCATCGCATTTCAATCAGTCGATGCATCCCATGTCCCTCAGTCACGGCATCCCATGTCCCTCAGTCACTGCATCCCATGTCCCTCAGTCACTGCATCCCATGTCCCTCAGTCACTGCATCCCATGTCCCTCAGTCACTGCATCCCACGTCCCTCAGTCACTGCATCCCACGTCCCTCAGTCACTGCATCCCACGTCCCTCATTCACTGCATCCCACGTCCCTCATTCACTGCATCCCACGTCCCTCATTCACTGCATCCCACGTCCCTCAGTCACTGCATCCCACGTCCCTCAGTCACTGCATCCCATGTCCCTCAGTTACTGCATCCCATTGCCATCAGTCATTGCATCTCATTTCACTCAGTCAAAGCATCCCATTTCCCTCATTCACTGCATCCCATTTCCCTCAGTTACTGCATTTCATTTCACTCAGTCAATGTATCTCATTTCACTCTGTCACAGCATCCCATTTCACACAGTCACCCCAAGCCCGCTCGGGCACTGCATCCCTATTAACTCAGTCACTCCTTCCCAGTACCTATGTCACTGCATCCCATGTGCCTCAGTCACTGCATCCCATGTGCCTCAGTCACTGCATCCCATGTGCCTCAGTCACTGCATCCCATGTGCCTCAGTCACTGCATCCCATGTGCCTCAGTCACTGCATCCCATGTCCCTCAGTCACTGCATCCCATGTCCCTCAGTCACTGCATCCCATGTCCCTCAGTCACTGCATCCCTTGTCCCTCAGTCACTGCATCCCTTGTCCCTCAGTCACTGCATCCCTTGTCCCTCAGTCACTGCATCCCTTGTCCCTCAGTCATTGCATCTGATTTCACTCAGTCACTGCATCCCATTTCACTCAATCACTGCATCCCATTTCACTCAATCATTGCATCTCCTTCACCACAGTCACTGCATCCCATTTCCAACAGTCATTGTTTCCCGTATCTCACAGACGCTGTCTTCAATTTCCCACACTCACTGCATCCCATTTCCCACAGTCACAGCATCTCCTTTCCCTCAGTCTCAGCATCGCATTTCACTCAGTCGATGCATCCCATGTCCCTCAGTCACCGCATCCCATTTCACTCAGTCACTGCATCCCATTTCCCTCAGTCACTGCATACCATTTCCCTCAGTCACTGCATCCCATTTCCGTCAGTCACTGCATCCCATTGTCCTCAGTCACTGCATCCCATTACCCTCAGTCACTGCATCCCACTTCACTCAGTCACTGCATCCCATTTCCGTCAGTCACTGCACACCATTTCCCTCAGTTACTGCATTCCACTTCACTCAGTCAATGTATCTCATTTCACTCAGTCACTGCATCCCATTAACTTCAGTCGCAGGATCCCATTTCAAACAGACACTGCATCCCATTTCCCTCAGTCACTGCATCCCATTTCCCTCAGTCACTGCATACCATTTCCCTCAGTCACTGCATCCCGGTAACTCAGTCTCGGCATCTCATTTCCCTCAGTCACTGCATCCCATTTCCCTCAGTCACTGTATCCCATTTCACTCAGTCACTGCATCCCAATTCACTCAGTGACTGCAACACATTTCACTCACTGACTGCATCCCATTTCACTCAGTGACTGAATCACATTTCACTCAGTCACTGCATCCCATTTCATTCAGCAACTGCATCCCATTTCACTCAGTCAGTGCATCCCATTTCACTCAGTCAGTGCATCCCATTTCACTCAATCACTGCATCCCATTTCACTCAATCATTGCATCTCCTTCACCACAGTCACTGAATCCCATTTCCGACAGTCATTGTTTCCCGTATCTCACAGACGCTGTATTGAATTTCCCACACTCACTGCATCCCATTTCCCAGAGTCACAGCCTCTCCTTTCCCTCAGTCTCTGCATCGCATTTCACTCAGTCGATGCATCCCATGTCCCTCAGTCGATGCATCCCATGTCCCTCAGTCACTGCATCCCATGTCCCTCAGTCACTGCATCCCATGTCCCTCAGTCACTGCATCCCATGTCCCTCAGTCACTGCATCCCATGTCCCTCAGTCACTGCATCCCATGTCCCTCAGTCACTGCATCCCATGTCCCTCAGTCACTGCATCCCATGTCCCTCAGTCACTGCATCCCATGTCCCTCAGTCACTGCATCCCATGTCCCTCAGTCACTGCATCCCATGTCCCTCAGTCACTGCATCCCATGTCCCTCAGTCACTGCATCCCATGTCCCTCAGTCACTGCATCCCATGTCCCTCAGTCACTGCATCCCATGTCCCTCAGTCACTGTGTCCCATTTCCCTCAGTCACCGCATCCCATTTCACGCAGTCACTGCATCCCATGTCCGTCAGTCACTGCATCCCACGTCCCTCATTCACTGCATCCCACGTCCCTCAGTCACTGCATCCCATTTCACGCAGTCACTGCATCCCATGTCCCTCAGTCACTGCATCCCACATCCCTCATTCACTGCATCCCATGTCCCTCAGTCACTGCATCACATGTCCCTCAGTCACTGCATCCCATGTCCCTAAGTTACTGCATCCCATTGCCATCAGTCATTGCATCTCATTTCACTCAGTCAAAGCATCCCATTTCCGTCATTCACTGTATCCCATTTCCCTCAGTTACTGCATTTCATTTCACTCAGTCAATGTATCTCATTTCACTCTGTCACTGCACCCCAAGCCCGCTCGGGCACTGCATCCCTATTAACTCAGTCCCTCCTTCCCAGTACCTCAGTCACTGCATCCCATGTCCCACAGTAACTGCATCACATTTCCATCAGGCACTGCAGCGCATGTCACTCTGTCACTGCATCCAATTTCCATCAATGACTGCATCTCATTTCACTAACTCACTGCATCCCATTTCCCTCAGTCACTGCATCCCATTTCACTCAGTGACTGCAACACATGTCACTCACTGACTGCATCCCATTTCACTCAGTGACTGAATCACATTTCACTCAGCCTCTGCATCCCATTTCATTCAGCCTCTGCATCCCATTTAACTCAGTCAGTGCATCCCATTTCACTCAATCACTGCATCCCATTTCACTCAATCATTGCATCTCCTTCACCACAGTCACTGCATCCCATTTCCAACAGTCATTGTTTCCCGTATCTCACAGACGCTGTCTTCAATTTCCCACACTCACTGCATCCCATTTCCCACAGTCACAGCATCGCATTTCAATCAGTCGATGCATCCCATGTCCCTCAGTCACGGCATCCCATGTCCCTCAGTCACTGCATCCCATGTCCCTCAGTCACTGCATCCCATGTCCCTCAGTCACTGCATCCCATGTCCCTCAGTCACTGCATCCCACGTCCCTCAGTCACTGCATCCCACGTCCCTCAGTCACTGCATCCCACGTCCCTCATTCACTGCATCCCACGTCCCTCATTCACTGCATCCCACGTCCCTCAGTCACTGCATCCCACGTCCCTCAGTCACTGCATCCCATGTCCCTCAGTTACTGCATCCCATTGCCATCAGTCATTGCATCTCATTTCACTCAGTCAAAGCATCCCATTTCCCTCATTCACTGCATCCCATTTCCCTCAGTTACTGCATTTCATTTCACTCAGTCAATGTATCTCATTTCACTCTGTCACAGCATCCCATTTCACACAGTCACCCCAAGTCCGCTCGGGCACTGCATCCCTATTAACTCAGTCACTCCTTCCCAGTACCTATGTCACTGCATCCCATGTGCCTCAGTCACTGCATCCCATGTGCCTCAGTCACTGCATCCCATGTGCCTCAGTCACTGCATCCCATGTGCCTCAGTCACTGCATCCCATGTCCCTCAGTCACTGCATCCCATGTCCCTCAGTCACTGCATCCCATGTCCCTCAGTCACTGCATCCCTTGTCCCTCAGTCACTGCATCCCTTGTCCCTCAGTCACTGCATCCCTTGTCCCTCAGTCACTGCATCCCTTGTCCCTCAGTCATTGCATCTGATTTCACTCAGTCACTGCATCCCATTTCACTCAATCACTGCATCCCATTTCACTCAATCATTGCATCTCCTTCACCACAGTCACTGCATCCCATTTCCAACAGTCATTGTTTCCCGTATCTCACAGACGCTGTCTTCAATTTCCCACACTCACTGCATCCCATTTCCCACAGTCACAGCATCTCCTTTCCCTCAGTCTCAGCATCGCATTTCACTCAGTCGATGCATCCCATGTCCCTCAGTCACCGCATCCCATTTCACTCAGTCACTGCATCCCATTTCCCTCAGTCACTGCATACCATTTCCCTCAGTCACTGCATCCCATTTCCGTCAGTCACTGCATCCCATTGTCCTCAGTCACTGCATCCCATTAGCCTCAGTCACTGCATCCCACTTCACTCAGTCACTGCATCCCATTTCCGTCAGTCACTGCACACCATTTCCCTCAGTTACTGCATTCCACTTCACTCAGTCAATGTATCTCATTTCACTCAGTCACTGCATCCCATTAACTTCAGTCGCAGGATCCCATTTCAAACAGACACTGCATCCCATTTCCCTCAGTCACTGCATCCCATTTCCCTCAGTCACTGCATCCCGGTAACTCAGTCTCGGCATCTCATTTCCCTCAGTCACTGCATCCCATTTCCCTCAGTCACTGTATCCCATTTCACTCAGTCACTGCATCCCAATTCACTCAGTGACTGCAACACATTTCACTCACTGACTGCATCCCATTTCACTCAGTGACTGAATCACATTTCACTCAGTCACTGCATCCCATTTCATTCAGCAACTGCATCCCATTTCACTCAGTCAGTGCATCCCATTTCACTCAGTCAGTGCATCCCATTTCACTCAATCACTGCATCCCATTTCACTCAATCATTGCATCTCCTTCACCACAGTCACTGAATCCCATTTCCGACAGTCATTGTTTCCCGTATCTCACAGACGCTGTATTGAATTTCCCACACTCACTGCATCCCATTTCCCAGAGTCACAGCCTCTCCTTTCCCTCAGTCTCTGCATCGCATTTCACTCAGTCGATGCATCCCATGTCCCTCAGTCGATGCATCCCATGTCCCTCAGTCACTGCATCCCATGTCCCTCAGTCACTGCATCCCATGTCCCTCAGTCACTGCATCCCATGTCCCTCAGTCACTGCATCCCATGTCCCTCAGTCACTGCATCCCATGTCCCTCAGTCACTGCATCCCATGTCCCTCAGTCACTGCATCCCATGTCCCTCAGTCACTGCATCCCATGTCCCTCAGTCACTGCATCCCATGTCCCTCAGTCACTGCATCCCATGTCCCTCAGTCACTGCATCCCATGTCCCTCAGTCACTGCATCCCATGTCCCTCAGTCACTGTGTCCCATTTCCCTCAGTCACCGCATCCCATTTCACGCAGTCACTGCATCCCATGTCCGTCAGTCACTGCATCCCACGTCCCTCATTCACTGCATCCCACGTCCCTCAGTCACTGCATCCCATTTCACGCAGTCACTGCATCCCATGTCCCTCAGTCACTGCATCCCACATCCCTCATTCACTGCATCCCATGTCCCTCAGTCACTGCATCACATGTCCCTCAGTCACTGCATCCCATGTCCCTAAGTTACTGCATCCCATTGCCATCAGTCATTGCATCTCATTTCACTCAGTCAAAGCATCCCATTTCCGTCATTCACTGTATCCCATTTCCCTCAGTTACTGCATTTCATTTCACTCAGTCAATGTATCTCATTTCACTCTGTCACAGCATCCCATTTCACTCAGTCACTGCACCCCAAGCCCGCTCGGGCACTGCATCCCTATTAACTCAGTCCCTCCTTCCCAGTACCTCAGTCACTGCATCCCATGTCCCACAGTAACTGCATCACATTTCCATCAGGCACTGCAGCGCATGTCACTCTGTCACTGCATCCAATTTCCATCAATGACTGCATCTCATTTCACTAACTCACTGCATCCCATTTCCCTCAGTCACTGCATCCCATTTCACTCAGTGACTGCAACACATGTCACTCACTGACTGCATCCCATTTCACTCAGTGACTGAATCACATTTCACTCAGCCTCTGCATCCCATTTCATTCAGCCTCTGCATCCCATTTAACTCAGTCAGTGCATCCCATTTCACTCAATCACTGCATCCCATTTCACTCAATCATTGCATCTCCTTCACCACAGTCACTGCATCCCATTTCCAACAGTCATTGTTTCCCGTATCTCACAGACGCTGTCTTCAATTTCCCACACTCACTGCATCCCATTTCCCACAGTCACAGCATCGCATTTCAATCAGTCGATGCATCCCATGTCCCTCAGTCACGGCATCCCATGTCCCTCAGTCACTGCATCCCATGTCCCTCAGTCACTGCATCCCATGTCCCTCAGTCACTGCATCCCATGTCCCTCAGTCACTGCATCCCACGTCCCTCAGTCACTGCATCCCACGTCCCTCAGTCACTGCATCCCACGTCCCTCAGTCACTGCATCCCACGTCCCTCATTCACTGCATCCCACGTCCCTCATTCACTGCATCCCACGTCCCTCAGTCACTGCATCCCACGTCCCACAGTCACTGCATCCCATGTCCCTCAGTTACTGCATCCCATTGCCATCAGTCATTGCATCTCATTTCACTCAGTCAAAGCATCCCATTTCCCTCATTCACTGCATCCCATTTCCCTCAGTTACTGCATTTCATTTCACTCAGTCAATGTATCTCATTTCACTCTGTCACAGCATCCCATTTCACACAGTCACCCCAAGCCCGCTCGGGCACTGCATCCCTATTAACTCAGTCACTCCTTCCCAGTACCTATGTCACTGCATCCCATGTGCCTCAGTCACTGCATCCCATGTGCCTCAGTCACTGCATCCCATGTGCCTCAGTCACTGCATCCCATGTGCCTCAGTCACTGCATCCCATGTGCCTCAGTCACTGCATCCCATGTGCCTCAGTCACTGCATCCCATGTCCCTCAGTCACTGCATCCCATGTCCCTCAGTCACTGCATCCCATGTCCCTCAGTCACTGCATCCCTTGTCCCTCAGTCACTGCATCCCTTGTCCCTCAGTCACTGCATCCCTTGTCCCTCAGTCACTGCATCCCTTGTCCCTCAGTCATTGCATCTGATTTCACTCAGTCACTGCATCCCATTTCACTCAATCACTGCATCCCATTTCACTCAATCATTGCATCTCCTTCACCACAGTCACTGCATCCCATTTCCAACAGTCATTGTTTCCCGTATCTCACAGACGCTGTCTTCAATTTCCCACACTCACTGCATCCCATTTCCCACATTCACAGCATCTCCTTTCCCTCAGTCTCAGCATCGCATTTCACTCAGTCGATGCATCCCATGTCCCTCAGTCACCGCATCCCATTTCACTCAGTCACTGCATCCCATTTCCCTCAGTCACTGCATACCATTTCCCTCAGTCACTGCATCCCATTTCCGTCAGTCACTGCATCCCATTGTCCTCAGTCACTGCATCCCATTACCCTCAGTCACTGCATCCCACTTCACTCAGTCACTGCATCCCATTTCCGTCAGTCACTGCACACCATTTCCCTCAGTTACTGCAATCCACTTCACTCAGTCAATGTATCTCATTTCACTCAGTCACTGCATCCCATTAACTTCAGTCGCAGGATCCCATTTCAAACAGACACTGCATCCCATTTCCCTCAGTCACTGCATCCCATTTCCCTCAGTCACTGCATACCATTTCCCTCAGTCACTGCATCCCGGTAACTCAGTCTCGGCATCTCATTTCCCTCAGTCACTGCATCCCATTTCCCTCAGTCACTGCATCCCATTTCCCTCAGTCACTGTATCCCATTTCACTCAGTCACTGCATCCCAATTCACTCAGTGACTGCAACACATTTCACTCACTGACTGCATCCCATTTCACTCAGTGACTGAATCACATTTCACTCAGTCACTGCATCCCATTTCATTCAGCAACTGCATCCCATTTCACTCAGTCAGTGCATCCCATTTCACTCAGTCAGTGCATCCCATTTCACTCAATCACTGCATCCCATTTCACTCAATCATTGCATCTCCTTCACCACAGTCACTGAATCCCATTTCCGACAGTCATTGTTTCCCGTATCTCACAGACGCTGTATTGAATTTCCCACACTCACTGCATCCCATTTCCCAGAGTCACAGCCTCTCCTTTCCCTCAGTCTCTGCATCGCATTTCACTCAGTCGATGCATCCCATGTCCCTCAGTCGATGCATCCCATGTCCCTCAGTCACTGCATCCCATGTCCCTCAGTCACTGCATCCCATGTCCCTCAGTCACTGCATCCCATGTCCCTCAGTCACTGCATCCCATGTCCCTCAGTCACTGCATCCCATGTCCCTCAGTCACTGCATCCCATGTCCCTCAGTCACTGCATCCCATGTCCCTCAGTCACTGCATCCCATGTCCCTCAGTCACTGCATCCCATGTCCCTCAGTCACTGTGTCCCATTTCCCTCAGTCACCGCATCCCATTTCACGCAGTCACTGCATCCCATGTCCGTCAGTCACTGCATCCCACGTCCCTCATTCACTGCATCCCACGTCCCTCAGTCACTGCATCCCACATCCCTCATTCACTGCATCCCATGTCCCTCAGTCACTGCATCACATGTCCCTCAGTCACTGCATCCCATGTCCCTAAGTTACTGCATCCCATTGCCATCAGTCATTGCATCTCATTTCACTCAGTCAAAGCATCCCATTTCCGTCATTCACTGTATCCCATTTCCCTCAGTTACTGCATTTCATTTCACTCAGTCAATGTATCTCATTTCACTCTGTCACAGCATCCCATTTCACTCAGTCACTGCACCCCAAGCCCGCTCGGGCACTGCATCCCTATTAACTCAGTCCCTCCTTCCCAGTACCTCAGTCACTGCATCCCATGTCCCACAGTAACTGCATCACATTTCCATCAGGCACTGCAGCGCATGTCACTCTGTCACTGCATCCAATTTCCATCAATGACTGCATCTCATTTCACTAACTCACTGCATCCCATTTCCCTCAGTCACTGCATCCCATTTCACTCAGTGACTGCAACACATGTCACTCACTGACTGCATCCCATTTCACTCAGTGACTGAATCACATTTCACTCAGCCTCTGCATCCCATTTCATTCAGCCTCTGCATCCCATTTAACTCAGTCAGTGCATCCCATTTCACTCAATCACTGCATCCCATTTCACTCAATCATTGCATCTCCTTCACCACAGTCACTGCATCCCATTTCCAACAGTCATTGTTTCCCGTATCTCACAGACGCTGTCTTCAATTTCCCACACTCACTGCATCCCATTTCCCACAGTCACAGCATCGCATTTCAATCAGTCGATGCATCCCATGTCCCTCAGTCACGGCATCCCATGTCCCTCAGTCACTGCATCCCATGTCCCTCAGTCACTGCATCCCATGTCCCTCAGTCACTGCATCCCATGTCCCTCAGTCACTGCATCCCACGTCCCTCAGTCACTGCATCCCACGTCCCTCAGTCACAGCATCTCCTTTCCCTCAGTCTCAGCATCGCATTTCACTCAGTCGATGCATCCCATGTCCCTCAGTCACCGCATCCCATTTCACTCAGTCACTGCATCCCATTTCCCTCAGTCACTGCATACCATTTCCCTCAGTCACTGCATCCCATTTCCGTCAGTCACTGCATCCCATTGTCCTCAGTCACTGCATCCCATTTCCAACAGTCATTGTTTCCCGTATCTCACAGACGCTGTCTTCAATTTCCCACACTCACTGCATCCCATTTCCCACAGTCACAGCATCTCCTTTCCCTCAGTCTCAGCATCGCATTTCACTCAGTCGATGCATCCCATGTCCCTCAGTCACCGCATCCCATTTCACTCAGTCACTGCATCCCATTTCCCTCAGTCACTGCATACCATTTCCCTCAGTCACTGCATCCCATTTCCGTCAGTCACTGCATCCCATTGTCCTCAGTCACTGCATCCCATTACCCTCAGTCACTGCATCCCACTTCACTCAGTCACTGCATCCCATTTCCGTCAGTCACTGCACACCATTTCCCTCAGTTACTGCAATCCACTTCACTCAGTCAATGTATCTCATTTCACTCAGTCACTGCATCCCATTAACTTCAGTCGCAGGATCCCATTTCAAACAGACACTGCATCCCATTTCCCTCAGTCACTGCATCCCATTTCCCTCAGTCACTGCATCCCATTTCCCTCAGTCACTGCATCCCGGTAACTCAGTCTCGGCATCTCATTTCCCTCAGTCACTGCATCCCATTTCCCTCAGTCACTGTATCCCATTTCACTCAGTCACTGCATCCCATTTCACTCAGTGACTGCAACACATTTCACTCACTGACTGCATCCCATTTCACTCAGTGACTGAATCACATTTCACTCAGTCACTGCATCCCATTTCATTCAGCAACTGCATCCCATTTCACTCAGTCAGTGCATCCCATTTCACTCAGTCAGTGCATCCCATTTCACTCAATCACTGCATCCCATTTCACTCAATCATTGCATCTCCTTCACCACAGTCACTGAATCCCATTTCCGACAGTCATTGTTTCCCGTATCTCACAGACGCTGTATTGAATTTCCCACACTCACTGCATCCCATTTCCCAGAGTCACAGCCTCTCCTTTCCCTCAGTCTCTGCATCGCATTTCACTCAGTCGATGCATCCCATGTCCCTCAGTCGATGCATCCCATGTCCCTCAGTCACTGCATCCCATGTCCCTCAGTCACTGCATCCCATGTCCCTCAGTCACTGCATCCCATGTCCCTCAGTCACTGCATCCCATGTCCCTCAGTCACTGCATCCCATGTCCCTCAGTCACTGCATCCCATGTCCCTCAGTCACTGCATCCCATGTCCCTCAGTCACTGCATCCCATGTCCCTCAGTCACTGCATCCCATGTCCCTCAGTCACTGCATCCCATGTCCCTCAGTCACTGTGTCCCATTTCCCTCAGTCACCGCATCCCATTTCACGCAGTCACTGCATCCCATGTCCGTCAGTCACTGCATCCCACGTCCCTCATTCACTGCATCCCACGTCCCTCAGTCACTGCATCCCACATCCCTCATTCACTGCATCCCATGTCCCTCAGTCACTGCATCACATGTCCCTCAGTCACTGCATCCCATGTCCCTAAGTTACTGCATCCCATTGCCATCAGTCATTGCATCTCATTTCACTCAGTCAAAGCATCCCATTTCCGTCATTCACTGTATCCCATTTCCCTCAGTTACTGCATTTCATTTCACTCAGTCAATGTATCTCATTTCACTCTGTCACAGCATCCCATTTCACTCAGTCACTGCACCCCAAGCCCGCTCGGGCACTGCATCCCTATTAACTCAGTCCCTCCTTCCCAGTACCTCAGTCACTGCATCCCATGTCCCACAGTAACTGCATCACATTTCCATCAGGCACTGCAGCGCATGTCACTCTGTCACTGCATCCAATTTCCATCAATGACTGCATCTCATTTCACTAACTCACTGCATCCCATTTCCCTCAGTCACTGCATCCCATTTCACTCAGTGACTGCAACACATGTCACTCACTGACTGCATCCCATTTCACTCAGTGACTGAATCACATTTCACTCAGCCTCTGCATCCCATTTCATTCAGCCTCTGCATCCCATTTAACTCAGTCAGTGCATCCCATTTCACTCAATCACTGCATCCCATTTCACTCAATCATTGCATCTCCTTCACCACAGTCACTGCATCCCATTTCCAACAGTCATTGTTTCCCGTATCTCACAGACGCTGTCTTCAATTTCCCACACTCACTGCATCCCATTTCCCACAGTCACAGCATCGCATTTCAATCAGTCGATGCATCCCATGTCCCTCAGTCACGGCATCCCATGTCCCTCAGTCACTGCATCCCATGTCCCTCAGTCACTGCATCCCATGTCCCTCAGTCACTGCATCCCACGTCCCTCAGTCACTGCATCCCACGTCCCTCAGTCACTGCATCCCACGTCCCTCATTCACTGCATCCCATTTCACGCAGTCACTGCATCCCACGTCCCTCAGTCACTGCATCCCACGTCCCTCAGTCACTGCATCCCACGTCCCTCAGTCACTGCATCCCACGTCCCTCAGTCACTGCATCCCACGTCCCTCATTCACTGCATCCCATTTCACGCAGTCACTGCATCCCACGTCCCTCAGTCACTGCATCCCACGTCCCTCAGTCACTGCATCCCATGTCCCTCAGTTACTGCATCCCATTGCCATCAGTCATTGCATCTCATTTCACTCAGTCAAAGCATCCCATTTCCCTCATTCACTGCATCCCATTTCCCTCAGTTACTGCATTTCATTTCACTCAGTCAATGTATCTCATTTCACTCTGTCACAGCATCCCATTTCACACAGTCACCCCAAGCCCGCTCGGGCACTGCATCCCTATTAACTCAGTCACTCCTTCCCAGTA
Organism: Stegostoma tigrinum; assembly: GCF_030684315.1. NCBI lineage: Eukaryota > Metazoa > Chordata > Chondrichthyes > Orectolobiformes > Stegostomatidae > Stegostoma > Stegostoma tigrinum. Next base: position 69,017,534 of record NC_081364.1, on the reverse strand, counting down.
CCTATGTCACTGCATCCCATGTGCCTCAGTCACTGCATCCCATGTGCCTCAGTCACTGCATCCCATGTGCCTCAGTCACTGCATCCCATGTCCCTCAGTCACTGCATCCCATGTCCCTCAGTCACTGCATCCCATGTCCCTCAGTCACTGCATCCCATGTCCCTCAGTCACTGCATCCCTTGTCCCTCAGTCACTGCATCCCTTGTCCCTCAGTCACTGCATCCCTTGTCCCTCAGTCACTGCATCCCTTGTCCCTCAGTCATTGCATCTGATTTCACTCAGTCACTGCATCCCATTTCACTCAATCACTGCATCCCATTTCACTCAATCATTGCATCTCCTTCACCACAGTCACTGCATCCCATTTCCAACAGTCATTGTTTCCCGTATCTCACAGACGCTGTCTTCAATTTCCCACACTCACTGCATCCCATTTCCCACAGTCACAGCATCTCCTTTCCCTCAGTCTCAGCATCGCATTTCACTCAGTCGATGCATCCCATGTCCCTCAGTCACCGCATCCCATTTCACTCAGTCACTGCATCCCATTTCCCTCAGTCACTGCATACCATTTCCCTCAGTCACTGCATCCCATTTCCGTCAGTCACTGCATCCCATTGTCCTCAGTCACTGCATCCCATTAGCCTCAGTCACTGCATCCCACTTCACTCAGTCACTGCATCCCATTTCCGTCAGTCACTGCACACCATTTCCCTCAGTTACTGCATTCCACTTCACTCAGTCAATGTATCTCATTTCACTCAGTCACTGCATCCCATTAACTTCAGTCGCAGGATCCCATTTCAAACAGACACTGCATCCCATTTCCCTCAGTCACTGCATCCCATTTCCCTCAGTCACTGCATACCATTTCCCTCAGTCACTGCATCCCGGTAACTCAGTCTCGGCATCTCATTTCCCTCAGTCACTGCATCCCATTTCCCTCAGTCACTGTATCCCATTTCACTCAGTCACTGCATCCCAATTCACTCAGTGACTGCAACACATTTCACTCACTGACTGCATCCCATTTCACTCAGTGACTGAATCACATTTCACTCAGTCACTGCATCCCATTTCATTCAGCAACTGCATCCCATTTCACTCAGTCAGTGCATCCCATTTCACTCAGTCAGTGCATCCCATTTCACTCAATCACTGCATCCCATTTCACTCAATCATTGCATCTCCTTCACCACAGTCACTGAATCCCATTTCCGACAGTCATTGTTTCCCGTATCTCACAGACGCTGTATTGAATTTCCCACACTCACTGCATCCCATTTCCCAGAGTCACAGCCTCTCCTTTCCCTCAGTCTCTGCATCGCATTTCACTCAGTCGATGCATCCCATGTCCCTCAGTCGATGCATCCCATGTCCCTCAGTCACTGCATCCCATGTCCCTCAGTCACTGCATCCCATGTCCCTCAGTCACTGCATCCCATGTCCCTCAGTCACTGCATCCCATGTCCCTCAGTCACTGCATCCCATGTCCCTCAGTCACTGCATCCCATGTCCCTCAGTCACTGCATCCCATGTCCCTCAGTCACTGCATCCCATGTCCCTCAGTCACTGCATCCCATGTCCCTCAGTCACTGCATCCCATGTCCCTCAGTCACTGCATCCCATGTCCCTCAGTCACTGTGTCCCATTTCCCTCAGTCACCGCATCCCATTTCACGCAGTCACTGCATCCCATGTCCGTCAGTCACTGCATCCCACGTCCCTCATTCACTGCATCCCACGTCCCTCAGTCACTGCATCCCATTTCACGCAGTCACTGCATCCCATGTCCCTCAGTCACTGCATCCCACATCCCTCATTCACTGCATCCCATGTCCCTCAGTCACTGCATCACATGTCCCTCAGTCACTGCATCCCATGTCCCTAAGTTACTGCATCCCATTGCCATCAGTCATTGCATCTCATTTCACTCAGTCAAAGCATCCCATTTCCGTCATTCACTGTATCCCATTTCCCTCAGTTACTGCATTTCATTTCACTCAGTCAATGTATCTCATTTCACTCTGTCACAGCATCCCATTTCACTCAGTCACTGCACCCCAAGCCCGCTCGGGCACTGCATCCCTATTAACTCAGTCCCTCCTTCCCAGTACCTCAGTCACTGCATCCCATGTCCCACAGTAACTGCATCACATTTCCATCAGGCACTGCAGCGCATGTCACTCTGTCACTGCATCCAATTTCCATCAATGACTGCATCTCATTTCACTAACTCACTGCATCCCATTTCCCTCAGTCACTGCATCCCATTTCACTCAGTGACTGCAACACATGTCACTCACTGACTGCATCCCATTTCACTCAGTGACTGAATCACATTTCACTCAGCCTCTGCATCCCATTTCATTCAGCCTCTGCATCCCATTTAACTCAGTCAGTGCATCCCATTTCACTCAATCACTGCATCCCATTTCACTCAATCATTGCATCTCCTTCACCACAGTCACTGCATCCCATTTCCAACAGTCATTGTTTCCCGTATCTCACAGACGCTGTCTTCAATTTCCCACACTCACTGCATCCCATTTCCCACAGTCACAGCATCGCATTTCAATCAGTCGATGCATCCCATGTCCCTCAGTCACGGCATCCCATGTCCCTCAGTCACTGCATCCCATGTCCCTCAGTCACTGCATCCCATGTCCCTCAGTCACTGCATCCCATGTCCCTCAGTCACTGCATCCCACGTCCCTCAGTCACTGCATCCCACGTCCCTCAGTCACTGCATCCCACGTCCCTCATTCACTGCATCCCACGTCCCTCATTCACTGCATCCCACGTCCCTCAGTCACTGCATCCCACGTCCCACAGTCACTGCATCCCATGTCCCTCAGTTACTGCATCCCATTGCCATCAGTCATTGCATCTCATTTCACTCAGTCAAAGCATCCCATTTCCCTCATTCACTGCATCCCATTTCCCTCAGTTACTGCATTTCATTTCACTCAGTCAATGTATCTCATTTCACTCTGTCACAGCATCCCATTTCACACAGTCACCCCAAGCCCGCTCGGGCACTGCATCCCTATTAACTCAGTCACTCCTTCCCAGTACCTATGTCACTGCATCCCATGTGCCTCAGTCACTGCATCCCATGTGCCTCAGTCACTGCATCCCATGTGCCTCAGTCACTGCATCCCATGTGCCTCAGTCACTGCATCCCATGTGCCTCAGTCACTGCATCCCATGTGCCTCAGTCACTGCATCCCATGTCCCTCAGTCACTGCATCCCATGTCCCTCAGTCACTGCATCCCATGTCCCTCAGTCACTGCATCCCTTGTCCCTCAGTCACTGCATCCCTTGTCCCTCAGTCACTGCATCCCTTGTCCCTCAGTCACTGCATCCCTTGTCCCTCAGTCATTGCATCTGATTTCACTCAGTCACTGCATCCCATTTCACTCAATCACTGCATCCCATTTCACTCAATCATTGCATCTCCTTCACCACAGTCACTGCATCCCATTTCCAACAGTCATTGTTTCCCGTATCTCACAGACGCTGTCTTCAATTTCCCACACTCACTGCATCCCATTTCCCACAGTCACAGCATCTCCTTTCCCTCAGTCTCAGCATCGCATTTCACTCAGTCGATGCATCCCATGTCCCTCAGTCACCGCATCCCATTTCACTCAGTCACTGCATCCCATTTCCCTCAGTCACTGCATACCATTTCCCTCAGTCACTGCATCCCATTTCCGTCAGTCACTGCATCCCATTGTCCTCAGTCACTGCATCCCATTACCCTCAGTCACTGCATCCCACTTCACTCAGTCACTGCATCCCATTTCCGTCAGTCACTGCACACCATTTCCCTCAGTTACTGCAATCCACTTCACTCAGTCAATGTATCTCATTTCACTCAGTCACTGCATCCCATTAACTTCAGTCGCAGGATCCCATTTCAAACAGACACTGCATCCCATTTCCCTCAGTCACTGCATCCCATTTCCCTCAGTCACTGCATACCATTTCCCTCAGTCACTGCATCCCGGTAACTCAGTCTCGGCATCTCATTTCCCTCAGTCACTGCATCCCATTTCCCTCAGTCACTGTATCCCATTTCACTCAGTCACTGCATCCCAATTCACTCAGTGACTGCAACACATTTCACTCACTGACTGCATCCCATTTCACTCAGTGACTGAATCACATTTCACTCAGTCACTGCATCCCATTTCATTCAGCAACTGCATCCCATTTCACTCAGTCAGTGCATCCCATTTCACTCAGTCAGTGCATCCCATTTCACTCAATCACTGCATCCCATTTCACTCAATCATTGCATCTCCTTCACCACAGTCACTGAATCCCATTTCCGACAGTCATTGTTTCCCGTATCTCACAGACGCTGTATTGAATTTCCCACACTCACTGCATCCCATTTCCCAGAGTCACAGCCTCTCCTTTCCCTCAGTCTCTGCATCGCATTTCACTCAGTCGATGCATCCCATGTCCCTCAGTCGATGCATCCCATGTCCCTCAGTCACTGCATCCCATGTCCCTCAGTCACTGCATCCCATGTCCCTCAGTCACTGCATCCCATGTCCCTCAGTCACTGCATCCCATGTCCCTCAGTCACTGCATCCCATGTCCCTCAGTCACTGCATCCCATGTCCCTCAGTCACTGCATCCCATGTCCCTCAGTCACTGCATCCCATGTCCCTCAGTCACTGCATCCCATGTCCCTCAGTCACTGCGTCCCATGTCCCTCAGTCACCGCATCCCATTTCACGCAGTCACTGCATCCCATGTCCGTCAGTCACTGCATCCCACGTCCCTCATTCACTGCATCCCACGTCCCTCAGTCACTGCATCCCATTTCACGCAGTCACTGCATCCCATGTCCCTCAGTCACTGCATCCCACATCCCTCATTCACTGCATCCCATGTCCCTCAGTCACTGCATCACATGTCCCTCAGTCACTGCATCCCATGTCCCTAAGTTACTGCATCCCATTGCCATCAGTCATTGCATCTCATTTCACTCAGTCAAAGCATCCCATTTCCGTCATTCACTGTATCCCATTTCCCTCAGTTACTGCATTTCATTTCACTCAGTCAATGTATCTCATTTCACTCTGTCACAGCATCCCATTTCACTCAGTCACTGCACCCCAAGCCCGCTCGGGCACTGCATCCCTATTAACTCAGTCCCTCCTTCCCAGTACCTCAGTCACTGCATCCCATGTCCCACAGTAACTGCATCACATTTCCATCAGGCACTGCAGCGCATGTCACTCTGTCACTGCATCCAATTTCCATCAATGACTGCATCTCATTTCACTAACTCACTGCATCCCATTTCCCTCAGTCACTGCATCCCATTTCACTCAGTGACTGCAACACATGTCACTCACTGACTGCATCCCATTTCACTCAGTGACTGAATCACATTTCACTCAGCCTCTGCATCCCATTTCATTCAGCCTCTGCATCCCATTTAACTCAGTCAGTGCATCCCATTTCACTCAATCACTGCATCCCATTTCACTCAATCATTGCATCTCCTTCACCACAGTCACTGCATCCCATTTCCAACAGTCATTGTTTCCCGTATCTCACAGACGCTGTCTTCAATTTCCCACACTCACTGCATCCCATTTCCCACAGTCACAGCATCGCATTTCAATCAGTCGATGCATCCCATGTCCCTCAGTCACGGCATCCCATGTCCCTCAGTCACTGCATCCCATGTCCCTCAGTCACTGCATCCCATGTCCCTCAGTCACTGCATCCCACGTCCCTCAGTCACTGCATCCCACGTCCCTCAGTCACTGCATCCCACGTCCCTCAGTCACTGCATCCCACGTCCCTCAGTCACTGCATCCCACGTCCCTCATTCACTGCATCCCACGTCCCTCATTCACTGCATCCCACGTCCCTCAGTCACTGCATCCCACGTCCCTCAGTCACTGCATCCCATGTCCCTCAGTTACTGCATCCCATTGCCATCAGTCATTGCATCTCATTTCACTCAGTCAAAGCATCCCATTTCCCTCATTCACTGCATCCCATTTCCCTCAGTTACTGCATTTCATTTCACTCAGTCAATGTATCTCATTTCACTCTGTCACAGCATCCCATTTCACACAGTCACCCCAAGCCCGCTCGGGCACTGCATCCCTATTAACTCAGTCACTCCTTCCCAGTACCTATGTCACTGCATCCCATGTGCCTCAGTCACTGCATCCCATGTGCCTCAGTCACTGCATCCCATGTGCCTCAGTCACTGCATCCCATGTGCCTCAGTCACTGCATCCCATGTGCCTCAGTCACTGCATCCCATGTCCCTCAGTCACTGCATCCCATGTCCCTCAGTCACTGCATCCCATGTCCCTCAGTCACTGCATCCCTTGTCCCTCAGTCACTGCATCCCTTGTCCCTCAGTCACTGCATCCCTTGTCCCTCAGTCACTGCATCCCTTGTCCCTCAGTCATTGCATCTGATTTCACTCAGTCACTGCATCCCATTTCACTCAGTCTGTGCGTCCCTTTTCGATCAGGCACTGTATCCCATTTCACTCAGTCACTGCACCCCAAGCACGCTCGGGCACTGATTCACTATTAACTCAGTCACTCCTTCCCAGTACCTCTGTCACTGCATCCCATGTCCCTCAGTCAGTGCAACCCATGTCCCTCAGTCACTGCATCCCATGTCCCTCAGTCACTGCATCCCATGTCCCTCAGTCACGGCATCCCATTCCACTCAGCCACTGCATCACAGTTCACTCAGTGACTGAATCACAGTTCACTCAGTCACTGCATCCCATTGTCCTCGGTCACTGCATCCCATTTCCCTCAGTCACTGCATCCCATTTCCCTCAGACACTGCATCCCATTTCCCTCAGACACTGCATCCCATTTCCCTCAGACACTGCATCCCATTTCCCTCAGACACTGCATCCCATTTCCCTCAGACACTGCATCCCATTTCCCTCAGACACTGCATCCCATTTCCCTCAGACACTGCATCCCATTTCCCTCAGACACTGCATCCCATTTCCCTCAGACACTGCATCCCATTTCCCTCAGACACTGCATCCCATTTCCCTCAGACACTGCATCCCATTTCCCTCAGACACTGCATCCCATTTCCCTCAGACACTGCATCCCATTTCCCTCAGACACTGCATCCCATTTCCCTCAGACACTGCATCCCATTTCACTCAGTCACTGCATCTCCTTTCCATCAGTCACTGCATCCCATTTCCCTCAGTCACTGCATCCCATTTCACACAGCCACTGCATCCCATTTCACAGCGCCACTGCATCCCATTTCCCTCAGTCACTGCATCCCATTTCCCTCAGTCACTGCATCCCATTTCCCTCAGTCACTGCATCCCAGTTCCCACAGTCACTGCATCCCAGTTCCCACAGTCACTGCATCACATTTCCATCAGACACTGCAGCTCATGTCACTCTGTCACTGCATCCAATTTCCATCAGTCACTGCATCCCATTTCACCCACTCCCTGCATCCCATTGCACTCAGTGATGCATCTCAATTCAAGCAGTCACTGCATCACATTTCCATCAGTCACTGTTTCCCGTATCTCACAGACGATGCATTCAAGTTCCCAAACTACTGCATCGCATTTCACTCAGTCACTGCATCCCATTTCATTCAGTCAGTGTGTCCCTTTTCGTTCAGGCACTGTATCCCATTTCCCTCAGTCACTGCACACCAAGCCCGCTCGGGCAGTGTTTCCCTATTGACTCAGTCACTCCTTCCCAGAACCTCTGTCACTGCAGCTCATGTCACTCTGTCACTGCATCACATTTCCATCAGACAGTGCATCCCATTTCCCTCAGTCACTGCATCACATTTCCATCAGACACTGCAGCTCATGTCACTCTGTCACTGCATCCAATTTCCATCAGTCACTGCATCCCATTTCACCCACTCCCTGCATCCCATTGCACTCAGTGATGCATCTCAATTCAAGCAGTCACTGCATCACATTTCCATCAGTCACTGTTTCCCGTATCTCACAGACGATGCATTCAAGTTCCCAAACTACTGCATCGCATTTCACTCAGTCACTGCATCCCATTTCACGCAGTCACTGCATCCCATTTCCCTCAGTCACTGCATCCCATGTCCGTGTGTCACTGCATCCCATGTCCGTGTGTCACTGCATCCCATGTCCGTCAGTCACTGCATCCCATTCCCCTCAGTCACTGCACCCCAAGCCCGCTCGGGCACTGATTCCCTATTAACTCAGTCACTCCTTCCCAGTACCTCTGTCACTGCAGCTCATGTCACTCTGTCACTGCATCCCATGTCCCTCGATCACTGCAATACCATGTCCCTCAGTCACTGCATACCATTTCACTCAGTCACTGCATCACATTTCACTCAGTCACTGCATCACATTTCACTCAGTCACTGCATCACATTTCACTCAGTCACTGCATCACATTTCAGTCAGTCACTGCATCACATTTCAGTCAGTCACTGCATCACATTTCAGTCAGTCACTGCATCCCAATTCACTCTATCACTGCATCTCCTTCACCACAGTCGCAGCATCCCATTTCCATCAGTCACTGGTTCCCGTATCTCACAGACGCTGCATTCAATTTCCGACACTCTCTGTATCCCATTTCCCATAGACACAGCATCTCCTTTCCCACAGTCTCTGCATCTCATTTCAATCAGTGATTGCATCCTACTTGCCAAAAATAGTGCATCCCATTTCGCTCAGTCACTGCATCTCATTTCACTCGGTCACTGCATCCCATTTCCCTCAGTCACTGCATCACATTTCCATCAGACACTGCAGCTCATGTCACTCTGTCACTGCATCCAATTTCCATCAATGACTGCATCTCATTTCACTAACTCACTGCATCCCATTTCCCTCAGTCACTGCATCCCATTTCACTCAGTGACTGCAACACATGTCACTCACTGACTGCATCCCATTTCACTCAGTGACTGAATCACATTTCACTCAGCCTCTGCATCCCATTTCATTCAGCCTCTGCATCCCATTTAACTCAGTCAGTGCATCCCATTTCACTCAATCACTGCATCCCATTTCACTCAATCATTGCATCTCCTTCACCACAGTCACTGCATCCCATTTCCAACAGTCATTGTTTCCCGTATCTCACAGACGCTGTCTTCAATTTCCCACACTCACTGCATCCCATTTCCCACAGTCACAGCATCGCATTTCAATCAGTCGATGCATCCCATGTCCCTCAGTCACGGCATCCCATGTCCCTCAGTCACTGCATCCCATGTCCCTCAGTCACTGCATCCCATGTCCCTCAGTCACTGCATCCCATGTCCCTCAGTCACTGCATCCCACGTCCCTCAGTCACTGCATCCCACGTCCCTCAGTCACTGCATCCCACGTCCCTCATTCACTGCATCCCACGTCCCTCAGTCACTGCATCCCACGTCCCACAGTCACTGCATCCCATGTCCCTCAGTTACTGCATCCCATTGCCATCAGTCATTGCATCTCATTTCACTCAGTCAAAGCATCCCATTTCCCTCATTCACTGCATCCCATTTCCCTCAGTTACTGCATTTCATTTCACTCAGTCAATGTATCTCATTTCACTCTGTCACAGCATCCCATTTCACACAGTCACCCCAAGCCCGCTCGGGCACTGCATCCCTATTAACTCAGTCACTCCTTCCCAGTACCTATGTCACTGCATCCCATGTGCCTCAGTCACTGCATCCCATGTGCCTCAGTCACTGCATCCCATGTGCCTCAGTCACTGCATCCCATGTGCCTCAGTCACTGCATCCCATGTGCCTCAGTCACTGCATCCCATGTGCCTCAGTCACTGCATCCCATGTGCCTCAGTCACTGCATCCCATGTCCCTCAGTCACTGCATCCCATGTCCCTCAGTCACTGCATCCCATGTCCCTCAGTCACTGCATCCCTTGTCCCTCAGTCACTGCATCCCTTGTCCCTCAGTCACTGCATCCCTTGTCCCTCAGTCACTGCATCCCTTGTCCCTCAGTCATTGCATCTGATTTCACTCAGTCACTGCATCCCATTTCACTCAATCACTGCATCCCATTTCACTCAATCATTGCATCTCCTTCACCACAGTCACTGCATCCCATTTCCAACAGTCATTGTTTCCCGTATCTCACAGACGCTGTCTTCAATTTCCCACACTCACTGCATCCCATTTCCCACAGTCACAGCATCTCCTTTCCCTCAGTCTCAGCATCGCATTTCACTCAGTCGATGCATCCCATGTCCCTCAGTCACCGCATCCCATTTCACTCAGTCACTGCATCCCATTTCCCTCAGTCACTGCATACCATTTCCCTCAGTCACTGCATCCCATTTCCGTCAGTCACTGCATCCCATTGTCCTCAGTCACTGCATCCCATTACCCTCAGTCACTGCATCCCACTTCACTCAGTCACTGCATCCCATTTCCGTCAGTCACTGCACACCATTTCCCTCAGTTACTGCAATCCACTTCACTCAGTCAATGTATCTCATTTCACTCAGTCACTGCATCCCATTAACTTCAGTCGCAGGATCCCATTTCAAACAGACACTGCATCCCATTTCCCTCAGTCACTGCATCCCATTTCCCTCAGTCACTGCATACCATTTCCCTCAGTCACTGCATCCCGGTAACTCAGTCTCGGCATCTCATTTCCCTCAGTCACTGCATCCCATTTCCCTCAGTCACTGTATCCCATTTCACTCAGTCACTGCATCCCAATTCACTCAGTGACTGCAACACATTTCACTCACTGACTGCATCCCATTTCACTCAGTGACTGAATCACATTTCACTCAGTCACTGCATCCCATTTCATTCAGCAACTGCATCCCATTTCACTCAGTCAGTGCATCCCATTTCACTCAGTCAGTGCATCCCATTTCACTCAATCACTGCATCCCATTTCACTCAATCATTGCATCTCCTTCACCACAGTCACTGAATCCCATTTCCGACAGTCATTGTTTCCCGTATCTCACAGACGCTGTATTGAATTTCCCACACTCACTGCATCCCATTTCCCAGAGTCACAGCCTCTCCTTTCCCTCAGTCTCTGCATCGCATTTCACTCAGTCGATGCATCCCATGTCCCTCAGTCGATGCATCCCATGTCCCTCAGTCACTGCATCCCATGTCCCTCAGTCACTGCATCCCATGTCCCTCAGTCACTGCATCCCATGTCCCTCAGTCACTGCATCCCATGTCCCTCAGTCACTGCATCCCATGTCCCTCAGTCACTGCATCCCATGTCCCTCAGTCACTGCATCCCATGTCCCTCAGTCACTGCATCCCATGTCCCTCAGTCACTGCATCCCATGTCCCTCAGTCACTGCATCCCATGTCCCTCAGACACTGCATCCCATGTCCCTCAGTCACTGCATCCCATGTCCCTCAGTCACTGCATCCCATGTCCCTCAGTCACTGCATCCCATGTCCCTCAGTCACTGTGTCCCATTTCCCTCAGTCACCGCATCCCATTTCACGCAGTCACTGCATCCCATGTCCGTCAGTCACTGCATCCCACGTCCCTCATTCACTGCATCCCACGTCCCTCAGTCACTGCATCCCATTTCACGCAGTCACTGCATCCCATGTCCCTCAGTCACTGCATCCCACATCCCTCATTCACTGCATCCCATGTCCCTCAGTCACTGCATCACATGTCCCTCAGTCACTGCATCCCATGTCCCTAAGTTACTGCATCCCATTGCCATCAGTCATTGCATCTCATTTCACTCAGTCAAAGCATCCCATTTCCGTCATTCACTGTATCCCATTTCCCTCAGTTACTGCATTTCATTTCACTCAGTCAATGTATCTCATTTCACTCTGTCACAGCATCCCATTTCACTCAGTCACTGCACCCCAAGCCCGCTCGGGCACTGCATCCCTATTAACTCAGTCCCTCCTTCCCAGTACCTCAGTCACTGCATCCCATGTCCCACAGTAACTGCATCACATTTCCATCAGGCACTGCAGCGCATGTCACTCTGTCACTGCATCCAATTTCCATCAATGACTGCATCTCATTTCACTAACTCACTGCATCCCATTTCCCTCAGTCACTGCATCCCATTTCACTCAGTGACTGCAACACATGTCACTCACTGACTGCATCCCATTTCACTCAGTGACTGAATCACATTTCACTCAGCCTCTGCATCCCATTTCATTCAGCCTCTGCATCCCATTTAACTCAGTCAGTGCATCCCATTTCACTCAATCACTGCATCCCATTTCACTCAATCATTGCATCTCCTTCACCACAGTCACTGCATCCCATTTCCAACAGTCATTGTTTCCCGTATCTCACAGACGCTGTCTTCAATTTCCCACACTCACTGCATCCCATTTCCCACAGTCACAGCATCGCATTTCAATCAGTCGATGCATCCCATGTCCCTCAGTCACGGCATCCCATGTCCCTCAGTCACTGCATCCCATGTCCCTCAGTCACTGCATCCCATGTCCCTCAGTCACTGCATCCCATGTCCCTCAGTCACTGCATCCCACGTCCCTCAGTCACTGCATCCCACGTCCCTCAGTCACTGCATCCCACGTCCCTCATTCACTGCATCCCACGTCCCTCATTCACTGCATCCCACGTCCCTCAGTCACTGCATCCCACGTCCCACAGTCACTGCATCCCATGTCCCTCAGTTACTGCATCCCATTGCCATCAGTCATTGCATCTCATTTCACTCAGTCAAAGCATCCCATTTCCCTCATTCACTGCATCCCATTTCCCTCAGTTACTGCATTTCATTTCACTCAGTCAATGTATCTCATTTCACTCTGTCACAGCATCCCATTTCACACAGTCACCCCAAGCCCGCTCGGGCACTGCATCCCTATTAACTCAGTCACTCCTTCCCAGTACCTATGTCACTGCATCCCATGTGCCTCAGTCACTGCATCCCATGTGCCTCAGTCACTGCATCCCATGTGCCTCAGTCACTGCATCCCATGTGCCTCAGTCACTGCATCCCATGTGCCTCAGTCACTGCATCCCATGTGCCTCAGTCACTGCATCCCATGTGCCTCAGTCACTGCATCCCATGTGCCTCAGTCACTGCATCCCATGTGCCTCAGTCACTGCATCCCATGTCCCTCAGTCACTGCATCCCATGTCCCTCAGTCACTGCATCCCATGTCCCTCAGTCACTGCATCCCTTGTCCCTCAGTCACTGCATCCCTTGTCCCTCAGTCACTGCATCCCTTGTCCCTCAGTCACTGCATCCCTTGTCCCTCAGTCATTGCATCTGATTTCACTCAGTCACTGCATCCCATTTCACTCAATCACTGCATCCCATTTCACTCAATCATTGCATCTCCTTCACCACAGTCACTGCATCCCATTTCCAACAGTCATTGTTTCCCGTATCTCACAGACGCTGTCTTCAATTTCCCACACTCACTGCATCCCATTTCCCACAGTCACAGCATCTCCTTTCCCTCAGTCTCAGCATCGCATTTCACTCAGTCGATGCATCCCATGTCCCTCAGTCACCGCATCCCATTTCACTCAGTCACTGCATCCCATTTCCCTCAGTCACTGCATACCATTTCCCTCAGTCACTGCATCCCATTTCCGTCAGTCACTGCATCCCATTGTCCTCAGTCACTGCATCCCATTAGCCTCAGTCACTGCATCCCACTTCACTCAGTCACTGCATCCCATTTCCGTCAGTCACTGCACACCATTTCCCTCAGTTACTGCAATCCACTTCACTCAGTCAATGTATCTCATTTCACTCAGTCACTGCATCCCATTAACTTCAGTCGCAGGATCCCATTTCAAACAGACACTGCATCCCATTTCCCTCAGTCACTGCATCCCATTTCCCTCAGTCACTGCATACCATTTCCCTCAGTCACTGCATCCCGGTAACTCAGTCTCGGCATCTCATTTCCCTCAGTCACTGCATCCCATTTCCCTCAGTCACTGTATCCCATTTCACTCAGTCACTGCATCCCAATTCACTCAGTGACTGCAACACATTTCACTCACTGACTGCATCCCATTTCACTCAGTGACTGAATCACATTTCACTCAGTCACTGCATCCCATTTCATTCAGCAACTGCATCCCATTTCACTCAGTCAGTGCATCCCATTTCACTCAGTCAGTGCATCCCATTTCACTCAATCACTGCATCCCATTTCACTCAATCATTGCATCTCCTTCACCACAGTCACTGAATCCCATTTCCGACAGTCATTGTTTCCCGTATCTCACAGACGCTGTATTGAATTTCCCACACTCACTGCATCCCATTTCCCAGAGTCACAGCCTCTCCTTTCCCTCAGTCTCTGCATCGCATTTCACTCAGTCGATGCATCCCATGTCCCTCAGTCGATGCATCCCATGTCCCTCAGTCACTGCATCCCATGTCCCTCAGTCACTGCATCCCATGTCCCTCAGTCACTGCATCCCATGTCCCTCAGTCACTGCATCCCATGTCCCTCAGTCACTGCATCCCATGTCCCTCAGTCACTGCATCCCATGTCCCTCAGTCACTGCATCCCATGTCCCTCAGTCACTGCATCCCATGTCCCTCAGTCACTGCGTCCCATGTCCCTCAGTCACCGCATCCCATTTCACGCAGTCACTGCATCCCATGTCCGTCAGTCACTGCATCCCACGTCCCTCATTCACTGCATCCCACGTCCCTCAGTCACTGCATCCCATTTCACGCAGTCACTGCATCCCATGTCCCTCAGTCACTGCATCCCACATCCCTCATTCACTGCATCCCATGTCCCTCAGTCACTGCATCACATGTCCCTCAGTCACTGCATCCCATGTCCCTAAGTTACTGCATCCCATTGCCATCAGTCATTGCATCTCATTTCACTCAGTCAAAGCATCCCATTTCCGTCATTCACTGTATCCCATTTCCCTCAGTTACTGCATTTCATTTCACTCAGTCAATGTATCTCATTTCACTCTGTCACAGCATCCCATTTCACTCAGTCACTGCACCCCAAGCCCGCTCGGGCACTGCATCCCTATTAACTCAGTCCCTCCTTCCCAGTACCTCAGTCACTGCATCCCATGTCCCACAGTAACTGCATCACATTTCCATCAGGCACTGCAGCGCATGTCACTCTGTCACTGCATCCAATTTCCATCAATGACTGCATCTCATTTCACTAACTCACTGCATCCCATTTCCCTCAGTCACTGCATCCCATTTCACTCAGTGACTGCAACACATGTCACTCACTGACTGCATCCCATTTCACTCAGTGACTGAATCACATTTCACTCAGCCTCTGCATCCCATTTCATTCAGCCTCTGCATCCCATTTAACTCAGTCAGTGCATCCCATTTCACTCAATCACTGCATCCCATTTCACTCAATCATTGCATCTCCTTCACCACAGTCACTGCATCCCATTTCCAACAGTCATTGTTTCCCGTATCTCACAGACGCTGTCTTCAATTTCCCACACTCACTGCATCCCATTTCCCACAGTCACAGCATCGCATTTCAATCAGTCGATGCATCCCATGTCCCTCAGTCACGGCATCCCATGTCCCTCAGTCACTGCATCCCATGTCCCTCAGTCACTGCATCCCATGTCCCTCAGTCACTGCATCCCATGTCCCTCAGTCACTGCATCCCACGTCCCTCAGTCACTGCATCCCACGTCCCTCAGTCACTGCATCCCACGTCCCTCATTCACTGCATCCCACGTCCCTCATTCACTGCATCCCACGTCCCTCAGTCACTGCATCCCACGTCCCTCAGTCACTGCATCCCATGTCCCTCAGTTACTGCATCCCATTGCCATCAGTCATTGCATCTCATTTCACTCAGTCAAAGCATCCCATTTCCCTCATTCACTGCATCCCATTTCCCTCAGTTACTGCATTTCATTTCACTCAGTCAATGTATCTCATTTCACTCTGTCACAGCATCCCATTTCACACAGTCACCCCAAGCCCGCTCGGGCACTGCATCCCTATTAACTCAGTCACTCCTTCCCAGTACCTATGTCACTGCATCCCATGTGCCTCAGTCACTGCATCCCATGTGCCTCAGTCACTGCATCCCATGTGCCTCAGTCACTGCATCCCATGTGCCTCAGTCACTGCATCCCATGTCCCTCAGTCACTGCATCCCATGTCCCTCAGTCACTGCATCCCATGTCCCTCAGTCACTGCATCCCTTGTCCCTCAGTCACTGCATCCCTTGTCCCTCAGTCACTGCATCCCTTGTCCCTCAGTCACTGCATCCCTTGTCCCTCAGTCATTGCATCTGATTTCACTCAGTCACTGCATCCCATTTCACTCAGTCTGTGCGTCCCTTTTCGATCAGGCACTGTATCCCATTTCACTCAGTCACTGCACCCCAAGCACGCTCGGGCACTGATTCACTATTAACTCAGTCACTCCTTCCCAGTACCTCTGTCACTGCATCCCATGTCCCTCAGTCAGTGCAACCCATGTCCCTCAGTCACTGCATCCCATGTCCCTCAGTCACTGCATCCCATGTCCCTCAGTCACGGCATCCCATTCCACTCAGCCACTGCATCACAGTTCACTCAGTGACTGAATCACAGTTCACTCAGTCACTGCATCCCATTGTCCTCGGTCACTGCATCCCATTTCCCTCAGTCACTGCATCCCATTTCCCTCAGACACTGCATCCCATTTCCCTCAGACACTGCATCCCATTTCCCTCAGACACTGCATCCCATTTCCCTCAGACACTGCATCCCATTTCCCTCAGACACTGCATCCCATTTCCCTCAGACACTGCATCCCATTTCCCTCAGACACTGCATCCCATTTCCCTCAGACACTGCATCCCATTTCCCTCAGACACTGCATCCCATTTCCCTCAGACACTGCATCCCATTTACCTCAGACACTGCATCCCATTTCCCTCAGACACTGCATCCCATTTCCCTCAGACACTGCATCCCATTTCCCTCAGACACTGCATCCCATTTCCCTCAGACACTGCATCCCATTTCCCTCAGACACTGCATCCCATTTCACTCAGTCACTGCATCTCCTTTCCATCAGTCACTGCATCCCATTTCCCTCAGTCACTGCATCCCATTTCACACAGCCACTGCATCCCATTTCACAGCGCCACTGCATCCCATTTCCCTCAGTCACTGCATCCCATTTCCCTCAGTCACTGCATCCCATTTCCCTCAGTCACTGCATCCCAGTTCCCACAGTCACTGCATCCCAGTTCCCACAGTCACTGCATCACATTTCCATCAGACACTGCAGCTCATGTCACTCTGTCACTGCATCCAATTTCCATCAGTCACTGCATCCCATTTCACCCACTCCCTGCATCCCATTGCACTCAGTGATGCATCTCAATTCAAGCAGTCACTGCATCACATTTCCATCAGTCACTGTTTCCCGTATCTCACAGACGATGCATTCAAGTTCCCAAACTACTGCATCGCATTTCACTCAGTCACTGCATCCCATTTCATTCAGTCAGTGTGTCCCTTTTCGTTCAGGCACTGTATCCCATTTCCCTCAGTCACTGCACACCAAGCCCGCTCGGGCAGTGTTTCCCTATTGACTCAGTCACTCCTTCCCAGAACCTCTGTCACTGCAGCTCATGTCACTCTGTCACTGCATCACATTTCCATCAGACAGTGCATCCCATTTCCCTCAGTCACTGCATCACATTTCCATCAGACACTGCAGCTCATGTCACTCTGTCACTGCATCCAATTTCCATCAGTCACTGCATCCCATTTCACCCACTCCCTGCATCCCATTGCACTCAGTGATGCATCTCAATTCAAGCAGTCACTGCATCACATTTCCATCAGTCACTGTTTCCCGTATCTCACAGACGATGCATTCAAGTTCCCAAACTACTGCATCGCATTTCACTCAGTCACTGCATCCCATTTCACGCAGTCACTGCATCCCATTTCCCTCAGTCACTGCATCCCATGTCCGTGTGTCACTGCATCCCATGTCCGTGTGTCACTGCATCCCATGTCCGTCAGTCACTGCATCCCATTCCCCTCAGTCACTGCACCCCAAGCCCGCTCGGGCACTGATTCCCTATTAACTCAGTCACTCCTTCCCAGTACCTCTGTCACTGCAGCTCATGTCACTCTGTCACTGCATCCCATGTCCCTCGATCACTGCAATACCATGTCCCTCAGTCACTGCATACCATTTCACTCAGTCACTGCATCACATTTCACTCAGTCACTGCATCACATTTCACTCAGTCACTGCATCACATTTCACTCAGTCACTGCATCACATTTCAGTCAGTCACTGCATCACATTTCAGTCAGTCACTGCATCACATTTCAGTCAGTCACTGCATCCCAATTCACTCTATCACTGCATCTCCTTCACCACAGTCGCAGCATCCCATTTCCATCAGTCACTGGTTCCCGTATCTCACAGACGCTGCATTCAATTTCCGACACTCTCTGTATCCCATTTCCCATAGACACAGCATCTCCTTTCCCACAGTCTCTGCATCTCATTTCAATCAGTGATTGCATCCTACTTGCCAAAAATAGTGCATCCCATTTCGCTCAGTCACTGCATCTCATTTCACTCGGTCACTGCATCCCATTTCCCTCAGTCACTGCATCCCATTTCCCTCAGTCACTGCATCCCATTTCCCTCAGTCACTGCATCACATTTCCGTCAGTCACTGCATCACATTTCCGTCAGTCACTGCATCATATTTCCATCAGTCAGTGCATCTCATTTCACTCATTCCCGGCATCGCATTTCACCCACTGACTGAATCAAAGTTCCCTCAGTCACTGCATCCCATTTCCCTCAGTCACTGCATCCCATTTCCCTCAGTCACTGCAACCCATTTCCACCAGTCAATGTATCCCATTTGCGTCAGTCACTGCATCCCATTTGCATCAGTCACTGCATCCCATTTCCATCAGTCACTGCTCCCCAAGCCCGCTTGGGCACTGCATCCCTATTAACTCAGTCACTCATTCCCAGTACCTCAGTCACTGCATCCCATGTCCCACAGTAACTGCATCCCATGTCCCTCAGTCAGTGCATCCCATGTCCCTCAGTCACTGCATCCCTTGTCCCTCAGTCACTGCATCCCTTGTCCCTCAGTCACTGCATCCCTTGTCCCACAGTCACTGCATCCCTTGTCCCACAGTCACTGCATCCCATGTCCCTCAGTCAATGCATCTCATTTCACACAGTCACTGCATCCCATTTCACTCAGTCAGTGCGTCCCTTTTCGGTCAGGCACTGTATCCCATTTCCCTCAGTCACTGCAACCCAAGCCCGCTCGGGCACTGATTCCCTATTAACTCAGTCACTCCTTCCCAGTACCTCTGTCACTGCATCCCATGTCCCTCAGTCACTGCATCCCATGTCCCTCAGTCACTGCATCCCATGTCCCTCAGTCACTGCATCCCATGTCCCTCAGTCACTGCATCCCATGTCCCTCAGTCACTGCATCCCATGTCCCTCAGTCACTGCATCCCATTTCCCTCAGTCACTGCATCCCATTTCCCTCAGTCACTGCATCTCATTTCACTCGGTCAGTGCATCCCATTTCACTCAGTCACTGCATCCCATTTCCCTCAGTCACTGCATCCCATTTCCCTCAGTCACTGCATCCCATTTCACTCAGTCACTGCATCACATTTCACTCAGTCACTGCATCACATTTCACTCAGTCACTGCATCCCATTTACTCAATCACTGCATCCAATTTCCATCGGTCACTGCATCCCATTTCACCCAGTCCCTGCATCCCATTGCACTCAGTGATGCATCCCATTTCAAGCAGTCACTGCATCATATTTCACTCAGTCACTGCTTCCCATTTCACACAGCCACTGCATCACATTTCACTCAGTCACTGCATCACATTTCACTCAGTCACTGCATCACATTTCACTCAGTCACTGCATCCCATTTACTCAATCACTGCAACTCCTTCACCACAGTCACCGCATCCCATTTCCGTCAGTCACTGCATCCAATTTCCATCAGTCACTGCATCCCATTTCACTCAGTCACTGCAACACATTTCACTCACTGACTGCATCCCATTTCACTCACTGACTGCATCCCATTTCACTCACTGACTGCATCCCATTTCACTCAGTGACTGCATCCCATTTCACTCAGTGACTGCATCCCATTTCACTCAGTGACTGAATCACATTTCACTCAGTGACTGAATCACATTTCACTCAGTCACTGCATCCCATTTCAAGTAGTCACTGCATCCCATTTAACTCAGTCAGTGCATCCAATTTCACTCAGTCAGTGCTTCCCATTTCACTCAATCACTGCATCCCATTTCACTCAATCATTGCATCTCCTTCACCACAGTCACTGCATCCCATTTCCAACAGTCATTGTTTCCCGTATCTCACAGACGCTGTCTTCAATTTCCCACACTCACTGCATCCCATTTCCCACAGTCACAGCATCTCCTTTCCCTCAGTCTCAGCATCGCATTTCACTCAGTCGATGCATCCCATGTCCCTCAGTCACTGCATCCCATTTCCGTCAGTCACCGCATCCCATTTCACTCAGTCACCGCATCCCATTTCCCTCAGTCACCGCATCCCATTTCCCTCAGCTCCTGAATCGCATTTCACTCAGTCACTGCATTGCATTTCACTCAGTCACTGCATTCCATTTCACTCAGTGACTGAATCACATTTCACTCAGTCAGTGCATCACATATCACTCAGTCACTGCATCCCAATTCCCTCAGTCACTGCATCCCATGTCCGTGTGTCACTGCATCCCATGTCCGTGTGTCACTGCATCCCATGTCCCTCAGTCATTGCATCCCATGTCCCTCAGTCACTGCATCCCATTTCATTCAGTCAGTGTGTCCCTTTTCGTTCAGGCACTGTATCCCATTTCCCTCAGTCACTGCACACCAAGCCCGCTCGGGCAGTGTTTCCCTACTGACTCAGTCACTCCTTCCCAGAACCTCTGTCACTGCAGCTCATGTCACTCTGTCACTGCATCACATTTCCATCAGACAGTGCATCCCATTTCCCTCAGTCACTGCATCACATTTCCATCAGACACTGCAGCTCATGTCACTCTGTCACTGCAACCAATTTCCATAAGTCACTGCATCTCATTTAACTCATTCACTGCATCCCATTTCACTCAGTCACTGCATCCCATTTCACTCAGTCACTGCATCCCATTTCCCTCAGTCACTGCATCCAATTTCCATCAGTCACTGCATCCCATTTCACCCACTCCCTGCATCCCATTGCACTCAGTGATGCATCCCAATTCAAGCAGTCACTGCATCACATTTCCATCAGTCACTGTTTCCCGTATCTCACAGACGATGCATTCAAGTTCCCAAACTACTGCATCCCATTTCACGCAGTCACTGCATCCCATTTCACGCAGTCACTGCATCCCATTTCACGCAGTCACTGCATCCCATTTCCCTCAGTCACTGCATCCCATGTCCCTCAGTCACTGCACCCCATTCCCCTCAGTCACTGCATCCCATTCCCCTCAGTCACTGCACCCCAAGCCCGCTCGGGCACTGATTCCCTATTAACTCAGTCACTCCTTCCCAGTACCTCTGTCACTGCAGCTCATGTCACTCTGTCACTGCATCCCATGTCCCTCGATCACTGCAATACCATGTCCCTCAGTCACTGCATACCATTTCACTCCGCCACTGCATCCCATTTCACTCCGCCACTGCATCCCATTTCACTCAGTGACTGCATCACAGTTCAGTCAGTGACTGAATCATATTTCACTGAGTCACTGCATCGCATTTCACGCAGTCACTGCATCGCATTTCACTCAGTCACTGCATCGCATTTCACTCAGTCACTGCATCGCATTTCACTCAGTCACTGCATCGCATTTCACTCAGTCACTGCATCGCATTTCACTCAGTCACTGCATCGCATTTCACTCAGTCACTGCATCGCATTTCACTCAGTCACTGCATCACATTTCACTCAGTCACTGCATCACATTTCACTCAGTCACTGCATCACATTTCACTCAGTCACTGCATCACATTTCACTCAGTCACTGCATCACATTTCACTCAGTCACTGCATCACATTTCACTCAGTCACTGCATCACATTTCACTCAGTCACTGCATCACATTTCACTCAGTCACTGCATCACATTTCACTCAGTCACTGCATCACATTTCACTCAGTCACTGCATCACATTTCACTCAGTCACTGCATCACATTTCACTCAGTCACTGCATCACATTTCACTCAGTCACTGCATCACATTTCACTCAGTCACTGCATCTCCTTCACCACAGTCGCAGCATCCCATTTCCATCAGTCACTGGTTCCCGTATCTCACAGACGCTGCATTCAATTTCCGACACTCTCTGTATCCCATTTCCCATAGACACAGCATCTCCTTTCCCACAGTCTCTGCATCTCATTTCAATCAGTGATTGCATCCGACTTGCCAAAAATAGTGCATCCCATTTCGCTCAGTCACTGCATCTCATTTCACTCGGTCACTGCATCCCATTTCACTCAGTCACTGCATCCCATTAACTTCAGTCGCAGGATCCCATTTCAAACAGACACTGCATCCCATTTCCGTCAGTCACTGCATCCCATTTCCCTCAGTCACTGCATCCCATTTCCCTCAGTCACTGCATACCATTTCCCGCAGTCACTGCATCCCGGTAACTCAGTCTCGGCATCTCATTTCCCTCAGTCACTGCATCCCATTTCCCTCAGTCACTGTATCCCATTTCACTCAGTCACTGCATCCCATTTCACTCAGTGACTGCAACACATTTCACTCACTGACTGCATCCCATTTCACTCACTGACTGCATCCCATTTCACTCAGTGACTGAATCACATTTCACTCAGTCACTGCATCCCATTTCAATCAGCAATTGCATCCCATTTCACTCAGTCAGTGCATCCCATTTCACTCAGTCAGTGCATCCCATTTCACTCAATCACTGCATCCCATTTCACTCAATCATTGCATCTCCTTCACCACAGTCACTGAATCCCATTTCCAACAGTCATTGTTTCCCGTATCTCACAGACGCTGTATTGAATTTCCCACACTCAGGGCATCCCATTTCCCACAGTCACAGCATCTACTTTCCCTCAGTCTCTGCATCGCATTTCACTCAGTCGATGCATCCCATGTCCCTCAGTCACTGCATCCAATGTCCCTCAGTCACTGCATCCCATGTCCCTCATTCACTGCATCCCACGTCCCTCAGTCACTGCATCCCACGTCCCTCAGTCACTGCATCCCATGTCCCTAAGTTACTGCATCCCATTTCCATCAGTCACTGTGTCCCATTTCTCTCAGTCACTACAACCCATTTCACTCAGTCACTGCATCCCATTACCCTCAGTCACTGCATCCCATTACCCTCAGTCACTGCATCCGAGTTCACACAGTCACTGCATCCCAGTTCACACAGTCACTGCGTCCAATTTCACTGAGTCACTGCATCCCGTTTCTCTGAGTCACTGAATCGCATTTGTTGTTCTCACTTGAATGCAATGGTCATGAATCTCCTCCAATGGCTGGTCATGTATTTCCAATGCAAAATTTTACCAAGTTTTCATTTTCAATTTTGATTACATGTGTTTCCTCTATTCTATAAGATGCTGCAATGAACTCAAATTTGATAAATCATAATTCAACCACCATTACCTACAGAGTTAATTTCATCAAAGAGATCCAATTACAATTGTCACATTCCCAAATCCTGATTCAACTTTTCCTAATTATGGGCCACGTGGTTCAGAAAAAAGACACTTAGAGTCAAAGAGATGTACAGTCGGGAAACAGATCCTTGGGCCCAATTTGTCTATGTTGACCAGATATCCTAAATTAATTTAGTCCCATTTGCCAGCATTTGGCCCATATTCCTCTCAACCCATCCTATTCATGTACCCATCCACATGCCTTTTAAACGTACAAGCCTCCACCACTTCCTCTGGCAGCGCACTCCATACATGCACCACTATGAAAAAAATCCAGTCCATTTTAAATCTTCCCTCTCTCATTTTTAACCTATTCCCTCCAGTTTTGGATTCCAGCAACCCGGGGAAAAGATCTTGGCTGTTCGCTCTATCCACGTCCCTCGTAATTGTATAAACTTCTATATGGTCAGCCCTGAACTCCAAAGTTCCAAGAAATAGCTGCCTATTCAAGCCCACAGTATACCTCCAACCTCCGATGCTCGTAACATCCTTCTCTGAACCCTTTCAAGTTTACAACATACAACAATACAGCGCAGAACAGGCCCTTCGGCCCTCAATGTTGCGCCGACATCCTTCCTCTCGCAAGGAGACCAAAAGCGATTGCAGTATTCCAAAAGCAGCCGAACCAACGTCCTACATGGCTGCTAAGTGATCTCCCAACTCCTATACTCAATGCCCTGACCGATAAAGGCGAGCACACCAAATGTCTCCTTCATATCCTTTCTACCGGTGGCTGTACTTTGATGGAACTACGAAACTGCACTCCAGCGTCTCTTTATTAAGCAACACTCCCCACAACCTTCAGTGTATACGTGCTGCCCTGATTTGCCTTTCCAAAATGGAGCACCTCACATTTGTCTAACCTCAACACCACCTGCCATTCCTCAGTTTATTGGCCTTTGTCAATGTCCCATTGTATTCTGAGGTGACCTTCTTGGTTGGCTACTACACCTTCAATCATTGGGAAACTTACTAACCACACCTTCTATTTTCATATCCAAATCATTGCATCACTTCAATTCCCCCTCCCACTCCCTGAATGACATGTCCATCCTGGGCCTCTTCCAGTGTCACAACCAAACCACCCAGAAACTGGAGGAGCAGCACCTCATGTTCCGCCTCGGGAGCTTCCAACTCAATAGCCTCAATATGGACTTGGCCACCCTCAAAATCTCCCCACCCGCCAGCCTCATCCCAAGACTAGTTCCTCCCCTCATACCCGCCTCCATGACCTGTCCGCCTTCTCTCCCACCTATTCACTCCTCCCACCTCACTGACCAACTCCCACCACTGCTTGCAATTATTCTTCTTTTCACACTTCATCAGCTCGATGTTATTTCTATAATCTATTTTCCAATTGTTGGAAAAAGTGAGAAAAAGTAAAAGAAGTTACATTCTTACCACTCGGGAAATCTCCGAATATTCTTCTGTCGAAAGGCCGCAAAGGAACGATGCAATTCTTTTGTCACAAACGCTGTGAGGGAGACATCTTTTTCGGTTCCACTAACTCCACCCTAAGGAAGACAAACCCACGTAACATATCTAGTGACTTAAAGCATACTCTATTGTTGCCCAAGGTGGAGAGCTGGATGAACACAGCAGGTCAAGCAGCATCAGAGAAGCAAGAAAACTGATGTTTCGGGACGAGACCCTACTTCAGAAAATTGGCGCTGGAGAATCTGAGATAACAAGGTGCAGAGCCGGGTGGTACTGCTGGGCCTGCTGTGTTCATCCAGCTTTACACCTTATCTCAGATTCTCCAGCATCTGCAGTTCCTACTACCTTTATTGTTGCCCTTTCACTTTACTGAACTAATATGAGCCAGTAGTTTTGTTTAGGCTCACGTAATCTTATGCTTATTGGCCTGTACAAAATCCTGAATTAATTTTGATCCACTGACGGGAGAAGAGATGAATGTTATAGAAATTTTTGTTTTCTACCAATTTGCAGAGGGCATCGTGGGCGATTGAAGGACAGTGTTATTATCCTCCAGGTCTGGGGACTGCATCATTACCAACTTGCCCATTTGCATATACATACAATATTCATTATGTACCAATGAAACATAATAAACCAATACTGCGTACTAAAAACAACGCTCACATATCAATGGAAATTTAAATATTTATCATAGAGTTTGAAGGATTGAATTCAATGATACTAAGCAAAAACCAGTGAAGATGAATGCAGTTGGTCAGCACTTTTGCCACTAAGTGGAGGTTGGCAGTTTGAGGCCACCCAGGAACAAGCAAGCTCTGTCTAACTCCAAGGGCAGCACGGTGGCTCAGTGGTTAGCACCGCTGACTCACAGCGCCAGGGACCCAGGTTCGATCCCACCGTTGGACAATTTTCTGTGCGGAGTTTGTACATTCTGCCCATGCCTGCATGGGTTCCTGCTGGGTGCTCTGGTTTCCTCCCACAGTCCAAAGATGTGCAGGCTCGGTGTATGGGCCATGCCAAACTTGCCCATTGTGTTTAGGGATGTGTAGATTAGGTGTGTTAGTCATGGGGAATGTAAGGTTACTGAGGAAAGGGTCGGGGGATGAGTCAGGGTGAGATGCTCTTTGGAGGGTGGCCGTGGACTTCTTGGGTCAAAAGGGGCTTGTTTCCACACCGTAGGGATTCTCTGATATGGAAGTATCTTTTGAAGTGGACAGTCATGGGTATGCTATAACAGAGACCTTGAAATACTGCACAACAAATATTTGGAACTAGACTGTCAATTCAGACATAGCATCAAAAAAGGTCATGGAAGTTGTCACCGATATAAAGCAGGATTGATGAAATTCCAGCAGGAAATGGTGTCAAAAGGCACAGTATCTTTTATTCATCTCCAGTTATTTTGTCCAAGGCACTGGATGCTGGCAGGATTGAAACATTTAAGAAATGATTCACAAATCACATATAAGGACCTGCACATCTTTGAACAATGGGAGGAAACTGCAGCACCTGGCAGAAGCCCCTCGCAGACGCGGGGAGGACGTGTCAATTCCACACAGATAGTTACCCAAGACTGGAATCTCTATTGGCTCCCCAGTGCATCAGCAGCTCTAACCACTGAGCAACTACCTTGCCCAGAAGGGGTTTTATAAGCGCATACATTATTTCCATTAAGACAGATCCAATCCTCTATGTCCAATCAAAATAACATATTGGAGATATCATGACAACAATCATAAATGATTTTGAATAAGTAAATCAAAAATTTGAAATAGTTTCCAAGCCTAAATACTAGATATGGTGCAGTTAAGATGAATAGCGCAACAACAAAAAGGCCATATTTTATGTGACGATCGGTAACACTTGAAAACTTGCAACAATTCGTCGCCAGTAGTGCTCTGAACTGGCTTGATGGTGCACTCCTTCATACACTGGAATGAAACTCCAAAGATCACAAATTCTCCTTCAATACCATGTTATAACAGTGACTGCATCAACCTGTGTTTATGGGCCTGACTGGAAACCCACACAACATGCATCAACAAAAAAAAAATCTAAGGTGATAGGAGAAAAAAATGTATGTATGCAACGTCTTTGAATAGCAATTATTTGTTGCGGCTGCAAGCCCATAAGGAATCTCGTTTCGCAGATTCTCTTCATTTGCACTGCAGGTCATGCCAGTCAGAATCAGTTTTCGTTTCATGACAGATAACTAAAATGTCCATTACAATGAACTTTGGTTGATCAGAAGATTTTAAGTAAGGACGATGTCTTGTGTGAGCTGACGGCATTAGGGGATGGAGAAGGTACATGCACTGCTG
The DNA here is from genome assembly GCF_030684315.1 of Stegostoma tigrinum. Classification (NCBI taxonomy): domain Eukaryota; kingdom Metazoa; phylum Chordata; class Chondrichthyes; order Orectolobiformes; family Stegostomatidae; genus Stegostoma; species Stegostoma tigrinum. The sequence continues at coordinate 68,990,012 of NC_081364.1, read as the reverse complement.
GCATCTTGACACCATTGAATGAGCAAGCGTGGACGCAAAGGTTGTAACAGGTAACAATTGTACACGCAATATCTTTTGAGCTCCTTCCGAGCAGGCCTGTAATACTCTCAAGCTGTGCTAGACCCTCACTTCCTCCACCTTACGTACGCTGCCTTTTCTTTTTGACAAGAAGCACCTATGTACCCGTCATCCAAGGCTCCTTAATCTTACCCCTTCTTACCTGTCTCAGAGGAACAAATTTATACATCACTCGCAACAACTGCTCCTTGAACAGCCTCCACATGTCTGCCGCGCCCTTTCTGTGGAACAATTGCTACCAATCTGTACTTCCCAACTCCTGTCTGATAGCATCATAGTTTCCTTGACCCCAGTGAAATATCTTACCCTGGTAACTGCTCCTTTCCCTTTCCATGGCTATGGTAAATGTGAGGCTCTTGCGGTCACTGTCGCCAAAGTGTTCTCCCACCACGAGAGCTGACACCTGTCCTGGCTCATCGCCGAGCACCAAATCCAAAATGGCCTCCCGCCTCGTCGGCCTGTCCACATACTGAGTCAGGAAACCCTCCGGAACACAACTGTCAAAAACGGCTCCATCCAAACCATCTGCACTAAGGAGGTTTCAATCTATATTGGGAAAGTTGAAGTCACCCATAACAACAACCCTGATACGTTTGCACTTTTCAACAATCTTCCGGCCAATGAGTTCTTCGATCTCCCAACTGCTATTTGGGGTCCGTAGAAAACCCCCAGTGAAGTGACTGCTGCCTTGCTGTTCCGAACTTCCACCCACACTGACTCAGTCGACAAACCTTCCTTGGCAACCTCAGCCCGTACCACCGCAGTAGACGAGTCCTCAAAGGTTCTTTCAGCCGCCGTTATGCTGTCCTTGACCAACAAAGCCACACCTCCCCCTCTTTTACCACCTTCCCAGACCTTAATGAAAGATCTAAACCCGAGAACCTGCAACATCCATTCCTGACCCTGCTCTATCCATGCCTCCGAAATGGCCACAACATTCGAAGTCCCAGGTACCTATCCAAGCTGCAAGCTCACCTACATTATTCCGGATACTCCCGGCATTAAAGTCGTCACACTTCAATCCAGCTTGCTGTCTGCCAGCACACTTCTGTGACAGTGAGGTCCTGACCATGTCCTCCCTACGCTCATCCTCCTGTGTACTAGGACTACACCTCAGTTTCCCATCCCCCTTCTGAGCTCGTTTAAATCCAACCAAATGGCACTAGCCAATTTCCCACCCAGGATATCAGTGACCCTCTGTTTCAAGTGGAGACCATCCTGTTTGTACAGGTCCCACCTTCCCCAGAATGAGCCCCAATTGTCCATGTACCTGAAGCCCTCCCACCTGCACCATCCCTGCAGCCACGTCTTCAGCTGAAATCTCTCCCTGTTCTTTGCCTCGCTATCACCTGGTACGGGTGACAAACCAGAGATGACCACTCTGTTTGTTCTAGCTCTCGGCTTCCACCCTAGCTCCCTCAAATCCTGACTGACATCCCTATCCCTCTTTCTACATGTGCCGTTGGTGCCTATGTGCATCACGACTTGGGGCTGGTCACCCTCTCCCCTCAGGACCCGAAAGACACGATCCGAGACATCACAGACCCTGGCACCTGGTAGGCAACACACCAATCGTGAGCCTCTTTCGTTCCCGGCAAATCTTCTAACTATTGAGTCCCCAATGACTATCACTCTCTTCCTATCCCCGCTTCCCTTCTGTGCAAGAGGGACATACTCTGTGCCAGAGACCTGCACCCTACTGCATATCCCTGCTAACTCGTCCCCCGGAACAGTATCCAAAATGGTATAGTTGTTTTTCAGGGGAGCGACCGCAGGGGATTTCAGGGGAACGACCACAGGGGAAGGTTAGTCAAGCTACACCGGGTAAACGTGCATTTTTGGCTGAAGAAACATGTGTTTCAATGTGAGCTAATGGAAGAAGCCATGGAGTCAAAGCTAAACATTTTGACAATAAGACAACCATTCTTAAAAGCAGCAGACAGCGTGAAAAAGAAATGAGCTGCTTTAATATCCACTTAAAATTTATGTGGAATATCAGATGGAATTTTCTTATTGACTCCATTGTGCAATCATGTCAATCTACAAATGTTAACTGCATTAATTAATACTAACCAGAAACGGACTTTGTAGTAAATGGTTTGACGATTTTCTGTATCTGGAACATCCCTTTTCCTTCTCGAACGAAGATCATACCAACCTATGGTACCAAACTGTGAGTCAAACGGATGGGACACATAATCTTTAAATTCCTCATCAAAACAGTCTCATCGTATGGTTCTGTGCAATAAAAGAGAAAGAATAAACATGTTTCCCACAATTTTGCTGATGTTTACGAACAGAATGCTCAAATTCAAAAAGTTTGGGCTGGCATGTCTGCTTCCTCCAGCCTGTTTAAACTGTTCCATTCAATGTGAAATTTGTGATCAGTTTTAGCACACAGGTCTATGTGATCTGCGCCACCACCTTCTATTAGTCATACATGCTTTCCCCCTCTTCCTGTAATACATTCCTTGAAGTGTTCAATGAGATTTTGATTTTCAATCTTATCGTCATATTCTTTTGATTCTCAAGCATCAATGAATCTGATGTTGCCGCCATTCCATGCAGTGCACAGCATATCAAACAGGAGTCTTACTCTTGCCATGAGCACTGAGGTAGTATGGGGTCACAACTGTCTCGTGGTTCAGAATGAAATTCTACATATAGGGCTATGAAGAATCATGCAGTTAATTTTATTTGACATGCTATTTCTTTTCTTCACAAATATGCTGGATTTAAAGTGATCTTCACCCTCATTTAAAATGAATTCAATATCCAACCATCTGTAAAACTAGCAGATCCAAATTTTAATTTGAGTTCAGTGTTACACAAATATATGACTTTTTTAAAAATTATGTTCGAGTCAACATTAACATTTCATTCCCTGACAGCGGGTGAACTTACTTTTCAACTCCAATTTTCCTTCGGTATTAATGGAGAGATGAGCCTTTTTGCAAGCACCGAAAGGCTGCACCAGTTTATGCTAAAACTTACGGAACTGTAAGTTTCACAAATATGTTCCTATTAAACACTAATTCCTATTGAAGCAGTATGAGCTAAATTCATTCAACTGGACAGCAAAAACGGTTAAGATTTTAAAAGCAAGCAACTATTTTGAAGTCACTCTTCGAACTAAATTCCATCTTGGTGTGTGAGAGTCCATAGGTTCCTCACTCTCAACGAACCATTCAACTGTCATGCAATTACTGAAACACACAGACAAAAAACATCAATGTTAACAGTCACTAAGATTTTGAGAGTGATTTGGAATTCGTACTCAATACCCCCTGGGGAAAATCTGTTCCAATCTGGATAGTACTCACTTATCACCATCCCACCTACCTTCCCCAGCACCTCCTCCCCCTCCACACTATTTGTTTCTGAGCTCCCTTCCACCCTCCATTTCTCAGGAAGGGTCCTGACCCAAAACCTCACCTTTCTTGAGCCTCTGATGCTGCCTGCCCTGCTGTGTTCCTCCAGTTCCACAATGTGTTATCTCAGACACCAACATTGGCAGTTCTTAGTATCTGGATAACTCATTCTCACCTTGTCACAAGTGATTTATACTCATTATCTTTTCAGATTACGCATGTACATGTATATACATAAATATACATATTGCACTTTTATGTCTGAACCACTAACCTAGAGGATATTTTAAAATAGTCTCTTCATATCTGCATGCAAGAGAAATCATCAGGGTCATAACTTTCATTTTAGGAATAACTCGAACATTCAAAGTACTCACAGTCAGTGTCCCATTTCCTTGACCAATCAATTTGATGTGAATCCTTCTTCCAAGTGGAAACTATAACAGCAATTATATTTGAGAGTCAAACATTTCATTGCATCACCAATATTTCCTTGTCTGTTTGAAGCATAAGATAATGAAATAATCATGGACAGATTGGCCAACAATGTAATCTAATGTGTGTTATGGCAACTCAAAATCACAACCATTGAAGTGATCTTTAAAAAGCTGTTGTCATACAACAGAGCACTTTTTGAGATGCAGTGATGAACATACTTCCTGAGATGCAAATAATATATGCCAAATTAATTCCAAAGAATACCTTTACAATTAAAAAGAAGCTAAAAATCTCTTGACATTGCGAAGCTTGTCAGATTGCGAGAGAGCGAGGTGAGGAACAGGGAGCGGGCGCAGCTGAACATGTGGCTGCGCAGCTGGTGTCGGAGGGAGGGCTTCAGATATGTTGATAATTGGGATGCCTTCTGGGGAAGGTGGGACCTGTACAAGAAGGACGGGTTGCATCTGAACTGGAAGGGGACCAATTTCCTGGGTGGAAGGTTTGTTCGAGTAGTTCGAGAGGGTTTAAACTAGTATGGCAGGGGGGTGGGAACCTGAGCTGTATACCAGAGGTGAGCGTTGATGCAGGTGAGGCAGTAGCAAGAGGTAGACCAGCTAGTGGGAAGGATTTTCCTGGGAAGGAACCAAGGGATCGGTTAAAGTGTGTCTGCTTTCATGCAAGGAGTATCAGGAATAAAAGTGATGAACTTAGAGCATGGATCAGTACCTGGTGCTATGATGTTGTGGCCATAACAGAGACATGGGTTTCTCAGGGGCAGGAATGGTTGCTGGATGTTCCAGGGTTTAGAACATTTAAAAAGAATAGGGAGGGGGGAAAAAGAGGAGGGGGTGTAGCACTACTAATCAGAGAGGGTATCACAGCTACAGAAGCTTCCTTTGTCGAGGAAGATCTGCCTACTGAGTCAGTATGGGTGGAAATTAGGAACAGCAAGGGAGTAGTCACCTCGTTAGGGGTTTACTACAGGCCCCCCAATAGCAGCAGGGAGATTGATGAAAGCATAGGTCGACAGATTTTGGAAAAGTGTGCACGCAGTAGGGTTGTTGTAATGGGTGACTTTAACTTTCCTAATATTGATTGGAACCTCCTTCGAGCAGAAGATTTGAATGGAGCTGTTTTTGTAAGGTGTGTTCAGGAGGGTTTCCTAACGCAGTACGTTGACAGGCCGACGAGGGGAGAGGCCATTCTAGACTTGGTGCTCGGAAACGAGCCAGGGCAGGTATCAGATCTTGTGGTGGGAGAGCATTTTGGTGATAGTGACCATAACTGCCTCACATTCTACATAGCTATGGAGAAGGAGAGGATTAGGCAGAATGGGAGGATATTTAATTGGGGAAGAGGAAACTATGATGCGATTAGACATGAGTTAGGAAGCATGGACTGGGAGCAGTTGTTCAATGGTAAGGGAACTATCGACATGTGGAGACGGTTTAAGGAACAGTTGTTGGGAGTGATGAGTAAATATGTCCCTCTGAGACAGGCAAGAAGGGGTAAGATTAGGGAACCTTGGATGACGAGAGCGGTGGAGCTTCTAGTGAAAAGGAAGAAGGTAGCTTACATAAGGTGGAGGAAGCTAGGGTCAAGTTCAGCTACAGAGGATTACATGCAGGCAAGGAAGGAGCTCAAAAATGGTCTGAGGAGAGCCAGGAGGGGGCACGAGAAAGGCTTGGCAGAAGGAATCCGGGAAAACACAAAGGCATTTTACACTTACGTGAGAAATAAGAGAATGGTCAAAGAAAGAGTAGGGCCGATCAGGGATAGCATAGGGAACTTGTGTGTGGAGCCTGAGGAGGTAGGGGAAGCCCTAAATGAGTTTTTTGCTTCTGTCTTTATGAAAGAAACCAACTTTGTAGTGAATGAAACCTTTGAAGAGCAGGTGTGCATGCTGGAATGGATAGAGATAGACGAAGCTGATGTGCTGAAAATTTTGTCAAACATTAAGATTGACAAGTCGCCAGGCCCGGACCAGATTTGTCCTCGGCTGCTTTGGGAAGCGAGAAATGCAATTGCTTCGCCACTTGCGAAGATCTTTGCATCCTCGCTCTCCACTGGAGTCGTACCTGAGGACTGGAGAGAGGCAAATGTAATTCCTCTCTTCAAGAAAGGAAATAGGGAAATCCCCGGCAATTATCGACCGGTAAGTCTCACGTCTGTCGTCTGCAAGGTGTTAGAAAGGATTCTGAGGGATAAGATTTATGACCATCTGGAAGAGCATGGCTTGATCAAATACAGTCAACACGGCTTTGTGAGGGGTAGGTCATGCCTTACAAACCTTATCGAGTTTTTTGAGGACGTGACTAGAAAGGTTGATGAGGGTCGAGCTGTGGATGTGGTGTATATGGACTTCAGTAAGGCATTTGATAAGGTTCCCCATGGTAGGCTCATTCAGAAGGTCAGGAGGAATGGGATACAGGGGAACTTAGCTGCTTGGATACAGAATTGGCTGGCCAACAGAAGACAGCGAGTGGTAGTAGAAGGAAAATATTCTGCCTGGAAGTCAGTGGTGAGTGGAGTTCCACAGGGCTCTGGCCTTGGGCCTCTACTGTTTGTAATTTTTATTAATGACTTGGACGAGGGGATTGAAGGATGGGTCAGCAAGTTTGCAGACGACACAAAGGTCGGAGGTGTCGTTGACAGTGTAGAGGGCTGTTGTAGGCTGCAGCGGGACATTGACAGGATGTAGAGATGGGCTGAGAGGTGGCAGATGGAGTTCAACCTGGATAAATGCGAGGTGATGCATTTTGGAAGGTCGAATTTGAAAGATGAGTACAGGATTAAGGATAGGATTCTTGGCAGCGTGGAGGAACAGAGGGATCTTGGTGTGCAGATACATAGATCCCTTAAAATGGCCACCCAAGTGGACAGGGTTGGTAAGAAAGCATATGGTGTTTTGGCTTTCATTAACAGGGGGATTGAGTTTAAGAGTCGTGAGATCTTGTTGCAGCTCTATGAAACTTTGGTTAGACCGCACTTGGAATACTGCGTCCAGTTCTGGGCGCCCTATTATAGGAAAGATGTGGATGCTTTGGAGAGGGTTCAGAGGAGGTTTACCAGGATGCTGCCTGGACTGGAGGGCTTATCTTATGAAGAGAGGTTGACTGAGCTCGGTCTCTTTTCATTGGAGAAAAGGAGGAGGAGAGGGGACCTAATTGAGGTATACAAGATAATGAGAGGCATAGATAGAGTTGATAGCCAGAGACTATTTCCCAGGGCAGAAATGGCTAGCACAAGGGGTCATAGTTTTAAGGTGGTTGGTAGAAAGTATAGAGGGGATGTCAGAGGCAGGTTCTTTACGCAGAGAGTTGAGAGAGCATGGAATGCGTTGCCAGCAGCAGTTGTGGAAGCAAGGTCATTGGGTCATTTAAGAGACTGCTGGACATGAATATGGTCACAGAAATTTGAGGGTGCATACATGAGGATCAGTGGTCGGCACAACATTGTGGGCTGAAGGGCCTGTTCTGTGCTGTACTGTTCTATGTTCTATGTTCTATTGCTATGAATCAATGGAAATCGTTCAGAACAATTATTTATTCCCGGATGAAAAGGAAGTGTATACATTTCATGACAACAAAATGTGAGGCTGGATGAACACAGCAGGCCAAGCAGCATCTCAGGAGCACTTTTGTCCTCCTGAGATGCTGCTTGGCCTGCTGTGTTCATCCAGCCTCACATTTTGTTGTCTTGGATTCTCCAGCATCTGCAGTTCCCATTATCTCGTATACATTTCATTTTCACATCTTATCCAAGAGGGAAAAAAAAACACCTTCATGAATGCATTGTCAAACAAGAAGACTCACAAAAAAAGTCATTTGGCCCATTGAATATTCCTCCATCATTCGGTGAGATCATGGTTGATCTCATTACATTTATCATGACACAGCATTTCCACCAAACCCTCCTTATAGCTAATACATTCCGATCCAAGTAACATCCTGGGAAATCTCTGTTTCTGTGCCATGCCTTGTCTTTCTAAATATTTTTTCAGTAATCTACAAATTTAGCCACAGCACATGCACCTCTTTCCTCCAAGTCATTAATAAACAAGCACAAGAGCTGTGGTTCCTTCAGCGCAACCTCATTTCTTACTGACAAGCCAACCCTGGCATCTCTGTCCATTTGTATCGGAGATAATGGGAACTGCTGATGCTTCAGAATCCAAGACAACAAAGTGTGGATCTGGATGAACGCAGCAGGATGAACACACAGAAGTAGAAGGGTCTCGGCACAAAACGTCAGCTTTTACGCTCCTGAGATGCTGCTTGGCCTGCTCTGCTCATCCAGCTCCACACTTTCTTATCTCTGTCCATTTGCCTGTTCTTTCTATCGGACATGAATCATTGGCTATTTCGTTCCTAACACTTATCCCCTAACAACCACCTCTCTGTGATACCCAGAGTGATGTATCTGTCAATTTCAATCTGCACCACAAAGTCATTCACTTTGTTTCATACACTCCCTGCAATTCAATACAAGATCATCAGTCTGGCATTTACAGCCACCCTTCTTATCTGCTGCAGCTGAAGTAAAACTCCGGACCATTTCCATACTTTTTGTCCTATTACTTGCTCTGGAAACTTTGCTGAGCACTTACCAGCTTCTAACTTTTTCCACAATTTTCCATGCAACTGAGCTCACGCACTCCACACTTTTTATTTTAACGCCCTAGCCCCAGACCTAGCTCTGTATTTTGCGAGGATACTTGTCCCAATATGATTCTCGTCGAGCCTATAACACCAGAACGACTCCCTCCTTCCCCATACCGATGCCAATGTCCCATGAATTCAAACACATTTCTGCCATGCCACCATTTGAACAATGTACATCTATAATTATGTTCACACCGTGCCAAATTGCTCAGATAATAATCCAGAGATTATTAAAATTCTGGTTCTGCTTTCTCACCTCAGCACCTCGGTGCTCATAATCCCTCAGCAGAACCTCTTTCCTCTTTCTTCCATATCAATGGTACCTGTGTGGACCACGATAGCTGGATTTCTACTCCTCCCACTTCAAGTTCCTTTGTAGCCGAGATGGAACATCCTGAACCTGGGCACCAGGCAGGCAACACTACTTGCGAGACTCTCGATCCTCATCACAACGAACAGTGTTCATTCCCCTAACTATCCTACCCCTGATTATAACTACATTTCACTTTTTATCCCCTCTTCAATGTCTCCCTGTACCACAGTGCTATAGTCAGTTTACTCATCTTCCCTAAACCCTGCACTCTCATCCACACAGGTAGAAAGAATCTCAAAGCTGTTAGATAAGATCAAAGGCCAAGGTTCCTTCTGCACTACATCCTGGATCCTTCCACCTGCCCTGTTCTTTGTCATTGGCCACTGACCGAGTTTCAGCTAGTTAATCTAAGGTGTGTGACTGCCTCCTGAAGCACAGCATTCCCTGGTAACTCTGCCCCACATGATTTGTTGATTGGTCAAAACTGAGATTCCAGTTCATCAACCGTAAGCTGGAGTCTGGGGCCTGACCACTCGCCCGTCATGTAGGTACAAATCATCATCTGGCCTGGCATCTCCATTTCAATTACTTCGATCTTAATTTGATTTGAAAACATTCTGGTCTTTTAGTTTGTAGCCTGTAAATATTTCTCCGATTTACTTTCAATCTGAAAGCTACCGATAATAGATTCTTAAACCAGTAGCAATCACCAACCAATGAACCTGGTTCACCCTCTCGGTCCCTGATTCTGGCTTCAATTCACCCTGTCTCAAAAAAAAATGCTTACCAACTATCAGGCAAAAAAAAGCAAGCAAATGGCACCTCTTACCCTCTGCACTGACTTACCGCATTGCCACCAAGTTCCCCAAAATATATATTCACTTGGTGCATTTCACTCGAGATGTGATCTCTTCTTCCAGAACGTGCAAAGCATACTGATCCATAGCAATATACTACCTTCAAAACCTCAGCTCTTAGCTTTTTACTTTTCAGTACATTCTCAATGCTTTCTCCAAGTCCAAACACAACACATTTACTGGTTTTCCTCTATTAATTCTCCTTCCAAAACTTCCTCCAAAAACCCAAACAAATTAGCCAGACATAATTTCTCTTTCATCAGGCTATGGTGATTCTGTTTGATGAGATTATGATTTTCCAAATGTCCTGCTATTATTTTCTTCAAAGTTGATCGCCACATATTTCCAACAATAGATGTTAGGCTGGTTCGGTTGTAGTTATCTTCTTTTTGCCTCTCTCCTTTTTAAATAGGGACGTCACATCAGCATTTTTCCAGCCCTCAGATGCTTCTCTCGAATCTGAACCTTTTTGGGAAATTACAATCAATGCATACACTGACTCTGAAGCTCATTGTTTAGAATCTTAGAAACTAAACCATCACGGCAAAGAGTCCAATCTGCTTTCACTCCATTAGATTGTCTACTGCTACTTCTCTCATGGTACCGATGGTGTGGTAGTGATGTGTTTAATTCCTCCCTGTATTCTTTCGTAATAAGGGGATCCTTGAAGTATCTTCCACTGTAAAGGCTACCCTTTTCTCATTGTTGTTGTTCCTTGATTTAAAAATTAACCTGGCCATCTCAGCCGAGCATATAATTAATGGCATTACCTCTAAAACCTTCTCTGCTAAAGTGTTCAAGAGATTGCTACAACCTGAAAGAAGTAATTCTTCCCCGAAATTACTCGGCAACCAATTTGAAAATGTGGCCTCTGGTCGTAAAATCTTTCACAATATTAAGGGAGCGCTGCACTGTCACTGGAGGCCCCAAACCCCACCTCTTCCTCCGGTACATTGATGACGATCGGCGCCGCCTCTTGCTCCCCAGAGGAGCTCGAACAGTTCATCCACTTCACCAACACCTTCCACCCCAACCTTTAGTTCACCTGGGCCATCTCCAGCACATCCCTCACCTTCCTGGACCTCTCAGTCTCCATCTCAGGCAACCAGATGGTAACTGATGTACATTTCAAGCCCACCGACTCCCACAGCTCCCTAGAATACACCTCCTCCCACCCACCATCCTGCAAAAATTCCATCCCCTATTCCCAATTCCTCCGCCTCCGCCGCTTCTGCTCCCACGATAAGACATTCCACTCCCGCACATCCCAGATGTCCAAGTTCTTCAAGGACCGCAACTTGCACCCACAGTGATCGAGAACGCCCTTGACCGCATCTCCCAAATTTCCCGCAACACATCCCTCACACCCCGCCCCCGCCACAACCGCCCCAAGAGGATCCCCCTCCTTCTCACACACCACCCCACCAACCTCCGGATACAACGCATCATCCTCCGACACTTCCGCCATCTACAATCCGACCCCACCACCCAACACATTTTACCATCCCCACCCCTGTCTGCTTTCCGGAGAGACCACTCTCTCCGTGACTCCCTTGTTCGCTCCACACTGCCCTCCAACCCCACCACACCCGGCACTTTCCCCTGCAACCGCAGGAAATGCTACACTTGCCCCCACACCACCTCCCTCACCCCTATCCCAGGCCCCAAGATGACATTCCACATTAAGCAGAGGTTCATCTGCACATCTGCCAATGTGGTATACTGCATCCACTGTACCCGGTGTGGCTTCCTCTACATTGGGGAAACCAAGCGGAGGCTTGGGGACCGCTTTGCAGAACACCTCCGCTCAGTTCGCAACAAACAACTGCACCTCCCAGTCGCAAACCATTTCCACTCCCCCTCCCATTCTTTAGATGACATGTCCATCATGGGCCTCCTGCACTGCCACAATGATACCACCCGAAGGTTGCAGGAACAGCAACTCATATTCCGCCTGGGAACCCTGCAGCATAATGGTATCAACGTGGACTTCACCAGTTTCAAAATCTCTCCCACCGCATCCCTAAACCAGCCCAATTCGTCCCCTCCCCCCACTGCACCACACAACCAGCCCAGCTCTTCCCCTTCACCCACTGCATCCCAAAACCAGTCCAACCTGTCTCTGCCTCCCAAACGTCTTCTTCCTCTCACCCATCCCTTCCTCCCACCCTAGCCGCACCCCCATCTACCTACTAACCTCATCCCACCTCCTTGACCTGTCCGTCTTCCCTGGACTGACCTATCCCCTCCTTACCTCCCCACCTATACTCTCTCCACCTATCTTCTTTTCTCTCCACCTTCAGTCCGCCTCCCCCTCTCTCCCTATTTATTCCAGAACCCTCACCCCATCCCCGTCTCTGATGAAGGGTCGAGGCACGAAACGTCAGCTTTTGTGCTCCTGAGATGCTGCTTGGCCTGCTGTGTTCATCTAGCCTCACATTTTGTCATCTTGGATTCTCCAGCATCTGCAGTTCCCATTATCTATGGTGATTCTGTTTAATTAGATTCTGATTTTCCAAATGTCCTGCTATTATTTTCATCATAGTTGATTGCCACATAGAACATAGAACAGTACAGCACAGAACAGGCCCTTCAGCCCACAATGTTGTGCCGACCATTGATCCTCATGTATGCACCCTCAAATTTCTGTGACCATATACATGTCCAGCAGTCTCTTAAATGAGCCCAATGACCTTGCTTCCACAACTGCTGCTGGCAACGCATTCCATGCTCTCACAACTCTCTGCGTAAAGAACCTGCCTCTGACATCCCCTCTACACTTTCCTCCAACCAGCTTAAAACTATGACCCCTCGTGCTAGCCACTTCTGCCCTGGGAAATAGTCTCTGGCTATCAACTCTATCTATGCCTCTCATTATCTTGTATACCTCAATTAGGTCCCCTCTCCTCCTCCTTTTCTCCAATGAAAAGAGACCGAGCTCAGTCAACCTCTCTTCATAAGATAAGCCCTCCAGTCCAGGCAGCATCCTGGTAAACCTCCTCTGAACCCTCTCCAAAGCATCCACATCTTTCCTATAATAGTGCGCCCAGAACTGGACGCAGTATTTCAAGTGCGGTCTAACCAAAGTTTCATAGAGCTGCAACAAGATCTCACGACTCTTAAACTCAATCCCCCTGTTAATGAAAGCCAAAACACCATATGCTTTCTTAACAACCCTGTCCACTTGGGTGGCCATTTTAAGAGATCTATGTATCTGCACAACAAGATCCCTCTGTTCCTCCACGCGGCCAAGAATCCTATCCTTAATCCTGTACTCAGCTTTCAAATTCGACCTTCCAAAATGCATCACCTCGCATTTATCCAGGTTGAACTCCATCTGCCACCTCTCAGCCCATCTCTGCATCCTGTCAATGTCCCGCTGCAGCCTACAACAGCCCTCTACACTGTCAACGACACCTCCGACCTTTGTGTCGTCTGCAAACTTGCTGACCCATCCTTCAATCCCCTCGTCCAAGTCATTAATAAAAATTACAAACAGTAGAGGCCCAAGGCCAGAGCCCTGTGGAACTCCACTCACCACTGACTTCCAGGCAGAATATTTTCCTTCTACTACCACTCGCTGTCTTCTGTTGGCCAGCCAATTCTGTAAGTTACCATCCTGTTGCTACGACTCTACTTCTATTTGTGATGCAGTCCTCTGTCCATCTTAACAAACTACCCTTGAACACATGGACTCTGTTCTTTTGAGACACCTTATGAGCTGTACCTTATCAAATGCTTTGTTGAAATCTCAATGTACTACATCAACTGGTGGTCCTTCATCAGTAATGTTTGTTTCCTTCTCAAAGCACTGTAGCAAGTTTGTCAAGTATTATTTCCCCTTATAAAAGGATGTTAACTCTGTAGGATGTTAAAGCACACTAAGTACCCTGTTATTTCATCTTTCATTGCTGGCATGAACATCTACCCATGTTGACCTCAATTGGCAATACTTGCTTACTATTTTGTCCAAGTATCTTTGTAATAATGGTGTTATGTTCACAATCTTTCAATCCTCTGAGAATTTTCCACAATCTAAGGATTCTTGGAAGATTATCATCAGTGCCTCCATTGTATCTGTAGCTGCATTGTTCAACATGAGAGGATACAACTCATCATACCCCTTGGATATTTTCTCTACTGATTGGAGTCATGTTTGGAATTCTGTGCAGTGACATTCACTTTTAACAGTTTGCTAAATACTACCAGGAACAGAAATTGCGATCCAGCTGCAACTAAACTAAAGCTTTCAGCACAGAAGGAAGTGTTTCAATTCATTATGAACCTAATAACTCCTGAAAAGGGCAATACAATTTGCCTCAGTCCATAAATGTTCTTCCTCCAACATCCTGAGATGCATCATCTGTATTTCTTCAAATTTACCACAGATTCTGTTCCAATCATCCTTTCAGCAATACGCATGACAACAATTCGGCATTCTTAGTCCCCCTGTAGCCTCCATTGCACATGTGCATTCTGAGATGATTATTTATTTGTGTGCCTGCTTTTTTGCTCAAATGGATAAAGGTAAATTTCTGTTCTTTTGTCATCAGAGCTATTGCCTCCTCACTCTCATCTTCCTTGTTTTATCCTGTGCTGGAATATTTAATTTGTTGACATATCTGAAATATGTGGTTGAATGGATTGGGTTTTGTAACATTGCATTCCCCATAGACCATCTACCGATACTGTTGCTTGTTCTAACAGTTATTATCTTGCAGAGTGGAAAATGCAGTTTGAAAGCAATGGAACATTATCGATGAAGAAGTTGATGCATAAATTGCTGCGATCTTCCAAACTACAAACTCACCTTCAATTCTTTCTCGGTCAGAGCATTGTGCCGGCGCAAATGAATCATGTTCTCAATGGGACTTCCAAAACCATGGAATTGAATTTGCATGTTGATTTCATCTTCCCTCTTCAGAAATGCAAAGTAGTATTGTGATGAAGCTTCCAAGGCGATGATTGTGTCCTTCAATGAACGGAAAAGTGACTTTTAGATTCATGGAAATATTTCACTACTTCTATAGACATGAAAGGCAAACATTCTCCCTGCATATGACCCAGTCTCATTTTATCATATCTTTCTGATTTTACATGCCACGGGATAATCATTGCAGTGTAACAGAAATGTTGATCATGGAAATTTATCACCCTTTTCATAAATAATGGCAAATTTTCAACATCTTGCAATTGTATGAAGGCTCAGTCTCATCACACCTCGCCTGCTGCACAAAGACATTCTTACACTGCTTTCAATGTTAGGGCTCAAACAAAACACAATCATGATACAAATGCATCAACACCCCACTTTCAACAGGATCTGATATCCTTGCCAGGCACTGGAGGGGTTGCGGAGACTGGTGAGTGGATAAAGTCGTTCCTCTGTTCAAGCAGGAAAACAGGGACTTTCCAGGAAACTACAGACTGGTGAGTGTCTCATGTCTCAAAGGTATGGGCTAATAAGGGACAGCCAGCATGGCATTATGCGGGGCAGGTTATGTCTTACCAAGTCAGTTGAAGTTTTCAAGGAGGTGACAAGGGTGATCAATTCGGGTAGAACAGTTGAGAACATATACATGGATTTTACGAAGGTTTTCAAAAAGGTCCCTCATGGTATGCTCATCCAGAAGATTAAGAACCATGAGATCCATGGTGACTTGGCCTGCCCATATAAGGCAGATGGTAGCGATGGAAGGCCAACAAAGATAACACAGTATAGGGCTGGAGGAACACAGCAGGCCAGGCAGCATCAACAATGTCAGCTTTCCTGTTCCTCTGATGCTGCCTGACCTGCTGCGTTCCTCCAGCTCCACACTTGGTTAACTCTGATTCCAGCATCTACAGTTCTTGCCGTCTCAGTGGTGGAAAGCTGTTTTTCTGGCTGCAGCTCAGTGACGAGTGGTGTTCCGCATCGATGTGACTTCTGCTGTTTGTGATATATGTAAATGACTTGGTTGCAAATGTAGACGGGGGATTACGAAGTTTGCAGATGATATAAGGACCAGTGGACTTGTGGACAGCATGGAAGGCTGTCAAAGGACACAGCAAGATAAAGACCAATTGCAAACACGAGCGGAGAAATGGCCGATGGAATTTAATCTGGGCAGGCATGAGGTGTTGCATTTTAGGAGACCAAGTGTTAAGGAAAGGGATACACAGTTAATGGCAGGACCCCAAACAGCAGTGATGTCCAGAGGGATCTTGGGGTCCTCGACCATAACTCCCTGACAGTAGGCACACAAGTAGATAGGGCGGTCAAGAAGGCATATCGCATGCTTGCCTTTATTCAGAGGGGAACTCAGTGCAAGAGTCAGGATGTCACATTGCAGCTTTACAAGACTTTGGTGAGACCACACAGAGTATTGCATTCAATTCTGGCCGCCACATTACACTAAGGACGTGCAGGCTTTGGACAGGGTGCAGAAGAGATTTACCAGCATGCTGACTGGAATAGAGGGTATGAACGAGAGGAGGCTGGAAAAACTCTTAGCTTCTACTGCCCCAGAGAAAACGGAGGGCAGGCTTGATGGAAGTCTATCAAATTAGGAGATACATAAATACAGCTAACGGTCAGAAAATTTCTCCCCCGGAGTTGAAGTGTCCACTATTAGGGGGCATGTATTTAAGCTGAGGGGGGGGGGGGTTCAAAAGAGATGTGAGGGGCAAATATTTCACACTGAGCATGTTAAAAGTGTGGAATACATTGCCTGGGGTGGTAGTGGATGCAGATACGATGAAAGCATTTAAAAGGGCCTTTTAGTTAAGTGCACGAATATGCAAGGAATGGAGGACTATGGATCAAGGACAGGCAGAAGGAATTATTTCATTTGTTGTCATGTTTGGCCCAACATGGTGGGCCAAAGGGCACA
Organism: Stegostoma tigrinum; assembly: GCF_030684315.1. Taxonomy (NCBI): domain Eukaryota; kingdom Metazoa; phylum Chordata; class Chondrichthyes; order Orectolobiformes; family Stegostomatidae; genus Stegostoma; species Stegostoma tigrinum. The sequence goes on along the minus strand of NC_081364.1, from coordinate 68,973,419 downwards.
TTCCTGTTGCTGTCGTGTTCCAAGTTTTATGCTCACCTGTGTCATGATTGCAAAAAGTAGGATTGGGAAGAATTTTTGAGAAGCGTTTGTGAACATTATTTCATGGAAGGACAAACGGGATAAGGATTAGGTGACACAGCACAATCAGATCTTGGAGCCCATGATGAATCATAGGGACCTCACAAGCACCAATGATCAGAGGGATCTCAGGATCTTGATGTGCATGCCTGTTGATCCCCCAATGTCATGGACCAGGTCGTTGAAGTGGTTTGGAACGCAGATTGGATACCTGTCTTTATTAGACTTAATATTAAGTGGTAGAGTTTCAGAATAGGCAGGGTATGTACAACACTGTTGGGCCTTACCAACATTAAGTCAACAATGAGAAAATACAGTGAGACTTGGACAACGATCAGGCTTGGCCCGATAAAGGATAAGTTACATTTGCACCATACAAGTGCTAAGCAGCAATCAGCTCCAACAAGAGAGAATATGACCAGATCAAAAAAATTCCATGTCCTTACCCTCACATCATCGTTACATTTATTTTTTTTTAAATGTGCAAGTGCAATCCAAGCCATGCAAGGCTATGGGCCAGGTGTTGGAAATGAGGTCAGAACAATTCAGTGCTTGTCCTTGACTGTCACAGAATCTGTCAGCTTAAGAATGTATTTCTCCTGTATTGTAGACGACTCAGGTGCTTGGCTATCCACTAAACCAAGGTTAACACTGATCTAAAACTAAACTGGGTCAGTGATATAATCAGCAGTAGCCAGGTCCAGAGTGCAAACCACCCTGCTGTGGGACAGAGTAAGGCAAATCCAAGTGAGCGAGTGTGGTTGGAGACTCATTCGTTGGGGGCATAGATTCTGTCGCCACATTTGAGACACCAGGGCCGCGTGTTGCTTCGCCTGGTGCAAGGTCAAGGACATCTCTGAGTGGTTGCAACAAATTCTTCAAGGGGAGGGTGAGCAGCCAGAGGCCACGGTGCACGTTGGTACCAATGACATAGGCAGAAAGAGGGATGACATCCTGCGGACTATGTGCAAGGAGTTAGCAAAGAGGCTGAAAGGCAGGACCGAGAGGGTAATAATTTATGGGTTGCCATGAGTGCCACATCTTAGTGAGCTAAGTCAAAGAAAGATAGGTGAGATGAATGCATGGTTAAGGAGCTGGCACAGGGGGCAGGGTTTCCGGTTCATGGAGAATTGGGACCGTTTCTGAGCAAGGGGTGACCTGTCTAAGAGGGATGGGAGGCAAGACGCTGTAAGCAGGTGAGGACAGAGGGGACAAGTCGTTGTGAGCAGGTCAGGGCTGCGGGGGCAAGTCGCAGTGAGCGGGTCAGGGCTGCGGGGGCCGGACCCCGTGAGCGGGTCAGGGCTGCGGGGGCCGGTCCCCGTGAGCGGGTCAGGGCTGCGGGGGCCGGTCCCCGTGAGCGGGTGAGGGCTGCGGGGGCCGGTCCCCGTGAGCGGGTCAGGGCTGTGGGGGCCGGTCCCCGTGAGCGGGTCAGGGCTGCGGGGGCCGGTCCCCGTGAGCGGGACAGGGCTGCGGGGGCCGGTCCCCGTGAGCGGGACAGGGCTGCGGGGGCCGGTCCCCGTGAGCGGGACAGGGCTGCGGGGGCCGGTCCCCGTGAGCGGGACAGGGCTGCGGGGGCCGGTCCCCGTGAGCGGGAGAGGGCTGCGGGGGCCCAATCCCTGAGAGCGGATCAGGCCTGCGGGGTCGAGTCCCTGTGAGCGGGTCAGGGCTGCGGAGGAGAGTCCCTGTGAGCGGGTCAGGGGGTCCGGGTGCGGGGGCATGACCCTGTGAGCGGTTCAGGGCTGCGGTGGCAAATAGCTGTCCGCGGGTCAGGGGCGCGGGGGAGCCGGTCCCCGTGAGCGGGACAGGGCTCCGGGGGCCGGTCCCCGTGAGCGCGACAGGGCTGCGGGGGGCCAGTCCCTGTGAGCGGGTCAGGGCTGCGGGTGGCCAGTCCGTGTGAGCGGGTCAGGGATGCGAGGGAGAGTCACTGTTAGCGGGTCTGGACTGCAGGGGACCACTCCCTGTGAGCGGGTCAGGGCTGCGGGGGCCAGTCCCTGTCAGCGGGACACGGCTGCAGGGGCAAATCGCTGTCAGCGGGAGAGGGCTGCGGGGGCAAGTCGCTGTCAGCGGGTCAGAGCTGTGGGGGCAAGTCCCTGGGTGCGGGTCAGGGCTGTGAGGGCAAGTCCCTGTCAGCGGGTCAGGGCTGCTGGGGACAGTCCCTGTCAGCGGGTCAGGGTGCGGGGGCAAGACCCTGTGAGCGGTTCAGGGCTGTGGTGGCAAATAGCTGTCAGTGGGTCAGGGCTGGGGGGCCAGTCCCTGTGAGCGGGTCAGGGCTGGGGGGGTCAGTCCCTGTGAGCGGGTCAGGGCTGCAGGGGCAACTGGCTCTGAGTGCGTCAGGAGTGAGGGCGCAAGTCGCCGTGAGCGAGTCAGGACGGAAAGGGCAAGTCGCCGTGGACGGGTGAAGACTGCAGGGGCAAGAGGCTGAGGGGGTCAGGACAGCTGGGGGCGGGTAATGACAGAGGAGGCAAGTTGCTGTCAGTTGCTAAGTACTGCAGGGGCAAGTGGCTGTGTGCGGGTGAGGACGGAGGGGGCAAGTGGCGGTGAGGAGGACGGGGTGGCGGAGGGTGGGGGGAATAGGAGGTGGAGCAGGAGGGTGGGGGAAACGAGGAGTAGGAGGAAGGGTATGGTCAAAGGAGGGGGGGTTGGGGGGGAAGGAGCAGGGTGGGTGGAGTGGAGGAGGAGGAGGAGGATGTGGGGAGTGGAGGAGGAGGAGGAGGAGGATGTGGGGAGTGGAGGAGGAGGAGGAGGATGTGGGGAGTGGAGGAGGAGGAGGAGGAGGAGGATGGGGGGAGTGGAGGAGGAGGAGGGTGGGGGGAGTGGAGGAAGAGGAAGTGGAGGAAGAGGAGGAGGAGGAGGAGGAGGAGGAGGAGGGGGAGTGGAGGAGGAGGAGGAGTGGAGGAGGAGTGGAGGAGGAGGAGGAGGAGGGGGAGTGGAGGAGGAGGAGGAGGAGGGAGAGGGAGAGGGTGAGGAGGAGGGTGGTCGGGGGGAGGAGGAGGCGGTGGGGGAGAGATAATGGGAACTGCAGATGCTGGAGAATCCAGTTTAACAAAGTGTGGAGCTGGATGAACACAACAGGCCAAGCAGCATCTCAGGAGCACAAAAGCTGACGTTTCGGGCCCAGACCCTCGATCACAGACGGGGATGGGGTGGGGGAACTGGAATAAATAGGGAGAGAGGGGGAGGCGGACCGAAGATGGAGAGAAAACAAGCTTCAAAATCTCCCCTTCCCCCACTGCATCCCAAAACCAGCTCAGCTCATCCCCTCCCCCCACTGCATCCCAAAACCAGCTCAGCTCGTCCCCTCCCCCCACTGCATCCCAAAACCAGCTCAGCTCCTCCCCTCCCCCCACTGCATCCCAAACCTCTTCTTCCTCTCACCCATCCCTCTGTCCCACCTCAAGCCACACCTCCATTTCCTACCTCTACCTCATCCTGCCTCCTTGACCTATCCATCTTCCCTGGACTGACCTATCCTCACCCGACCTCACCTATACTCTCCTCAATACCTATCTTGTTTTCTCTCCTTCTTCGGTCCGCCTCTCCCTCTCTCCCTATTTATTCCAGTTCCCTCTCCCCATCCCCGTCTCTGAAGAAGGGTCTAGGCCCGAAACGTCAGCTTTTTGCTCCTGAGATGCTGCTTGGCCTGCTGTGTTCATCCAGCTCCACACTTTGTTCACATGGATTCTCCAGCATCTGCAGTTCCCCATACCTCTCCTCCTCCTCGTCCTCAACTCCTCCATTGCCCCCCAGCCCACTCCTCCTCCTTCCACCCCAACCTCCTCCTGCTCCGTGATAACAAAGGAGGAGCAAGAGGAGAGTTGGGGGGGAAGGAGGAGGAGGGTGGTAGGGGGGGGAAGGAGGGGGGTTGGGGCGGAAAGGAGGAGGAGGGGGGTTGGGGGAATGAGGAGGAGGGGGGTGGGGGGTGGAAGGAGGAGGGTAGGGGGTGGATGGAGGAGGAGGGTAGGGGGTGGAAGGAGGAGGAGGGTCGGGGAAAAGGGTGTTGGGGGGGAAAGTAGGAGCATTGGGGGGAGAAGGGAAGAGGAGGGTGGGGGGAAAGGAGGAGAAGGGTGGGGGAAAGGAGGAGGAGGGTGGGGGCTGGAAGGAGGAGGAGGGTAGGGGCTGGAAGGAGGAGGAGGGTAGGGGCTGGAAGGAGGAGGAGGGTAGGGGCTGGAAGGTGGAAGAGGGTGGGGGGGTGGAAGGAGGAGGAGGGTGGAGGGGAGGAAGAGGAGGGTGGTGAGGGAGGAGGTGGAGGGTGGGGGCAAAGGAGGTTGTGGAGAAGGGTGGTGGGGAAAGGAAGAGGAGGGAGGGGGGGTGGAAGGAGGAGGAGGGTGGGGGGGTGGAAGGAGGAGGAGGGTGGGGGGGTGGAAGGAGGAAGAGGGTGGGGGGGTGGAAGGAGGAAGAGGGTGGGGGGGTGGAAGGAGGAGGAGGGTGGGGGGGTGGAAGGAGGAGGAGGGTGGGGGGGTGGAAGGAGGGGGGGGAGTCGGGGGTGGAAGGAGGGGGGGGAGTCGGGGGTGGAAGAAGGAGGGGGGAGTCGGGGGTGGAAGAAGGAGGGGGGTTGGGGGGAGGAAGAGGAGGGTGGGGGGGGAAGGAGGAGGAGGGTGGTGAGGGGGCAGGAGGAGGGTGGGGGCAAAGGAGGTTGTGGAGGAGGGTGGTGGGGAAGGAAGAGGAGGTTGGGGGGTGGAAGGAGGAGGAGGGTGGGGGGGTGGAAGGAGGAGGATGATAGGGGGTGGAAGGTGGAAGAGGGGTGGGGGGGTGGAAGGAGGAGGAGGGAGCGGGGGTGGAAGGAGGAGGGTGTTGGGGGGGGAATGAAGAGGAGTGTGGGGGGGGGCGGATGCAGGAAGAGGGTCGGGTGGGAGGAGGAGGAGGAGGAGGGTGGGGTGTTTGAGAGTGGGTCAGGTCTGCAGGGCCAGTCGCTGTGAGCAGGTCAGGACCGAGGGGCAAGACGCTGTGAGGTCAGGACAGAGGAGGCAAGTCGCTGTGAGCGGGTCGGGACAGAGGAGGCAAGTCGCTGTGAGCGGGTCGAGACAGCGGGGGCAAGTCCCCCGTGAGCGGGTCAGGGCTGCGGGGGCCGGTCCCCGTGAGCGGGTCAGGGCTGCGGGGGCCGGTCCCGTGAGCGGGTCAGGGCTGCGGGGGCCGGTCCCCGTGAGCGGGTCAGGGCTGCGGGGGCCGGTCCCCGTGAGCGGGTCAGGGCTGCGGGGGCCGGTCCCGTGAGCGGGTCAGGGCTGCGGGGGCCGGTCCCCGTGAGCGGGTCAGGGCTGCGGGGGCCGGTCCCCGTGAGCGGGTCAGGGCTGCGGGGGCCGGTCCCCGTGAGCGGGTCAGGGCTGCGGGGGCCGGTCCCCGTGAGCGGGTCAGGGCTGCGGGGGCCGGTCCCCGTGAGCGGGTCAGGGCTGCGGGGGCCGGTCCCCGTGAGCGGGTCAGGGCTGCGGGGGCCGGTCCCCGTGAGCGGGTCAGGGCTGCGGGGGCCGGTCCCCGTGAGCGGGTCAGGGCTGCGGGGGCCGGTCCCGTGAGCGGGTCAGGGCTGCGGGGGGCCGGTCCCCGTGAGCGGGTCAGGGCTGCGGGGGCCGGTCCCCGTGAGCGGGTCAGGGCTGCGGGGGCCGGTCCCCGTGAGCGGGTCAGGGCTGCGGGGGCCGGTCCCCGTGAGCGGGTCAGGGCTGCGGGGGCCGGTCCCCGTGAGCGGGTCAGGGCTGCGGGGGCCGTCCCCGTGAGCGGGTCAGGGCTGCGGGGGCCGGTCCCCGTGAGCGGGTCAGGGCTGCGGGGGCCGGTCCCCGTGAGCGGGTCAGGGCTGCGGGGGCCGGTCCCCCGTGAGCGGGTCAGGGCTGCGGGGGCCGGTCCCCGTGAGCGGGTCAGGGCTGCGGGGGCCGGTCCCCGTGAGCGGGTCAGGGCTGCGGGGGCCGGTCCCCGTGAGCGGGTCAGGGCTGCGGGGGCCGGTCCCCGTGAGCGGGTCAGGGCTGCGGGGGGCCGGTCCCCCGTGAGCGGGTCAGGGCTGCGGGGGCCGGTCCCCGTGAGCGGGTCAGGGCTGCGGGGGGCCGGTCCCCGTGAGCGGGTCAGGGCTGCGGGGGCCGGTCCCGTGAGCGGGTCAGGGCTGCGGGGGCCGGTCCCCGTGAGCGGGTCAGGGCTGCGGGGGCCGGTCCCGTGAGCGGGTCAGGGCTGCGGGGGGCGGTCCCCGTGAGCGGGTCAGGGCTGCGGGGGCCGGTCCCCCGTGAGCGGGTCAGGGCTGCGGGGGCCGGTCCCCGTGAGCGGGTCAGGGCTGCGGGGGGCCGGTCCCCGTGAGCGGGTCAGGGCTGCGGGGGCCGGTCCCCGTGAGCGGGTCAGGGCTGCGGGGGCCGGTCCCCGTGAGCGGGTCAGGGCTGCGGGGGCCGGTCCCCGTGAGCGGGTCAGGGCTGCGGGGGCCGGTCCCCGTGAGCGGGTCAGGGCTGCGGGGGCCGGTCCCCGTGAGCGGGTCAGGGCTGCGGGGGCCGGTCCCCGTGAGCGGGTCAGGGCTGCGGGGGCCGGTCCCCGTGAGCGGGTCAGGGCTGCGGGGGGCCGGTCCCCGTGAGCGGGTCAGGGGCTGCGGGGGCCGGTCCCCGTGAGCGGGTCAGGGCTGCGGGGGCCGGTCCCGTGAGCGGGTCAGGGCTGCGGGGGCCGGTCCCCGTGAGCGGGTCAGGGCTGCGGGGGCCGGTCCCGTGAGCGGGTCAGGGCTGCGGGGGCGGTCCCCGTGAGCGGGTCAGGGCTGCGGGGGCCGGTCCCCGTGAGCGGGTCAGGGCTGCGGGGGCCGGTCCCCGTGAGCGGGTCAGGGCTGCTGGGGGCCGGTCCCCGTGAGCGGGTCAGGGCTGCGGGGGGCCGGTCCCCGTGAGCGGGGTCAGGGCTGCGGGGGCCGGTCCCCCGTGAGCGGGTCAGGGCTGCGGGGGCCGGTCCCCGTGAGCGGGTCAGGCTGCGGGGGGCCGGTCCCCGTGAGCGGGTCAGGGCTGCGGGGGCCGGTCCCCGTGAGCGGGTCAGGGCTGCGGGGGCCGGTCCCCGTGAGCGGGTCAGGGCTGCGGGGGCCGGTCCCCGTGAGCGGGTCAGGGCTGCGGGGGCCGGTCCCCGTGAGCGGGTCAGGGCTGCGGGGGCCCGGTCCCCCGTGAGCGGGTCAGGGCTGCGGGGGCCGGTCCCCGTGAGCGGGTCAGGGCTGCGGGGGCCGGTCCCCGTGAGCGGGTCAGGGCTGCGGGGGCCGGTCTCCGTGAGCGGGTCAGGGCTGCGGGGGCCGGTCCCCGTGAGCGGGTCAGGGCTGCGGGGGCCGGTCCCGTGAGCGGGTCAGGGCTGCGGGGGCCGGTCCCCGTGAGCGGGTCAGGGCTGCGGGGGCCGGTCCCGTGAGCGGGTCAGGGCTGCGGGGGCCGGTTCCCCGTGAGCGGGTCAGGGCTGCGGGGGGCCGGTCCCCGTGAGCGGGTCAGGGCTGCGGGGGCCGGTCCCCGTGAGCGGGTCAGGGCTGCGGGGGCCGGTCCCCGTGAGCGGGTCAGGGCTGCGGGGTGCCGGTCCCCGTGAGCGGGTCAGGGCTGCGGGGGCCGGTCCCCGTGAGCGGGTCAGGGCTGCGGGGGCCGGTCCCCGTGAGCGGGTCAGGGCTGCGGGGGCCGGTCCCCGTGAGCGGGTCAGGGCTGCGGGGGGCCGGTCCCCGTGAGCGGGTCAGGGCTGCGGGGGCCGGTCCCCGTGAGCGGGTCAGGGCTGCGGGGGCCGGTCCCCGTGAGCGGGGTCAGGGCTGCGGGGGCCGGTCCCCGTGAGCGGGTCAGGGCTGCGGGGGCCGGTCCCCGTGAGCGGGTCAGGGCTGCGGGGGCCGGTCCCCCGTGAGCGGGTCAGGGCTGCGGGGGCCGGTCCCCGTGAGCGGGTCAGGGCTGCGGGGGCCGGTCCCCGTGAGCGGGTCAGGGCTGCGGGGGCCGGTCCCCGTGAGCGGGTCAGGGCTGCGGGGGCCGGTCCCCGTGAGCGGGTCAGGGCTGCGGGGGCCGGTCCCCGTGAGCGGGTCAGGGCTGCGGGGGCCGGTCCCCGTGAGCGGGTCAGGGCTGCGGGGGCCGGGTCCCCGTGAGCGGGTCAGGGCTGCGGGGGCCGGTCCCCGTGAGCGGGTCAGGGCTGCGGGGGCCGGTCCCCGTGAGCGGGTCAGGGCTGCGGGGGACGGTCCCCGTGAGCGGGTCAGGGCTGCGGGGGGACCGGTCCCCGTGAGCGGGTCAGGGCTGCGGGGGGACGGTCCCCGTGAGCGGGTCAGGGCTGCGGGGGACGGTCCCCCGTGAGCGGGTCAGGGCTGCGGGGGACGGTCCCCGTGAGCGGGTCAGGGCTGCGGGGGACGGTCCCCGTGAGCGGGTCAGGGCTGCGGGGGACGGTCCCCGTGAGCGGGTCAGGGCTGCGGGGGACGGTCCCCGTGAGCGGGTCAGGGCTGCGGGGGACGGTCCCCGTGAGCGGGTCAGGGCTGCGGGGGACGGTCCCCGTGAGCGGGTCAGGGCTGCGGGGGACGGTCCCCGTGAGCGGGTCAGGGCTGCGGGGGACGGTCCCGTGAGCGGCTGAGGGCTGCGGGGACGGTCCCCGGGTGAGCGGGTCAGGGCTGCGGGGGACGGTCCCCGTGAGCGGCTGAGGGCTGCGGGGACGGTCCCCGTGAGCGGGTCAGGGCTGCGGGGGACGGTCCGCCGTGAGCGGGTCAGGGCTGCGGGGGACGGTCCCCCGTGAGCGGGTCAGGGCTGCGGGGGACGGTCCCCGTGAGCGGGTCAGGGCTGCGGGGGACGGTCCCCGTGAGCGGCTCGAGGGCTGCGGGGGACGGTCCCCGTGAGCGGGTCAGGGCTGCGGGGGACGGTCCCCGTGAGCGGGTCAGGGCTGCGGGGGACGGTCCCCGTGAGCGGGTCAGGGCTGCGGGGGGACGGTCCCCGTGAGCGGGTCAGGGCTGCGGGGGACGGTCCCCGTGAGCGGGTCAGGGCTGCGGGGGACGGTCCCGTGAGCGGGTCAGGGCTGCGGGGACGGTCCCCGTGAGCGGGTCAGGGCTGCGGGGGACGGTCCCCGTGAGCGGGTCAGGGCTGCGGGGGACGGTCCCCGTGAGCGGGTCAGGGCTGCGGGGGACGGTCCCCGTGAGCGGGTCAGGGCTGCGGGGGACGGTCCCCCGTGAGCGGGTCAGGGCTGCGGGGGACGGTCCCCGTGAGCGGGTCGGGGCTGCGGAGCCCAAGCCCCGTGAGCGGGTCGGGGCTGCGGGGGCCGGTCCCCGTGAGCGGGTCGGGGCTGCGGGGGCCGGTCCCCCGTGAGCGGGTCGGGGCTGCGGGGGAGACGGTCCCCGTGAGCTGGTCGGGGCTGCGGGGGCGGTCCCCGTGAGCGGGTCGGGGCTGCGGGGGCCGGTCCCCGTGAGCGGGTCGGGGCTGCGAGGGCCGGTCCCCGTGAGCGGGTCGGGGCTGCGGGGGAGACGGTACCCGTGAGCGGGGTCGGAGCTGCGGGGGCCGGTCCCCGTGAGCGGGTCGGGGCTACGGGGGGAGACGGTCCCCTTGAACGGGAGGGGGCTGGGGGGAGCCGGTCCCCGTGAGCGGGTCGGGGCTGCGGAGCCCAAGCCCCGTGAGCGGGACGGGGCTGCGGGGGCCGGTCGCCGTGAGCGGGTCGGGGCTGCGGGGGCCGGTCCCCGTGAGCGGGTCGGGGCTGCAGGGGCCGGTCCCCGCGTGCGGGTCGGGGCTGCGGGGAGACGGTCCCCTTGAACGGGAGGGGGCTGGGGGGAGCCGGTCCCCGGGAGCCGGTCGGGGCTGCGGAGCCCAAGCCCCGTTAGCGGGACGGGGCTGCGGGGGCCGGTCGCCGTGAGCGGGTCGGGGCTGCGGGGGCCGGTCCCCGTGAGCGGGTCGGGGCTGCGGGGGAGACGGTCCCCGTGAACGGGTCGGGGCTGCGAGGGCCGGTCCCCGTGAACGGGTCGGGGCTGCGGGGGCCGGTCCCCGTCAGCGTGACGGGCTGCGGGGGCCGGTCCCCGTGAGCGGGTCGGGGCTGCGGGGGCCGGTCCCCGTGAGCGGGTCGGGGCTGCGGGGGCCGGTCCCCGTCAGCGTGACGGGGCTGCGGGAGCCGGTCCGGGCTGCGGGGGCAAATCGCCGTGAGCGGGTCAGGGGTGCGGTGGCAATTCGCCGTCAGCGGGTTGGGGCTGCGGGGGCCTGTCCCCGTGAGCGGGACGGGGCTGCGGGGGAGACGGTCCCCCGTGAGCGGGTCGGGGCTGCGGGGGGAGACGGTCCCCGTGAGCGGGACGGCGCTGCGGGGGCCGGTCCCCGTGAGCGGGACGGGGCTGCGGGGGCCGGACCCCGTGAGCGGGACGGGGCTGCGGGGGAGACGGTCCCCGTGAACGGGTCGGGGCTGCGGGGGCCGGTCCGCGTGAGCGGGTCGGGGCTGCGGGGGCCGGTCCCCGTGAGCGGGTCGGGGCTGCGGGGGCCGGTCCCCGTGAGCGGGTCGGGGGCTGCGGGGGCCGGTCCCCGTGAGCGGGTCGGGGGCTGCGGGGGAGACGGTCCCCTTGAACGGGAGGGGGCTGGGAGGGAGCCGGTCCCCGTGAGCGGGTCGGGGCTGCGGAGCCCAAGCCCCGTGAGCGGGACGGGTGCTGCGGGGGCCGGTCCGCGTGAGCGGGTCGGGGCTGCGGGGGAGACGGTCCCCCGTGAACGGGTCGCGGCTGCGGGGGAGACGGTCCCCTTGAACGGGAGGGGGCTGGGGGGAGCCGGTCCCCGTGAGCGGGTCGGGGCTGCGGGGGCCGGTCCCCGTGAGCGGGTCGGGGCTGCGGGGGAGACGGTCCCCGTGAGCGGGTCGGGGCTGCGGGGGAGACGGTCCCCGTGAACGGGTCGGGGCTGCGGGGGCCGGTCCCCGTCAGCGTGACGGGGCTGCGAGGGCCAGTCCCCGTGAGCGGGTCGGGGGCTGCGGGGGAGACGGTACCCGTGAGCGGGTCGGAGCTGCGGGGGCCGGTCCCCGTCAGCGTGACGGGGCTGCGGGGGCCGGTCCCCGTGAGCGGGTCGGGGCTGCGGGGGAGACGGTCCCCGTGAACAGGTCGGGGCTGCGGGGGCCGGTCCCCGTCAGCGTGACGGGGCTGCGGGGGCCGGTCCCCGTGAGCGGGTCGGGGCTGCAGGGGAGACGGTCCCCGTGAGCGGGTCGGGGCTGCGGGGGGCCGGTCCCCGTCAGCGGGTCGGGGCTGCGGGGAGACGGTCCCCGTGAGCGGGTCGGGGCTGCGGGGGCCGGTCCCCGTCAGCGGGGTCGGGGCTGCGGGGGAGACGGTCCCCGTGAACGGGTCGGGCTGCGGGGGCCGGTCCCCGTCAGCGGGTCGGGGCTGCGGGGCCCAAGCCCCGTGAGCGTGACGGGGCTGCGGGGGCAAATCGCCGTAAGCGGGTCAGGGGTGCGGTGGCAATTCGCCGTCAGCGGTCGGGGCTGCGGGGGCCGGTCCCCGTGAGCGGGTCGGGGCTGCGGGGGGCCGGTCCCCGTGAGCGGGTCGGGGCTGCGGGGGCCGGTCCCCGTGAGCGGGTCGGGGCTGCGGGGGCCGGTCCCCGTGAGCGGGTCGGGGCTGCGGGGGCCGGTCCCCGTGAGCGGGTCGGGGCTGCGGGGGCCGGTCCCCGTGAGCGGGTCGGGGGCTGCGGGGGCCAGGTCCCCGTGAGCGGGTCGGGGCTGCGGGGGGCCGGTCCCCGTGAGCGGGTCGGGGCTGCGGGGGCCGGTCCCCGTGAGCGGGTCGGGGCTGCGGGGCCGGTCCCCGTGAGCGGGTCGGGGCTGCGGGGGCCGGTCCCCGTGAGCGGGTCGGGGCTGCGGGGGCCGGTCCCCGTGAGCGGGTCGGGGCTGCGGGGGCCGGTCCCCGTGAGCGGGTCGGGGCTGCGGGGGCCGGTCCCCGTGAGCGGGGTCGGGGCTGCGGGGGCCGGTCCCCGTGAGCGGGTCGGGGCTGCGGGGGCCGGTCCCCGTGAGCGGGTCGGGGCTGCGGGGGCCGGTCCCCGTGAGCGGGTCGGGGGCTGCGGGGGCCGGTCCCCGTGAGCGGGTCGGGGCTGCGGGGGCCGGTCCCCGTGAGCGGGTGGGGCTGCGGGGGCCGGTCCCCGTGAGCGGGTCGGGGCTGCGGGGCCGGTCCCCGTGAGCGGGTCGGGGCTGCGGGGGCCGGACCCCCCGTGAGCGGGACGGGGCTGCGGGGGAGACGGTCCACGTGAACGGGTCGGGGCTGCGGGGGCCGGTCCCCGTCAGCGTGACGGGGCTGCGGGAGCCGGTCCGGGCTGCGGGGGCAAATCGCCGTGAGCGGGTCAGGGGTGCGGTGGCAATTCGCCGTCAGCGGGTCGGGGGCTTGCAGGGGCCTGTCCCCGTGAGCGGGACGGGGCTGCGGGGGAGACGGTCCCCGTGAGCGGGTCGGGGCTGCGGGGGAGACGGTCCCCGTGAGCGGGACGGCGCTGCGGGGGCCGGTCCCCGTGAGCGGGACGGGGCTGCGGGGGCCGGGACCCCGTGAGCGGGACGGGGCTGCGGGGGAGACGGTCCCCGTGAACGGGTCGGGGCTGCGGGGACCGGTCCCCGTCAGCGTGACGGGGCTGCGGGGGCAAATCGCAGTGAGCGGGTCGGGGCTGCGGGGGCCGGTCCCCGTGAGCGGGTCGGGGCTGCGGGGGCCGGTCCCCGTGAGCGGGTCGGGGCTGCGGGGGCCGGTCCCCGTGAGCGGGTCGGGGCTGCGGGGGCCGGTCCCCGTGAGCGGGTCGGGGCTGCGGGGGCCGGTCCCCGTGAGCGGGTCGGGGCTGCGGGGGCCGGTCCCCCGTGAGCGGGTCGGGGCTGCGGGGGCCGGTCCCCGTGAGCGGGACGGGGCTGCGGGGGGCCGGACCCCGTGAGCGGGACGGGGCTGCGGGGGAGACGGTCCCACGTGAACGGTTCGGGGCTGCGGGGGCCGGTCCCCGTCAGCGTGACGGGGCTGCGGGGGCCGGTCCCCGTGAGCCGGTCCGGGCTGCGGGGGCAAATCGCCGTGAGCGGTCAGGGGTGCGGTGGCAATTCGCCGTCAGCGGGTCAGGGCTGCGGGGGCCTGTCCCCGTGAGCGGGACGGGGCTGCGGGGGCCGGTCCCCGTGAGCGGGACGGGGCTGCGGGGGCCGGTCCCCGTGAGCGGGACGGGGCTGCGGGGGCCGGTCCCCGTGAGCGGGTCGGGGCTGCGGGGGCCGGTCCCCGTGAGCGGGTCGGGGCTGCGGGGGCCGGTCCCCGTGAGCGGGTCGGGGCTGCGGGGGCCGGTCCCCGTGAGCGGGTCGGGGCTGCGGGGGCCGGTCCCCGTGAGCGGGTCGGGGCTGCGGGGCCGGTCCCCGTGAGCGGGTCGGGGCTGCGGGGGCCGGTCCCCGTGAGCGGGTCGGGGCTGCGGGGGGCCGGTCCCCGTGAGCGGGTCGGGGCTGCGGGGGCCGGTCCCCGTGAGCGGGTCGGGGCTGCGGGGGCCGGTCCCCGTGAGCGGGTCGGGGCTGCGGGGGAGACGGTCCCCGTGAGCGGGTCGGGGCTGCGGGGGAGACGGTCCCCGTGAACGGGTCGGGGCTGCGGGGGCCGGTCCCCGTCAGCGTGACGGGGCTGCGAGGGCCGGTCCCCGTGAGCGGGTCGGGGGCTGCGGGGGAGACGGTACCCGTGAGCGGGTCGGAGCTGCGGGGGGCCGGTCCCCGTCAGCGTGACGGGGCTGCGGGGGCCGTCCCCGTGAGCGGGTCGGGGCTGCGGGGGAGACGGTCCCCGTGAACGGGTCGGGGCTGCGGGGGCCGGTCCCCGTCAGCGTGACGGGGCTGCGGGGGCCGGTCCCCGTGAGCGGGTCGGGGCTGCAGGGGAGACGGTCCCCGTGAGCGGGTCGGGGCTGCGGGGGCCGGTCCCCGTCAGCGGGTCGGGGCTGCGGGGGAGACGGTCCCCCGTGAGCGGGTCGGGGCTGCGGGGGCCGGTCCCCGTCAGCGGGTCGGGGCTGCGGGGGAGACGGTCCCCGTGAACGGGTCGGGGCTGCGGGGGCCGGTCCCCGTCAGCGGGTCGGGGCTGCGGGGCCCAAGCCCCGTGAGCGTGACGGGGCTGCGGGGGCAAATCGCCGTAAGCGGGTCAGGGGTGCGGTGGCAATTCGCCGTCAGCGGGTCGGGGCTGCGGGGGCCGGTCCCCGTGAGCGGGTCGGGGCTGCGGGGGCCGGTCCCCGTGAGCGGGTCGGGGCTGCGGGGGCCGGTCCCCGTGAGCGGGTCGGGCTGCGGGGGCCGGTCCCCGTGAGCGGGTCGGGGCTGCGGGGGCCGGTCCCCGTGAGCGGGTCGGGGCTGCGGGGGCCGGTCCCCGTGAGCGGGTCGGGGCTGCGGGGGCCGGTCCCCGTGAGCGGGTCGGGGCTGCGGGGGCCGGTCCCCGTGAGCGGGTCGGGGCTGCGGGGGCCGGTCCCCGTGAGCGGGTCGGGGCTGCGGGGGCCGGTCCCCGTGAGCGGGTCGGGGCTGCGGGGGCCGGTCCCCGTGAGCGGGTCGGGGCTGCGGGGGCCGGTCCCCGTGAGCGGGTCGGGGCTGCGGGGGCCGGTCCCCGTGAGCGGGTCGGGGCTGCGGGGGCCGGTCCCCGTGAGCGGGTCGGGGCTGCGGGGGCCGGTCCCCGTGAGCGGGTCGGGGCTGCGGGGGCCGGTCCCCGTGAGCGGGTCGGGGCTGCGGGGGCCGGTCCCCGTGAGCGGGTCGGGGCTGCGGGGGCCGGTCCCCGTGAGCGGGTCGGGGCTGCGGGGGCCGGTCCCCCGTTGAGCGGGTCGGGGCTGCGGGGGCCGGTCCCCGTGAGCGGGTCGGGGCTGCGGGGGCCGGTCCCCGTGAGCGGGTCGGGGCTGCGGGGGCCGGACCCCGTGAGCGGGACGGGGCTGCGGGGGAGACGGTCCACGTGAACGGGTCGGGGCTGCGGGGGCCGGTCCCCGTCAGCGTGACGGGGCTGCGGGAGCCGGTCCGGGCTGCGGGGGCAAATCGCCGTGAGCGGGTCAGGGGTGCGGTGGCAATTCGCCGTCAGCGGGTCGGGGCTGCGGGGGCCTGTCCCCGTGAGCGGGACGGGGCTGCGGGGGAGACGGTCCCCGTGAGCGGGTCGGGGCTGCGGGGGAGACGGTCCCCGTGAGCGGGGACGGCGCTGCGGGGGCCGGTCCCCGTGAGCGGGACGGGGCTGCGGGGGGCCGGACCCCGTGAGCGGGACGGGGCTGCGGGGGAGACGGTCCCCGTGAACGGGTCGGGGCTGCGGGGACCGGTCCCCGTCAGCGTGACGGGGCTGCGGGGGCAAATCGCAGTGAGCGGGGTCAGGGGTGCGGTGGCAATTCGCCGTCAGCGGGTCGGGGCTGCGGGGGCCCGTCCCCGTGAGCGGGACGGGGCTGCGGGGGCCGGTCCCCGTGAGCGGGGTCGGGGCTGCGGGGGCCGGTCCCCGTGAGCGGGTCGGGGCTGCGGGGGCCGTCCCCGTGAGCGGGTCGGGGCTGCGGGGGCCGGTCCCCGTGAGCGGGTCGGGGGCTGCGGGGGCCGGTCCCCGTGAGCGGGTCGGGGCTGCGGGGGCCGGTCCCCGTGAGCGGGTCGGGGCTGCGGGGGCCGGTCCCCGTGAGCGGGTCGGGGCTGCGGGGGCCGGTCCCCGTGAGCGGGTCGGGGCTGCGGGGGCCGGTCCCCGTGAGCGGGTCGGGGCTGCGGGGGCCGGTCCCCCGTGAGCGGGTCGGGGCTGCGGGGGCCGGTCCCCGTGAGCGGGTCGGGGCTGCGGGGGCCGGTCCCCGTGAGCGGGTCGGGGCTGCGGGGGCCGGTCCCCGTGAGCGGGGTCGGGGCTGCGGGGGCCGGTCCCCGTGAGCGGGTCGGGGCTGCGGGGGCCGGTCCCCGTGAGCGGGACGGGGCTGCGGGGGCCGGACCCCGTGCGCGGGACGGGGCTGCGGGGGAGACGGTCCACGTGAACGGTTCGGGGCTGCGGGGGCCGGTCCCCGTCAGCGTGACGGGGCTGCGGGGGCCGGTCCCCGTGAGCCGGTCCGGGCTGCGGGGGGCAAATCGCCGTGAGCGGGTCAGGGGTGCGGTGGCAATTCGCCGTCAGCGGGTCAGGGCTGCGGGGGGCCTGTCCCCGTGAGCGGGACGGGGCTGCGGGGGCCGGTCCCCGTGAGCGGGTCGGGGCTGCGGGGGCCGGTCCCCGTGAGCGGGTCGGGGCTGCGGGGGCCGGTCCCCGTGAGCGGGTCGGGGCTGCGGGGGCCGGTCCCCGTGAGCGGGTCGGGGCTGCGGGGGAGACGGTCCCCGTGAACGGGTCGGGGCTGCGGGGGCCGGTCCCCGTCAGCGGGTCGGGGCTGCGGGGGGCAGGTCCCCGTGAGCGGGACGGGGCTGCGGGGGCCGGACCCCGTGAGCGGGACGGGGCTGCGGGGGCCGGACCCCGTGAGCGGGACGGGGGCTGCGGGGGCCGGGACCCCGTGAGCGGGACGGGGCTGCGGTGGCAATTCGCCGTCAGCGGGTCGGGGCTGCGGGGGCCTGTCCCCGTGAGCGGGACGGCGCTGCGGGGGCCGGACCCCGTGAGCGGGACGGCGCTGCGGGGGCCGGACCCCGTGAGCGGGGACGGCGCTGCGGGGGCCGGACCCCGTGAGCGGGACGGCGCTGCGGGGGCCGGACCCCGTGAGCGGGACGGCGCTGCGGGGGCCGGACCCCGTGAGCGGGACGGCGCTGCGGGGGCCGGACCCCGTGAGCGGGACGGCGCTGCGGGGGCCGGACCCCGTGAGCGGGACGGCGCTGCGGGGGCCGGACCCCGTGAGCGGGTCGGGGCTGCGGGGGCCGGACCCCGTGAGCGGGTCGGGGCTGCGGGGGCCGGTCCCCGTCAGCGGGTCGGGGCTGCGGGGGCCGGTCCCCGTCAGCGGGGTCGGGGCTGCGGGGGCCGGTCCCCGTCAGCGGGTCGGGGCTGCGGGGGAGACGGTCCCCGTGAACGGGTCGGGGGCTGCGGGGGGCCGGTCCCCGTCAGCGGGTCGGGGCTGCGGGGGCCGGTCCCCGTCAGCGGGTCGGGGCTGCGGGGCCCAAGCCCCGTGAGCGGGACGTGGCTGCGGGGCCCAAGCCCCGTGAGCGGGACGGCGCTGCGGGGGCCGGACCCCGTGAGCGGGACGGGGCTGCGGGGGCCGGACCCCGTGAGCGGGACGGGGCTGCGGGGGCCGGTCCCCGTGAGCGGGTCGGGGCTGCGGGGGCCGGTCCCCGTCAGCGGGTCGGGGCTGCGGGGGAGACGGTCCCCGTGAACGGGTCGGGGCTGCGGGGGCCGGTCCCCGTCAGCGGGTCGGGGCTGCGGGGGAGACGGTCCCCGTGAGCGGGACGGGGCTGCGGGGGCCGGACCCCGTGAGCGGGTCGGGGCTGCGGGGGGGCCGGTCCCCGTGAGCGGGTCGGGGCTGCGGGGGCCGGTCCCCGTCAGCGGGTCGGGGCTGCGGGGGAGACGGTCCCCGTGAACGGGTCGGGGCTGCGGGGGCCCGGTCCCCGTCAGCGGGTCGGGGCTGCGGGGGAGACGGTCCCCGTGAGCGGGACGGGGCTGCGGGGGCCGGACCCCGTGAGCGGGTCGGGGCTGCGGGGGGGCCGGTCCCCGTCAGCGGGTCGGGGCTGCGGGGGGAGACGGTCCCCGTGAGCGGGACGGGGCTGCGGGGGCCGGACCCCCGTGAGCGGGTCGGGGCTGCGGGGGGGCCGGTCCCCGTGAGCGGGTCGGGGCTGCGGGGGAGACGGTCCCCGTGAGCGGGTCGGGGCTGCGGGGGAGACGGTCCCCGTGAGCGGGTCGGGGCTGCGGGGGAGACGGTCCCCGTGAGCGGGACGGGGCTGCGGGGGAGACGGTCCCCGTGAACGGGTCGGGGCTGGGGGGAGCCGGTCCCCGTGAACGGGTCGCGGCTGCGGGGGAGACGGTCCCCTTGAACGGGAGGGGGCTGGGGGGAGCCGGTCCCCGTGAGCGGGTCGGGGCTGCGGGGGCCGGTCCCCCGTGAGCGGGTCGGGGCTGCGGGGGAGACGGTCCCCGTGAGCGGGTCGGGGCTGCGGGGGAGACGGTCCCCGTGAACGGGTCGGGGCTGCGGGGGCCGGTCCCCGTCAGCGTGACGGGGCTGCGAGGGCCGGTCCCCGTGAGCGGGTCGGGGCTGCGGGGGAGACGGTACCCGTGAGCGGGTCGGAGCTGCGGGGGGCCGGTCCCCGTCAGCGTGACGGGGCTGCGGGGGGCCGGTCCCCGTGAGCGGGTCGGGGCTGCGGGGGAGACGGTCCCCGTGAACGGGTCGGGGCTGCGGGGGTCGGTCCCCGTCAGCGTGACGGGGCTGCGGGGGCCGGTCCCCGTGAGCGGGTCGGGGCTGCAGGGGAGACGGTCCCCGTGAGCGGGTCGGGGCTGCGGGGGCCGGTCCCCGTCAGCGGGTCGGGGCTGCGGGGGAGACGGTCCCCGTGAACGGGTCGGGGCTGCGGGGGCCGGTCCCCGTCAGCGGGTCGGGGGCTGCGGGGCCCCAAGCCCCGTGAGCGGGACGGGGCTGCGGGGGAGACGGTCCCCGTGAGCGGGACGGGGCTGCGGGGGGCCGGACCCCGTGAGCGGGGCGGGGCTGCGGGGGAGACGGTCCCCGTGAGCGGGTCGGGGCTGCGGGGGAGACGGTCCCCGTGAGCGGGTCGGGGCTGCGGGGGAGACGGTCCCCGTGAGCGGGTCGGGGCTGCGGGGGAGACGGTCCCCGTGAGCGGGTCGGGGCTGCGGGGGAGACGGTCCCCGTGAGCGGGTCGGGGCTGCGGGGGGAGACGGTCCCCGTGAGCGGGACGGCGCTGCGGGGGCCGGTCCCCGTGAGCGGGACGGGGCTGCGGGGGCCGGACCCCGTGAGCGGGACGGGGCTGCGGGGGGCCGGACCCCGTGAGCGGGACGGGGCTGCGGGGGAGACGGTCCCCGTGAACGGGTCGGGGCTGCGGGGGCCGGTCCCCGTGAACGGGTCGGGGCTGCGGGGGCCGGTCCCCGTGAGCGGGTCGGGGCTGCGGGGCCCAAGCCCCGTGAGCGGGACGTGGCTGCGGGGCCCAAGCCCCGTGAGCGGGTCGGGGCTGCGGGGGAGACGGTCCCCGTGAGCGGGACGGCGCTGCGGGGGCCGGACCCCGTGAGCGGGACGGGGCTGCGGGGGCCGGTCCCCGTGAGCGGGTCGGGGCTGCGGGGGCCGGTCCCCGTGAGCGGGTCGGGGCTGTGGGGGCCGGTCCCCGTCAGCGGGTCGGGGCTGCGGGGGAGACGGTCCCCGTGAACGGGTCGGGGCTGCGGGGGCCGGTCCCCGTGAGCGGGACGTGGCTGCGGGGCCCAAGCCCCGTGAGCGGGTCGGGGCTGCGGGGGAGACGGTCCCCGTGAGCGGGACGGCGCTGCGGGGGCCGGACCCCGTGAGCGGGACGGGGCTGCGGGGTCCGGACCCCGTGAGCGGGACGGGGCTGCGGGGGCCGGTCCCCGTGAGCGGGTCGGGGCTGCGGGGGCCGGTCCCCGTCAGCGGGTCGGGGCTGCGGGGGAGACGGTCCCCGTGAACGGGTCGGGGCTGCGGGGGCCGGTCCCCGTCAGCGGGTCGGGGCTGCGGGGGGCCGGTCCCCGTGAGCGGGACGTGGCTGCGGGGCCCTGGCCCCGTGAGCGGGTCGGGGCTGCGGGGGGCCTGACCCCGTGAGCGGGTCGGGGCTGCGGGGGCCGGACCCCGTGAGCGGGACGGGGCTGCGGGGGCCGGACCCCGTGAGCGGGACGGGGCTGCGGGGGCCGGACCCCGTGAGCGGGACGGGGCTGCGGGGGCCGGACCCCGTGAGCGGGACGGGGCTGCGGGGGCCGGACCCCGTGAGCGGGACGGGGCTGCGGGGGCCGGACCCCGTGAGCGGGACGGGGCTGCGGGGGCCGGACCCCGTGAGCGGGACGGGGCTGCGGGGGCCGGACCCCGTGAGCGGGACGGGGCTGCGGGGGCCGGACCCCGTGAGCGGGACGGGGCTGCGGGGGCCGGA
Source organism: Stegostoma tigrinum (assembly GCF_030684315.1). NCBI lineage: Eukaryota > Metazoa > Chordata > Chondrichthyes > Orectolobiformes > Stegostomatidae > Stegostoma > Stegostoma tigrinum. Next base: position 68,953,553 of record NC_081364.1, on the reverse strand, counting down.
CCCCGTGAGCGGGACGGGGCTGCGGGGGGCCGGACCCCGTGAGCGGGACGGGGCTGCGGGGGCCGGACCCCGTGAGCGGGACGGGGCTGCGGGGGCCGGACCCCGTGAGCGGGACGGGGCTGCGGGGGCCGGACCCCGTGAGCGGGACGGGGGCTGCGGGGGCCGGACCCCGTGAGCGGGACGGGGCTGCGGGGGCCGGACCCCGTGAGCGGGACGGGGCTGCGGGGGCCGGACCCCGTGAGCGGGACGGGGCTGCGGGGGCCGGCTGCGGGGGCCGGACCCCGTGAGCGGGACGGGGCTGCGGGGGCCGGACCCCGTGAGCGGGACGGGGCTGCGGGGGCCGGACCCCGTGAGCGGGACGGGGGCTGCGGGGGCCGGACCCCGTGAGCGGGACGGGGCTGCGGGGGCCGGACCCCGTGAGCGGGACGGGGCTGCGGGGGAGACGGTCCCCGTGAGCGGGACGGCGCTGCGGGGGCCGGTCCCCGTGAGCGGGACGGGCTGCGGGGGCCGGACCCCGTGAGCGGGACGGGGCTGCGGGGGAGACGGTCCCCGCGAACGGGTCGGGGCTGCGGGGGCCGGTCCCCGTCAGCGTGACGGGGCTGCGGGGGCCGGTCCCCGTGAGCCGGTCAGGGGTGCGGTGGCAATTCGCCGTCAGCGGGTCGGGGCTGCGGGGGCCTGTCCCCGTGAGCGGGACGGGGCTGCGGGGGCCGGACCCCGTGAGCGGGACGGGGCTGCGGGGGCCGGACCCCGTGAGCGGGACGGGGCTGCGGGGGAGACGGTCCCCGTGAGCGGGACGGCGCTGCGGGGGCCGGTCCCCGTGAGCGGGACGGGGCTGCGGGGGCCGGACCCCGTGAGCGGGACGGGGCTGCGGGGGAGACGGTCCCCGCGAACGGGTCGGGGCTGCGGGGGCCGGTCCCCGCGAACGGGTCGGGGCTGCGGGGGCCGGTCCCGTCAGCGTGACGGGGCTGCGGGGCCGGTCCCCGTGAGCCGGTCAGGGGTGCGGTGGCAATTCGCCGTCAGCGGGTCGGGGCTGCGGGGGCCTGTCCCCGTGAGCGGGACGGGGCTGCGGGGGCCGGACCCCGTGAGCGGGACAGGGCTGCGGGGGCCGGACCCCGTGAGCGGGACGGGGCTGCGGGGGAGACGGTCCCCGTGAGCGGGACGGCGCTGCGGGGGCCGGTCCCCGTGAGCGGGACGGGGCTGCGGGGGCCGGATCCCGTGAGCGGGTCGGGGCTGCGGGGGCCGGTCCCCGTGAGCGGGTCGGGGCTGCGGGGGCCGGTCCCCGTGAGCGGGTCGGGGCTGCGGGGGCCGGTCCCGTGAGCGGGTCGGGGCTGCGGGGGCCGTCCCCGTGAGCGGGTCGGGGCTGCGGGGGCCGGTCCCCGTGAGCGGGTCGGGGCTGCGGGGGGCCGGTCCCCGTGAGCGGGTCGGGGCTGCGGGGGCCGGTCCCCGTGAGCGGGTCGGGGCTGCGGGGGCCGGTCCCCGTGAGCGGGTCGGGGCTGCGGGGGCCGGTCCCCGTGAGCGGGTCGGGGCTGCGGGGGCCGGTCCCCGTGAGCGGGTCGGGGCTGCGGGGGCCGGTCCCCGTGAGCGGGTCGGGGCTGCGGGGGCCGGTCCCCGTGAGCGGGTCGGGGCTGCGGGGGCCGGTCCCCGTGAGCGGGTCGGGGCTGCGGGGGCCGGTCCCGTGAGCGGGTCGGGGCTGCGGGGGCCGGTCCCCGTGAGCGGGTCGGGGCTGCGGGGGCCGGTCCCCGTGAGCGGGTCGGGGCTGCGGGGGCCGGTCCCCGTGAGCGGGTCGGGGCTGCGGGGGCCGGTCCCCGTGAGCGGGTCGGGGCTGCGGGGGCCGGTCCCCGTGAGCGGGTCGGGGCTGCGGGGGCCGGTCCCCGTGAGCGGGTCGGGGCTGCGGGGGCCGGTCCCCGTGAGCGGGTCGGGGCTGCGGGGGCCGGTCCCCGTGAGCGGGTCGGGGCTGCGGGGGCCGGTCCCCGTGAGCGGGTCGGGGCTGCGGGGGCCGGTCCCCGTGAGCGGGTCGGGGCTGCGGGGGCCGGTCCCCGTGAGCGGGTCGGGGCTGCGGGGGCCGGTCCCCGTGAGCGGGTCGGGGCTGCGGGGGCCGGTCCCGTGAGCGGGTCGGGGCTGCGGGGGCCGGTCCGGTGAGCGGGTCGGGGCTGCGGGGGCCGGTCCCCGTGAGCGGGTCGGGGCTGCGGGGGCCGGTCCCCGTGTGCGGGTCGGGGCTGCGGGGGCCGGTCCCCGTGTGCGGGTCGGGGCTGCGGGGGCCGGTCCCAGTGAGCGGGTCGGGGCTGCGGGGGCCGGTCCCCGTGAGCGCGTCGGGGCTGCGGGGGCCGGACCCCGTGAGCGGGACGGGGCTGCGGGGGAGACGGTCCACGTGAACGGGTCGGGGCTGCGGGGCCGGTCCCCGTCAGCGTGACGGGGCTGCGGGAGCCGTTCCGGGCTGCGGGGGCAAATCGCCGTGAGCGGGTCAGGGGTGCGGTGGCAATTCGCCGTCAGCGGGTCGGGGCTGCGGGGGCCTGTCCCCGTCAGCGTGACGGGGCTGCGGGGGCCGGTCCCCGTCAGCGTGACGGGGCTGCGGGGGCCGGTCCCCGTGAGCCGGTCCGGGCTGCGGGGGCAAATCGCCGTGAGCGGGTCGGGGGTGCGGTGGCAATTCGCCGTCAGCGGGTCGGGGCTGCGGGGGCCTGTCCCGTGAGCGGGACGGGGCTGCGGGGGCCGGTCCCCGTGAGCGGGTCGGGGCTGCGGGGGCCGGTCCCCGTGAGCGGGTCGGGGCTGCGGGGGCCGGTCCCCGTCAGCGGGTCGGGGCTGCGGGGGGAGACGGTCCCCGTGAACGGGTCGGGGCTGCGGGGGCCGGTCCCCGTCAGCGGGTCGGGGCTGCGGGGGCAGGTCCCCGTGAGCGGGACGGGGCTGCGGGGGCCGGACCCCGTGAGCGGGACGGGGCTGCGGGGGCCGGACCCCGTGAGCGGGACGGGGCTGCGGGGGCCGGACCCCGTGAGCGGGACGGGGCTGCGGTGGCAATTCGCCGTCAGCGGGTCGGGGCTGCGGGGGCCTGTCCCCGTGAGCGGGACGGGGCTGCGGGGGCCGGACCCCGTGAGCGGGACGGCGCTGCGGGGGCCGGACCCCGTGAGCGGGACGGCGCTGCGGGGGCCGGACCCCGTGAGCGGGACGGCGCTGCGGGGGCCGGACCCCGTGAGCGGGACGGCGCTGCGGGGGCCGGACCCCGTGAGCGGGTCGGGGCTGCGGGGGCCGGTCCCCGTCAGCGGGTCGGGGCTGCGGGGGCCGGTCCCCGTCAGCGGGTCGGGGCTGCGGGGGAGACGGTCCCCGTGAACGGGTCGGGGCTGCGGGGGCCGGTCCCCGTCAGCGGGTCGGGGCTGCGGGGGCCGGTCCCCGTCAGCGGGTCGGGGCTGCGGGGGCCGGTCCCCGTCAGCGGGTCGGGGCTGCGGGGCCCAAGCCCCGTGAGCGGGACGTGGCTGCGGGGCCCAAGCCCCGTGAGCGGGTCAGGGCTGCGGGGGAGACGGTCCCCGTGAGCGGGACGGCGCTGCGGGGGCCGGACCCCGTGAGCGGGACGGGGCTGCGGGGGCCGGACCCCGTGAGCGGGACGGGGCTGCGGGGGCCGGTCCCCGTGAGCGGGTCGGGGCTGCGGGGGGCCGGTCCCCGTCAGCGGGTCGGGGCTGCGGGGGAGACGGTCCCCGTGAACGGGTCGGGGCTGCGGGGGCCGGTCCCCGTCAGCGGGTCGGGGCTGCGGGGGAGACGGTCCCCGTGAGCGGGACGGGGCTGCGGGGGCCGGACCCCGTGAGCGGGTCGGGGCTGCGGGGGGGCCGGTCCCCGTGAGCGGGTCGGGGCTGCGGGGGAGACGGTCCCCGTGAGCGGGTCGGGGCTGCGGGGGAGACGGTCCCCGTGAGCGGGTCGGGGCTGCGGGGGAGACGGTCCCCGTGAGCGGGTCGGGGCTGCGGGGGAGACGGTCCCCGTGAGCGGGTCGGGGCTGCGGGGGAGACGGTCCCCGTGAGCGGGTCGGGGCTGCGGGGGAGACGGTCCCCGTGAGCGGGTCGGGGCTGCGGGGGACGGACCCCGTGAGCGGGACGGGGCTGCGGGGGAGACGGTCCCCGTGAGCGGGACCGCGCTGCGGGGGCCGGTCCCCGTGAGCGGGACGGGGCTGCGGGGGCCGGACCCCGTGAGCGGGACGGGGCTGCGGGGGCCGGACCCCGTGAGCGGGACGGGGCTGCGGGGGAGACGGTCCCCGTGAACGGGTCGGGGCTGCGGGGGCCGGTCCCCGTGAACGGGTCGGGGCTGCGGGGGCCGGTCCCCGTCAGCGGGTCGGGGCTGCGGGGGCCGGTCCCCGTGAGCGGGTCGGGGCTGCGGGGCCCAAGCCCCGTGAGCGGGACGTGGCTGCGGGGCCCAAGCCCCGTGAGCGGGACGGCGCTGCGGGGGCCGGACCCCGTGAGCGGGACGGGGCTGCGGGGGCCGGACCCCGTGAGCGGGACGGGGCTGCGGGGGCCGGTCCCCGTGAGCGGGTCGGGGCTGCGGGGGCCGGTCCCCGTCAGCGGGTCGGGGCTGCGGGGGAGACGGTCCCCGTGAACGGGTCGGGGCTGCGGGGGCCGGTCCCCGTCAGCGGGTCGGGGCTGCGGGGGCCGGTCCCCGTGAGCGGGACGTGGCTGCGGGGCCCGAGCCCCGTGAGCGGGTCGGGGCTGCGGGGGCCTGACCCCGTGAGCGGGACGGGGCTGCGGGGGCCGGACCCCGTGAGCGGGACGGGGCTGCGGGGGCCGGACCCCGTGAGCGGGACGGGGCTGCGGGGGCCGGACCCCGTGAGCGGGACGGGGCTGCGGGGGCCGGACCCCGTGAGCGGGACGGGGCTGCGGGGGCCGGACCCCGTGAGCGGGACGGGGCTGCGGGGGCCGGACCCCGTGAGCGGGACGGGGCTGCGGGGGCCGGACCCCGTGAGCGGGACGGGGCTGCGGGGGCCGGACCCCATGAGCGGGACGTGGCTGCGGGGCCCAAGCCCCGTGAGCGGGTCGGGGCTGCGGGGGAGACGGTCCCCGTGAGCGGGACGGGGCTGCGGGGGCCGGACCCCGTGAGCGGGGCGGGGCTGCGGGGGAGACGGTCCCCGTGAGCGGGGCGGGGCTGCGGGGGAGACGGTCCCCGTGAGCGGGTCGGGGCTGCGGGGGAGACGGTCCCCGTGAGCGGGTCGGGGCTGCGGGGGAGACGGTCCCCGTGAGCGGGACGGCGCTGCGGGGGCCGGTCCCCGTGAGCGGGACGGGGCTGCGGGGGCCGGACCCCGTGAGCGGGACGGGGCTGCGGGGGCCGGACCCCGTGAGCGGGACGGGGCTGCGGGGGAGACGGTCCCCGTGAACGGGTCGGGGCTGCGGGGGCCGGTCCCCGTGAACGGGTCGGGGCTGCGGGGGCCGGTCCCCGTGAGCGGGTCGGGGCTGCGGGGCCCAAGCCCCGTGAGCGGGACGTGGCTGCGGGGCCCAAGCCCCGTGAGCGGGTCGGGGCTGCGGGGGAGACGGTCCCCGTGAGCGGGACGGCGCTGCGGGGGCCGGACCCCGTGAGCGGGACGGGGCTGCGGGGTCCGGACCCCGTGAGCGGGACGGGGCTGCGGGGGCCGGTCCCCGTGAGCGGGTCGGGGCTGCGGGGGCCGGTCCCCGTGAGCGGGTCGGGGCTGCGGGGGCCGGTCCCCGTCAGCGGGTCGGGGCTGCGGGGGAGACGGTCCCCGTGAACGGGTCGGGGCTGCGGGGGCCGGTCCCCGTGAGCGGGACGTGGCTGCGGGGCCCAAGCCCCGTGAGCGGGTCGGGGCTGCGGGGGAGACGGTCCCCGTGAGCGGGACGGCGCTGCGGGGGCCGGACCCCGTGAGCGGGACGGGGCTGCGGGGTCCGGACCCCGTGAGCGGGACGGGGCTGCGGGGGCCGGTCCCCGTGAGCGGGTCGGGGCTGCGGGGGCCGGTCCCCGTCAGCGGGTCGGGGCTGCGGGGGAGACGGTCCCCGTGAACGGGTCGGGGCTGCGGGGGCCGGTCCCCGTGAGCGGGACGTGGCTGCGGGGCCCAAGCCCCGTGAGCGGGTCGGGGCTGCGGGGGAGACGGTCCCCGTGAGCGGGACGGCGCTGCGGGGGCCGGACCCCGTGAGCGGGACGGGGCTGCGGGGTCCGGACCCCGTGAGCGGGACGGGGCTGCGGGGGCCGGTCCCCGTGAGCGGGTCGGGGCTGCGGGGGCCGGTCCCCGTCAGCGGGTCGGGGCTGCGGGGGAGACGGTCCCCGTGAACGGGTCGGGGCTGCGGGGGCCGGTCCCCGTCAGCGGGTCGGGGCTGCGGGGGCCGGTCCCCGTGAGCGGGACGTGGCTGCGGGGCCCAAGCCCCGTGAGCGGGTCGGGGCTGCGGGGGCCTGACCCCGTGAGCGGGTCGGGGCTGCGGGGGCCGGACCCCGTGAGCGGGACGGGGCTGCGGGGGCCGGACCCCGTGAGCGGGACGGGGCTGCGGGGGCCGGACCCCGTGAGCGGGACGGGGCTGCGGGGGCCGGACCCCGTGAGCGGGACGGGGCTGCGGGGGCCGGACCCCGTGAGCGGGACGGGGCTGCGGGGGCCGGACCCCGTGAGCGGGACGGGGCTGCGGGGGCCGGACCCCGTGAGCGGGACGGGGCTGCGGGGGCCGGACCCCGTGAGCGGGACGGGGCTGCGGGGGCCGGACCCCGTGAGCGGGACGGGGCTGCGGGGGCCGGACCCCGTGAGCGGGACGGGGCTGCGGGGGCCGGACCCCGTGAGCGGGACGGGGCTGCGGGGGCCGGACCCCGTGAGCGGGACGGGGCTGCGGGGGCCGGACCCCGTGAGCGGGACGGGGCTGCGGGGGCCGGACCCCGTGAGCGGGACGGGGCTGCGGGGGCCGGACCCCGTGAGCGGGACGGGGCTGCGGGGGCCGGACCCCGTGAGCGGGACGGGGCTGCGGGGGCCGGACCCCGTGAGCGGGACGGGGCTGCGGGGGCCGGACCCCGTGAGCGGGACGGGGCTGCGGGGGCCGGACCCCGTGAGCGGGACGGGGCTGCGGGGGCCGGACCCCGTGAGCGGGACGGGGCTGCGGGGGCCGGACCCCGTGAGCGGGACGGGGCTGCGGGGGCCGGACCCCGTGAGCGGGACGGGGCTGCGGGGGCCGGACCCCGTGAGCGGGACGGGGCTGCGGGGGCCGGACCCCGTGAGCGGGACGGGGCTGCGGGGGCCGGACCCCGTGAGCGGGACGGGGCTGCGGGGGAGACGGTCCCCGTGAGCGGGACGGCGCTGCGGGGGCCGGTCCCCGTGAGCGGGACGGGGCTGCGGGGGCCGGACCCCGTGAGCGGGACGGGGCTGCGGGGGAGACGGTCCCCGCGAACGGGTCGGGGCTGCGGGGGCCGGTCCCCGCGAACGGGTCGGGGCTGCGGGGGCCGGTCCCCGTCAGCGTGACGGGGCTGCGGGGGCCGGTCCCCGTGAGCCGGTCAGGGGTGCGGTGGCAATTCGCCGTCAGCGGGTCGGGGCTGCGGGGGCCTGGCCCCGTGAGCGGGACGGGGCTGCGGGGGCCGGACCCCGTGAGCGGGACGGGGCTGCGGGGGCCGGACCCCGTGAGCGGGACGGGGCTGCGGGGGCCGGACCCCGTGAGCGGGACGGGGCTGCGGGGGAGACGGTCCCCGTGAGCGGGACGGCGCTGCGGGGGCCGGTCCCCGTGAGCGGGACGGGGCTGCGGGGGCCGGACCCCGTGAGCGGGACGGGGCTGCGGGGGAGACGGTCCCCGCGAACGGGTCGGGGCTGCGGGGGCCGGTCCCCGCGAACGGGTCGGGGCTGCGGGGGCCGGTCCCCGTCAGCGTGACGGGGCTGCGGGGGCCGGTCCCCGTGAGCCGGTCAGGGGTGCGGTGGCAATTCGCCGTCAGCGGGTCGGGGCTGCGGGGGCCTGGCCCCGTGAGCGGGACGGGGCTGCGGGGGCCGGACCCCGTGAGCGGGACAGGGCTGCGGGGGCCGGACCCCGTGAGCGGGACGGGGCTGCGGGGGAGACGGTCCCCGTGAGCGGGACGGCGCTGCGGGGGCCGGTCCCCGTGAGCGGGACGGGGCTGCGGGGGCCGGACCCCGTGAGCGGGACGGGGCTGCGGGGGAGACGGTCCCCGCGAACGGGTCGGGGCTGCGGGGGCCGGTCCCCGCGAACGGGTCGGGGCTGCGGGGGCTGGTCCCCGTCAGCGTGACGGGGCTGCGGGGGCCGGTCCCCGTGAGCCGGTCAGGGGTGCGGTGGCAATTCGCCGTCAGCGGGTCGGGGCTGCGGGGGCCTGTCCCCGTGAGCGGGACGGGGCTGCGGGGGCCGGACCCCGTGAGCGGGACGGGGCTGCGGGGGCCGGACCCCGTGAGCGGGACGGGGCTGCGGGGGCCGGACCCCGTGAGCGGGACGGGGCTGCGGGGGCCGGACCCCGTGAGCGGGACGGGGCTGCGGGGGCCGGACCCCGTGAGCGGGACGGGGCTGCGGGGGCCGGACCCCGTGAGCGGGACGGGGCTGCGGGGGCCGGACCCCGTGAGCGGGACGGGGCTGCGGGGGAGACGGTCCCCGTGAGCGGGACGGCGCTGCGGGGGCCGGTCCCCGTGAGCGGGACGGGGCTGCGGGGGCCGGACCCCGTGAGCGGGACGGGGCTGCGGGGGCCGGACCCCGTGAGCGGGACGGGGCTGCGGGGGAGACGGTCCCCGCGAACGGGTCGGGGCTGCGGGGGCCGGTCCCCGTCAGCGTGACGGGGCTGCGGGGGCCGGTCCCCGTGAGCCGGTCAGGGGTGCGGTGGCAATTCGCCGTCAGCGGGTCGGGGCTGCGGGGGCCGGACCCCGTGAGCGGGACGGGGCTGCGGGGGCCGGACCCCGTGAGCGGGACGGGGCTGCGGGGGCCGGACCCCGTGAGCGGGACGGGGCTGCGGGGGCCGGACCCCGTGAGCGGGACGGGGCTGCGGGGGCCGGACCCCGTGAGCGGGACGGGGCTGCGGGGGCCGGACCCCGTGAGCGGGACGGGGCTGCGGGGGCCGGACCCCGTGAGCGGGACGGGGCTGCGGGGGCCGGACCCCGTGAGCGGGACGGGGCTGCGGGGGCCGGACCCCGTGAGCGGGACGGGGCTGCGGGGGCCGGACCCCGTGAGCGGGACGGGGCTGCGGGGGCCGGACCCCGTGAGCGGGACGGGGCTGCGGGGGCCGGACCCCGTGAGCGGGACGGGGCTGCGGGGGCCGGACCCCGTGAGCGGGACGGGGCTGCGGGGGCCGGTCCCCGTCAGCGCGACGGGGCTGCGGGGGCCGGTCCCCGTGAGCGCGACGGGGCTGCGGGGGCCGGTCCCCGTCAGCGCGACGGGGCTGCGGGGGCCGGTCCCCGTCAGCGCGACGGGGCTGCGGGGGCCGGTCCCCGTCAGCGCGACGGGGCTGCGGGGGCCGGTCCCCGTCAGCGCGACGGGGCTGCGGGGGCCGGTCCCCGTCAGCGCGACGGGGCTGCGGGGGCCGGTCCCCGTCAGCGCGACGGGGCTGCGGGGGCCGGTCCCCGTCAGCGCGACGGGGCTGCGGGGGCCGGTCCCCGTCAGCGCGACGGGGCTGCGGGGGCCGGTCCCCGTCAGCGCGACGGGGCTGCGGGGGCCGGTCCCCGTCAGCGCGACGGGGCTGCGGGGGCCGGTCCCCGTCAGCGCGACGGGGCTGCGGGGGCCGGTCCCCGTCAGCGCGACGGGGCTGCGGGGGCCAGCGCCTTTGAGCGGGTCAGGGCTGCGGGGGACAGCCCCTGTGAGCGGGTCAGGGCTGCGGGGGACAGTCCCTGTGAGCGGGTCAGGGCCGAGGTGGCAAATCGGTGTCAGCGGGTCAGGACTGCGGGGGCCAGTCCCTGTGAGCGGGTCAGGGCAGCGGGGGCCAGACCCTGTCAGCGGGTCAGGGCTGCGGGGGCCAGTCCCTGCGAGCGGGTCAGGGCGAGGGGGCCAGTCCCTGCGAGCGGGTCAGGGCTGAGGCGGCCAGACCCTGTGAGCGGGAGAGGACTGCAGGGGGCCAGACCCTGTCAGCGCATCAGGGCTGCGGGGGCCAGTCCTTGTCAGCGGGTCAGGGCTGCAAGTCCCTGTGAGCGGGAGAGGACTGCAGGGGCCCAGTCGTCAGCAGATGTACTCTGAGTAACTACACTGTTTTGAAGGCGAGAGGTCCAATGATATCATTAAGCCCCCCCTTGTTTTTGTATTGTCTGCTTCTGACATATGCGCTAATGGACAACCACACTCTCCTGCAAAGCTGCAGAATGAACAATGCTGCAATCTTTGTCAACTCCCAAATGGGCATTGATACATTAGTAAATCTCACATCAATAAACTTATCTCTCAAGGTTCTCGCCTTCTAGAACTGTTTGTACTAGTAAATAACTCAAGCGAGGATGTTTGGCAAACTGTTTCTTTGATCTGAACTTATTTTTCAGCACCTTGCTGAAATCACGCACATCTTCACCTGATGTTGTCTAAAAATATAAAATAAATCAAATTTAGTTAAGAATTAATAATGAACCAATCTACTCAACTCACTCTATAATCCATGCTTTCCCTGCTAAATGTCTTCGAAAATGTAAAATTAAAGAGTCTGCAATTCTGAGGGAAAAAGTCACTATCTTTCTGTAAGATTATGATGAAGGTTAGATATGTCTGAATGTGAGTTTCGAACAATTAAGCTTGAGTTTCATACAGTCGTACAGCATGAAAAAAGATCCTTTGGTCCAACCAGTCTATGCTGATCACAATCCCAAACTGAACTAGTTCCACCTGCCTGTGCTTGGCCCATATCTCTCCAAGCATTTCTATCATCTTTCTATCTTCTGGCTACAACATCACCTGAACAGAATTCACCATCTTGTGGTCAAATACTAAGACTATACAATTAAGAAATTTCAAATGATACACAGATCCAGGATTCACATTAGTGGCCTTTCTGGTTGAATTGCTAATTATTTTAACAACTGTGCATTTTTTGTCCAATTATGCCATGTATAATTACTGATCCAAAATTCATCTCATTGGGTTTCCTTTTTTTGGTTTTTTCTATTGAGTCAAAGATGAGATCAATACATTGGTGAGAAATTATCTTGGTTTGCAGATTCAAAGTCACTATAGTCCCAGACGGGACCACAGGACTGCTCTCACAGCAGACAGGGAGATAACTGGAGATGGTTTAAATTGAAGGTTGCCACACCTCAGATGAGGAGACAGGTTGAGAAGGAGACTCCTTCATAGTAACTTCAGACAGTGTAGGATTTCATGTTGTTGGTATCACTCTGAATTACAAACCAGCCAACTGAGCGAACTGGCTCCCAGGCAAAATATACAATCTATTTGGGTAGAGATATGAACACCAAAGGAAAGTCGTCACAGCTGTGACAGTTTCAGATTCATACATCCCTTGACAGAAGATACAGGCCAGGAGAGCATACAGTCTATAGACCAAGAGGTAATCGGATCTTGTAAGAAAGATGCTACAATAAACTGTGAATCCAATTGGCACAGGTAGCCTGGAGGATTCTTTTTATATTCACGGGATGTGGATGTTGCTGGCTAAGCCCAATTATGAGGAACGGATGGCTGGAGGGATGGAGGGACGGAGGAACGGATGGCTGGAGGAGGCGGGGGGGGAAAAGAAGCAGGACGAGGGGGGGGCGAGAAGGAGCAGGACGAGGGAGGGGGGAGAAGGAGCAGGACGAGGGAGGGGGGGGAGAAGGAGCAGGACGAGGGAGGGGGGGGAGAAGGAGCAGGACGAGGGAGGGGGGGAGAAGGAGCAGGGCGAGGGGGGGGAAAGGAGCAGGACAAGGTGGGGGGGGAAGGGGCAGGACGAGGTGGGGGGAAGGGGGAAAGGAGCAGGACGAGGGGGGGGGGGGGAAGGAGGAAGGGAGATGAACACAGCAGACAGGCTGACATCACCTCTACACCCAGAATATTCAGACCCTTCAGAAGCGTTTCTCCCTGTGACTCCTGAAACAGACACTCGCAGCCATGCGCCGGCACCTCCACACACTGCAATCCAGCCTGCCCCAGCTCAGAGCCTCCCTCTCCCAGACCTGCTCAGGACCCCTGCTGTTTTTTATGCTCCGCAGGATCCACAGACTGAACACCCAGTTCCAAGATAATAAAATGTGAGGCTGGATGAACACAGCAGGCCAAGCAGCATCTCAGGAGCACAAAAGCTGACGTTTCGGGCCTAGACCCTTCATCAGAGAGGGGGATGGGGAGAGGGAACTGGAATAAATAGGGAGAGAGGGGGAGGCGGACCGAAGATGGAGAGTAAAGAAGATAGGTGGAGAGGGTGTAGGTGGGGAGGTAGGGAGGGGATAGGTCAGTCCAGGGAAGACGGACAGGTCAAGGAGGTGGGATGAGGTTAGTAGGTAGCTGGGGGTGCGGCTTGGGGTGGGAGGAAGGGATGGGTGAGAGGAAGAACCGGTTAGGGAGGCAGAGACAGGTTGGACTGGTTTTGGGATGCAGTGGGTGGGGGGGGAAGAGCTGGGCTGGTTGTGTGGTGCAGTGGGGGGAGGGGATGAACTGGGCTGGTTTAGGGATGCAGTAGGGGAAGGGGAGATTTTGAAACTGGTGAAGTCCACATTGATACCATATGGCTGCACGGTTCCCAGGCGGAATATGAGTTGCTGTTCCTGCAACCTTCGGGTGGCATCATTGTGGCAGTGCAGGAGGCCCATGATGGACATGTCATCAAGAGAATGGGAGGGGGAGTGGAAATGGTTTGCGACTGGGAGGTGCAGTTGTTTGTTGCGAACTGAGCGGAGGTGTTCTGCAAAGCGGTCCCCAAGCCTCCGCTTGGTTTCCCCAACGTAGAGGAAGCCGCACCGGGTACAGTGGATGCAGTATACCACATTGGCAGATGTGCAGGTGAACCTCTGCTTAATGTGGAATGTCATCTTGGGGCCTGGGATGGGGGTGAGCGAGGAGGTGTGGGGACAAGTGTAGCATTTCCTGCGGTTGCAGGGGAAGGTGCCGGGTGTGGTGGGGTTGGAGGGCAGTGTGGAGCGAACAAGGGAGTCACGGAGAGAGTGGTCTCTCCGGAAAGCAGACAGGGGAGGGGATGGAAAAATGTCTTGGGTGGTGGGACGGATTGTAAATGGCGGAAGTGTCGGAGGATAATGCGTTGTATCCGGAGGTTGGTAGGGTGGTGTGTGAGAACGAGGGGGATCCTCTTGGGGCGGTTGTGGCGGGGGCGGGGTGTGAGGGATGTGTCGCGGGAAATGCGAGAGACGCGGTCAAGGGCGTTCTCAATCACCGTGGGGGGAAAGTTGCGGTCCTTAACGAACTTGGACATCTGGGATGTGTGGGAGTGGAATGTCTTATCGTGGGAACAGATGCGGCGGAGGCGGAGGAATTGGGAATAGGGGATGGAATTTTTGCAGGAGGGTGGGTGGGAGGAGGTGTATTCTAGGTAGCTGTGGGAGTTGGTGGGCTTGAAATGGACATCAGTTACAAGCTGGTTGCCTGAGATGGAGACTGAGAGGTCCAGGAAGGTGAGGGATGTGCTGGAGATGGCCCAGGTGAACTGAAGGTTGGGGTGGAAGGTGTTGGTGAAGTGGATGAACTGTTCGAGCTCCTCTGGGGAGCAAGAGGCGGCGCCGATACAGTCATCAATGTACCGGAGGAAGAGGTGGGGTTTGAGGCCTGTGGAGGTGCGGAAGAGGGACTGTTCCACGTAACCTACAAAGAGGCATGCATAGCTGGGGCCCATGCGGGTGTCCATGGCCACCCCCTTAGTCTGTAGGAAGTGGGAGGAGTCAAAAGAGAAGTTGTTGAGTGTGAGGACGAGTTCAGCTAGGCGGATGAGAGTGTCGGTGGAGGGGGCCTGGTCGGGCCTGCGGGACAGGAAGAAGCGGAGGGCCTTGAGGCCATCTCCATGCGGAATGCAGGTGTCAGGAAGAAGCGGAGGGCCTTGAGGCCATCTCCATGCGGAATGCAGGTGACAGGAAGAAGCGGAGGGCCTTGAGGCCATCTCCATGCGGAAATTGACCTGTCCGTCTTCCCTGGACTGACCTATCCCCTCCCTACCTCCCCACCTACACTCTCTCCACCTATCTTCTTTACTCTCCATCTTCGGTCCGCCTCCCCCTCTCTCCCGATTTATTCCAGTTCCCTCTCCCCATCCCCCTCTCTGATGAAGGGTCTAGGCCCGAAACGTCAGCTTTTGTGCTCCTGAGATGCTGCTTGGCCTGCTGTGTTCATCCAGCCTCACATTTTATTATCTTGTATCCCTCTGTAGATTCTTTATATCCTCCTCACAACTTGCTTTTCTACCTACTTTCATAACATCAGCAAATTAGGATGCAATTAAATGTCCCTTCAATGACTCTGTACCATAACTTCCTACATGTCCCACTACTACCTCTTTATTATGACTCTAGTATTTTCCCAATGACAGATGTTAGAGTAACTCGCCAATAGTTCCCTATTTTCTGTCCCCTCTTCGCTTAAACAGAAGGGTTACATTGGTAGTTTTCCAATCTGCCAGGACCATTGCAGATTCAGGACATTTTGTAAGATTACAATTGCATCAGGCCTCTCTCACCTAAAACGCATTGCCTGACCTGCGATGTCACCTCTTGTGTACTCTGATAAAGCCTTTAGTTATTTTGGTGCAGTAACTTGAAAGAACTTCTGGGATTTATATTTTAACCAATTGAAACCTTAATCTCCTTTTTAACAGGAGGGAGACAGCCAGCCATTTTAGGTTTATTCAATGCATTCGCACCTGTTGTTATGGTCCTTGGATCTTTTACTTACAAATTTTGTGTCTTGATACCTCCTGTCCCATTACACCTGAGGAAGGAGCAGTGCTCAGAAAGCTAATATTTTCAGATAAATCTGTTGTATTATAACCCAATTATGTGTGATTTTTGACCATCTCCAACCCAGTCTAACACCAGCAACTCCACATCATGGCTTCAAGTCACGCGTGGTTCTTGCTTATGCTATGAGCAGTTTTGTTATTGCCACAGAAAAATCCTGGCCTTTCAAATTTTGCAAATACATACAGAGGATCTGATGCCCTAGGATATCAAATCAAATTTTCAAAATTTGACGATGTCATGAAAATTGGAAGGAAAGGTTAAAAAATACTGCTTTGCTTATTTTGCAGTTTCCCACTCTCTCCAAAGCTGAGTGGTGTGACACAGTTCAAAAGACTTGTGAACCATGTTGATATTACTGCAGATGAACCCTGATGGAATGAAAATTTGGCAATAATAATGAAATCCAAGAAACAAACTCAACCTAAAGGAATTGGAAGGAATTAGCTGATCTTAACTTCATTGGTGGAAGATTTGTGTTCCAGTTTCTTGAAGTGGATATTGACCCCATCAGTTTACTATTGCATGCTATTGTGGATGAAGCACCTACAAAGTCCAGTGTTCCTGGATTAGCGAGAATTGGTACTGTTCTTGATTACTAATTGGTTACTTCTCCTAAAACATGAGTGTAGGCGCTTGGTAAGTGCAGGATTGGGCAGGGCAAAAATTATCACAACTCAGCATGGTCAACATGAGAGAAATAAATTGGGAAAGGCAAAAGGAAGATATAACTCCTAAATTAGTAATCTCTCATCTCTTTTAAAGCATCAGAAATGCTGTAGGTTTTTTTTGTTGGCAATATTTAAACAGATGTAATGTTCTGACTACCATATTCGACAGTTTCTGATTTTGTTTCTCACTTCCAGCATCCGCAGTTCTTTGGATTTTTCTGTCTAGTGTCTAGCTCTTAAAGGGGCTACCACGTTAACATAAAACACTTTCCTTCACTGTCTCAAAGTGCATTGGCATGGTTCCAGTCAGCTTTACTGGACACCAAAAATCCTAAGTACAACCAACTCACGGGCCCCTGCCACCCAAAAGAGGATTCCTGCGCCTCCCAAATCCCGAGTCTGTACCTGCCCCGCCGCCATTGACCATGAAGACACGGCCGGAGACCCCACCGATGACGTCACATCCGCCTCCGCCGGCCACACCACTTCCGGAACCGCTGCTGCACCCACCACCTCCACTTCCAGGTCCAACACCTCACACGCCACCCTCACCGCAGGTGCTGCCGCCCACCCCGATCCTCCAACCGCCGACGGAACCCCGCCCACGGCCGACGGAACCCCGCCCACGGCCGACGACCTCATGGCTCCGCCCACAGCCAGCAACCCCAGAGGAGACGGCCACACTGAGCCCTGCCGCATGTTCACCTTCCCCCCAGACCTCCCACTGACTGAGGACGAACAGTCAGTCCTCAGTAAGGGGCTCACCTTTGTCTCCCTACAACCACACATCAACCAATACCAGTCACGGTTGGACATAGAGCAGTTTTTCCACCGTCTTCGCCTCCACGCCTACTTCTTCAACCGGGAGCCTAACCCTCCCTCCACTGACCCCTTCACCCTCTTCCAACACAAGTCCTCCTCCTGGACACCACCCCCAGGCCTCCTACGCTCCCTCGACCTCTTCATCTCCAACTGCCGTCGAGACATGAACCGCCTCAACCTCTCCACCCCTCTCACCCACTCCAACCTCTTCCCCGCAGAACGGGCAACCCTCCGCTCCAACCCCAACCTCACCATCAAACCCGCAGACAAGGGTGGCGCAGTGGTAGTATGGCGCACTGACCTCTACATCGCCGAGGCCAGACGCCAACGCTCTGACACCACCTCCTACCGCCCCCTCGATCATGACCCCACACCCGAGCACCAAACCATCATCCCCAACACCGTTCATGACCTCATCACCTCAGGGGTCCTCCCACCCACCGCCTCCAACCTCATTGTTCCCCAACCCCGCATGGCCCGATTCTATCTCCTTCCCAACATCCACAAACCTGCCTGCCCTGGTCGACCCATCGTCTCAGCCTGTTCCTGCCCCACCGAACTCATCTCCACCTATCTGGACTCCATTTTCTCCCCTGTAGTCCAGAAACACCCTACCTACGTCCGTGACACCACCCACTCCCTCCACCTCCTCCAGGACTTCCAATTCCCTGGCCCCCAACACCTCATCTTCACCATGGACGTCCAGTCCCTATACACCTGCATTCCGCATGCAGATGGCCTCCAGGCCCTCCGCTTCTTCCTGCCCCGCAGGCCCGACCAGTCCCCCTCCACCGACACCCCCATCCGCCTAGCCGAACTCGTCGTCACCCTCAACAACTTCTCTTTGACTCCTCCCACTTCCTACAGACTAAGGGGGTGGCCATGGGCACCTGCATGGGCCCCAGCTATGCCTGCCTCTTTGTAGGTTACGTGGAACAGCCCCTCTACCGCACCTACACAGGCCCCGAACCCCACATCTTCCTCCTGTACATTGATGACTGTATCGGCGCCGCCTCTTGCTCCCCAGAGGAGCTCGAACAGTTCATCCACTTCACCAACACCTTCCACCCCAACCTTCAGTTCACCTGGGCCATCTCCAGCACATCCCTCACCTTCCTGGACCTCTCAGTCTCCATCTCAGGCAACCAGCTTGTAACTGATGTCCATTTCAAGCCCACAGACTCCCACAGCTACCTATAATACACCTCCTCCCACCCACCCTCCTGCAAAAATTCCATCCCCTATTCCCAATTCCTTCGCTTCTGCTCCCACGATAAGACATTCCACTCCCGCACATCCCAGATGTCCAAGTTCTTCAAGTACCGCAACTTTCCCCCACAGTGATCGAGAACGCCCTTGACCGCGTCTCCCGTATTTCCCGCAACACATCCCTCACACCCCGCCCCCGCCACAACCGCCCAAAGAGGATCCCCCTCCTTCTCACACACCACCCCACCAACCTCCGGATACAACGCATCATCCTCCGACACTTCCGCCATCTACAATCCGACCCCACCACCCAACACATTTTTCCATCCCCACCCCTGTCTGCCTTCCGGAGAGACCACTCTCTCCGTGACTCCCTTGTTCGCTCCACACTGCCCTCCAACCCCACCACACCCGGCACCTTCCCCTGCAACCGCAGGAAATGCTACACTTGCCCCCACACCTCCTCCCTCACCCCTATCCCAGGCCCCAAGATGACATTCCACATTAAGCAGAGGTTCACCTGCACATCTGCCAATGTGGTATACTGCATCCACTGTACCCGGTGTGGCTTCCTCTACATTGGGGAAACCAAGCGGAGGCTTGGGGACCGCTTTGCAGAACACCTCCGCTCAGTTCGCAACAAACAACTGCACCTCCCAGTCGCAAACCATTTCCACTCCCCCTCCCATTCTTTCGATGACATGTCCATCATGGGCCTCCTGCAGTGCCACAATGATGCCAGCCACCCAAAGGTTTCAGGAACAGCAACTCATATTCCGCCTGGGAACCCTGCAGCCTAATGGTATCAATGTGGACTTCACCAGTTTCAAAATCTCCCCTTCCCCCACCGCATCCCTACACCAGCCCAGTTCGTCCCCTCCCCCCACTGCACCACACAACCAGCCCAGCTCTTCCCCTCCACCCACTGCATCCCAAAACCAGTCCAACCTGTCTCTGCCTCCCTAACCTGTTCTTCCTCTCACCCATCCCTTCCTCCCACCCCAAGCCGCACCCCTATCTACCTCCTAACCTCATCCCACCTCCTTGACCTGTCCGTCTTCCCTGGACTGACCTCTCCCCTCCCTACCTCCCCACCTATACTCTCTCCACCTATCTTCTTTACTCTCCATCTTCGGTCCGCCTCCCCCTCTCTCCCTATTTATTCCAGAACCCTCACCCCATCCCCGTCTCTGATGAAGGGTCTCGGCCCAAAACGTCAGCTTTTGTGCTCCTGAGATGCTGCTTGGCCTGCTGTGTTCATCCAGCCTCACATTTTTTTATCTTGGATTCTCCAGCATCTGCAGTTCCCATCATCTCTGACATCAGCTTCCCTGCGTCTCTGATGCTGCTTGTCCTGCTGTGTTCATCCACATCAACACCTTGTTACCCCCCATTCTCCTTTGTTTGTGTTTTCTTGCTCTTCCTCCCTCCCTCTGATTCTCTCCCCCTCTCTCACCTCTGCTGGCTCTAATTTCACTCCTTTGTCATGTTCCCTTATTTCCGTCTTTCTGTCCCTTCTCTCTCTCTCCGCCCACAAACTCACTCTGGCTTTATTCACAGGGGGAGAGAGTACAAGAGGAAAGGAAACCAAAGCACGCAGCGCCTTCGGCTGAGAGAGAAATGAAGAACTGCCGGAGATTTTCCAAACCCTGACACAGGGGTTGCCTCTCTCTCTCTCGACAGTCTCTGTGACTGCCCCATCAAACCCCACACCCATTCCCGTCCCATGGTGTCTCTCCACAAACTCACCTCCGGGTTGAAATGCAAACACAAGTTGCTGGAAATGCTCAGCATCTGTCAAGAAAAAGTCCCGAGGTAGCGTTTTGGGTGCGATGACCCTTTCCCTCAGAGCTCCGGCTGGAAATGCTCCAGCCTCTGAGACAGGGTCCCCTTGAGGTCGGAGAGCTGCGGCTCCATCTCGGCTGTTCGCTTGGCATCAGGAGCTCCCCTCAGCCCCAGGAAGGGGTATGATCACCCCCTAACCTGATACTGACAGTGGTTGTGTCCTTCCCTCATCCCCGGGAGCCCCTCCTGCCTTCTCACCTTGTCGCCGGGGTGCTATTTGACTACGGAGGGCTGTGCGATAAAGAACCTACTTCCCACAGCGGCAGGGGGAGGGGGCATCCCTTCGCTCCGAAAACACCTCCTCCCATCCAATCTTGTGGCAATGGCTGTTCGGCTGCAGAAAGCGGCGCTGCCCGTGACCCCAAACCTCCCGACAACACCCCTCTCCTAATCCGACCCTTTTGCAGTAGCTGTCGGCCACTCAGTCACTGCGCTGTACAATAGTGACTCTCCCCATGTCCACTCACTTCCAGGATGGCTATCCTCCAACCCCGACCCCATCCCATCCGCCTCCTTCCCTTCACCATGTGGTACGAGAGCTGCAGGCTGGTCGGCTACGGAAACCCGTGCAAGGCTGGATAATAGACACCCTCCCGATGTCCCCAGCCTTCCCCTCACCCGGGGAGGGGAATTCTCACCCCCAAAACATCCATTCCCAACACCTCACTTTGGGATAGGAGCGGCGCACGATGTGAAACAGGGACCGTGCTCATGTCCCCAATCCTCCCTTCACCCCAAACCATCACCCCCAGCTTACCTTGCAGGAGGAGATAGTTGTAGGCTGCTCAGCTACGGAAGGCGACGCGGACCCGTGGCCGGATGCTCGGGGAGTGCAGCCTCGGTGCTAGGCAGCTGTGCCCAGGCGCCGGGTGAAGAGGCCTTCTCCCACCTTGGATCCCCGCTCCCGGCGCAGGGCCGAGCCACTGAGCAGCGAGCGCTCCAGCAGCCCGGATGCCTGCTCCCAGCCCGGTGGTCATGCTGGAGGCCGCTGGAGAACATGAGGTTGTAGGGGTCCGGGAGCGTGGTGCGATGATCCCCGCTGCCGAACAGCTGGGTCCTCAGAACCCTCCCGGGAAAAGGGATCCAGACAGCGGACTCGTCGCCGAGGGAGAGGGGGGGGAAAGGCGTGAGCAGGAACAGGAGAGGAAGGGGATTTACTGAGAGGGAGACAGACTCTGTGTGTGTGTGTGTGTGTGTGTGTGTGTGTGTGTGTGTGTGCGTGTGTGTGAGAGAGAGAGGGGATTAGAAATGCAGTCTGATTGCGGATGGGTTGGGTTTAAATAGAGATTTTTAAACTTCGTTCAAAAAAACTCACAATGCTCCCTGCTGAGCGGGTGGAGAGGCTCGGATAGAGAGGAAGAGAGACACAGGGGGGCGGGGGAGAGGGGACAGAGAGAGGTTCACAGGGAGAGACGGAGAGACAGGGGAGACAGGGGAGAGAGAACGGCAGAAGCACACACAGAGGGAGCCAGATACAAGACGAGAGATAGAGAGGGGCGCACACAGAGACCAAAGAGACAGAGTGAGAGAGGAGAGAGACAGAAGTGCACAGCGAGGTGGCAGAGACAAGACGACAGAGAGAGACAGAGACATAGAGTGAGGCACACACAGAGAGATGGAGAGACAGAGATTGTGTGTGTGGCGGGGGGTGGGTTTGGAGAAAATGGGAGAGAGAGAGAGACAGAGTCGTCGAGTTGTACAGCAGGGAAACAGACCCTTCAGTCCAACTCCTCCAGGCCGACCAGACACCGTAACTGACTAGTTCTGTTTGCCAGCCTGGAGCCCATATCCCTCCAGCCCCTTCCTATTCATGTGTCCCTGCAGGTGACTTCTAAATACTGTGAGTATAACAGCCTCTGCCACTCCTCTGGCAGTTCATGCCACACACAAACTACACTCGGGAGAACACGTTGGCGCCAAATCCCCCTCCCATCCTCTGAGAAAAGGAACCGGAAATGACATCACCAACCCAAGGAAACCGGAACACTTAAAGAGAAGGCGGGACCTAACTCCAGCGCTTCCCCGGATGCTCCCTGAAGATTTTACCCGGAATGGTGCCGAATCGTCTGCAAACTAACCTTCCAGCTCAGTGAGCAATCTTACATCCAAAACCTCAACCCTGAGCTACAAATCTTCTCAAAACTCGATAATGCTTTGCCACTTGATAAACAGATGCATCCTTTTTTTAAAAAAAAATAAACTTTTTTTGCTGGATGTATGACTGACTGGCCAGTGTTTATTGTCCTTCCTTAACTGAGCCTTGGGAGCTCTGCAGCCCAATGCTATCAACGTGGATTTCACAAGCTCCAAAATCTCCCCTCCCACCACTGCATCCCAAAACCAGCCCAGCTCGTCCCCGAATCTGTTCTTCCTCTGACCGATCCCCTCCTCCCAGCTCAAGCCAAACCCCCATTCCCGACCTCCAAACCTCTTCCCGCCCCCTTGACCTGTCCGTCCTCCCCAGACTGACCTAACCCCTCCCTACCTCCACACCCACACTCACCTCAACTGGCTTCATGTCCGCCCCTTTTACTTAAGACCAGAAGACATCGGAGTGGAAGTAGGGCCATTCGGCCCATCAAGACCACTCAACCAATTAAATCATGGCTCAGGGGCATTTCAACTCCACTTCCCTGAACTCTCCCCGTTGCCCTTGATTCCTCGTGAGATCAAGAATTAGTCGATCTCTGCCTCGAAGGCATCCAACGTCCTGGCCCCGACTGCACTCCGTGGCAATGATTTCCACAAGCCCGCTACTCTCTGGCTTTACAATTATCATCTCATTTCCGTTTCAAATTTACCCCCTCTAATTTTAAGGCTGTGCCCACGGGTCCTAGTCTCCCGGCCTCACGGAAACAACTTCCTAGCGTCCACCCCTTCCGAGGCAGACATTATGTTCTAAGTTTCTATTAGATCTCCCCTCAACCTTCTAAACTCTGATGAGTACAATCCCAGGATCCTTAGCCGTTCATCATATGTCAAACCTACCACTCCAGGGATCATCCGTGTGAATCTCCGCTGGACACGCTCCAGGGCTAGTATGTCCTTTCTGAGGTGTGGGGCTCAAAATTGGACACGGTATTCTAAATGGGGCCTAACTAGAGCTTTATAAAGCCTCAGAAGCACATCGCTGCTTTTATATTCCAACCCTCTTGCGATAAAGGACAACATTACATTCGCTTTCTTAATTACGGACTCTACCTGCAAGTTAACCTTTAGAGAATCCTGGACCAACACTTCTAGATTCCTTTGTCCTTGAGCTTTACGAATTTTCTCACCATTTAGAAAATAGTCCATGCCCGTATTCTTTTTACCAAAGTGCAAAACCCCACATTGAATTTCATCAGCCATTTCCTGGACCACTCTCCTAAACTGTCTAACTCTTTCTGCCGCTTCTCCACCTCCTCAGTACTACCTGCCTGTCCACCTATCTTCGTATCATCGGAAAACTTCGCCAGAATGACCCCGGTCCCTTCATCCAGATCATCAATACGTAAGGTGAACAGCTGCGGCCCCGACACCGAAACCTGCGACACCAATCGTCACCGGTTGCCATGCCGAAAAACAGCCTTTTATCCCAACTCTCTGCCTTCTATCAGACAGCCAATCCTCAATCCAAGCCAGTAGCTCATCTCGAACACCATGGGCCCTCACCTTGCTCAGCAGCCTCCCGTGAGACACTTATGTAAGGCCTTTTGGAAGTCTAGATAGATAACATCCACTGGGTTTCCCTGGGCTAACATACTTGTTACCTCTTCAAAGAATTCTAACAGGTTTGGCAGGCACGACCTCCCCTTACTACATCCATGCTGACTTGTTCTAATCTGACCCTGCACTTCCAGGAATTTCAAAATCTCATCCTTGACAATGATTCAAGAATTTTATCAACTACCAAAGTCAGGTTAATCGGCCTGTAATTTTCCATCTTTTGCCTTGATTCTTTCTTAAACAAGGGGGTTACAACAGCAATTTTCCAATCATCTGGGACTTACCCTGACTCCAGGGACTTTTGAAAGATCACATCCAAAGCCTCTGCTATTTCCTCAGCCACCTTCCTCAGAACTCTAGGATGTAGCCCTTCGGGGCCAGGAGATTTAGCAATTTTTAGACCTTTTAGCTTTTCTCGCACTTGCTCTTTTGTAATGCCTACCATACTCAACTTTGCCCCCTGACTCTCCCTAAGTGTTGGCATACTACTCATGTCTTCCACTGTGAAGACTGACGCAAAGTACTTATTAAGTCCTTCAGCTACTTCCTTATCTCCCATCACTAGCCTTCCAGCATCAATTTGGAGCGGCCCAGTGTCTACTTTTGCCTCATGTTTGTTTCTTATGTATTGAAAGAAGCTTTCACTGTGATTTCTAATATGACTAGCTAGCCTACCTTCATATTTGATCCTCTCCTTCCTTTTTGCTCGTTTGTCTCCTCTGCACCTATCTTCCCCTCTGTCCATCTTCAATCTGCCTTCCCCCCTCCCTGTTTATTTCAGAACTGTCTCCTCCTCCCTCTTTTCTGATGAAGGGTCTCGGCCCGAAATGTCAGCTTTTGTGTTCCTGAGATGCTGCTTGGCCTGCTGTGTTCATCCAGCTCCACACTTTGTTATCTTGGATTCTCCAGCATCTGCAGTTCCCATTTTCTTTTTATTTTGGGGGCAGCTGCTGTCAATACCCACCCAAACAAAAGCTTCATTTGTCATTTTCAAAATTGGTAATCGCCCACAATCTGCTGAGTGAACAAAAAAAGTACCCATTTGCCTGTGACTCTCAGATGGATTTCTTTCCGATTTATTTATTCTTTAATGAGACATAGCTGTTGCTGATTGTCCAGCATGAACTGACTTCTTGAACAGCTTCATGTTGCTGTACAGAGACCCACAATGCTGTTCCAAAAGAGATTACGAAGATTGATTCAGTAACAACCATTCATTTCCAAATAAGTTTGTGAGTAGCTTGGAGGTGATTTTTACTGGCGTTAGTGCTACCATGTCTGATGTCCTTGCCCTTTAAGATGAGTTTTCTAAGTCTGGAAAGGTGTGTGTCAGAATAGTGGGTAAAAAATGTGGCAGTGCATCTTGTACAGGGACACATTATTGTCTCTTGGAGTTGGCTGTGGAGAGAATGGAGACGGTGCCAATCAAGGGGCTGCTTTGGCCTAGACTCAAGATTGTTTTCAGTGTTGTTGGATCTGCACCGTTATTGACACACTTCTGACTTGAGAATTGGAGGAGGGCTGCAGGCTTCGGAGTGTCAGCAGTTTCTACATCAAATCGCAGAGTCGTCTTGCTTTGTCTCTGAGTCTGTGGCCCCGAGTGATATCTAAAACCAGGTCATCTCTCTTGTGAGCTTGTTATTCTAAACTGGACATTGCGCTTTCTTTACTCAGAGTAGTCAGGGAATGGAATGCTTTGCTTGCAACGGTAGTAGATTCGCCAACTTTCGGTACATTTAAGTCATCATTGGATAAGCATATGGACGTACATGGAATAGTGTAGGTTAGATGGGCTTCAGATCGGTCTGACAGGTCGGCACAACATCGAGGGCCGAACGGCCTGTACTGCGCTGTAATGTTCTATGTTCTAATGGTCTCTTCATTATAGAAAAGAGGTGATTGCATTTGAGCATGTGTGGAGGACATTCATCAGGATGTTCTGAGGGGGTGAAGCATTTTAACTCGATGGAGAGTCTGGATAAGTTTGAGATAACAGGAACTGTCAATGCTGGAGTCTGAGATAACACAGCGTGGAGCTGGAGGAACACTGCAGGCCAGGCAGCATCACTGTTTTATCTGGATAAGGTTGGCTTGTTTTCTTCCGAATCGGGAAGGTTGAAGAAGGTCCTGAAAAAATGGTCTGCATTCTGATGGGTCTAGGCGAGGGAAGCAGAACGACCATTCATGGGGTGGGAGGTCGGGGGGGGCGGGGGGACGGGGGGGAAGAGATACATACATTTAAGCTAAAAGGCTCAGAAGGAATTTCAGGAAAGAAAAGACACCCAGAAGGTGCTGGGGGTTTGGGACTTTAGTTGAGGTGGTGGATAATCTTTTCACATTAAAGAAAAAGGGTTGGTACAGCACTTAAAATGAAATAACATTCAAGGCAACAGGCCTATTGCTAAAACATGAGCCGAACGTGAACCTAGTGTGGCTTCAGTGGTTACAGACACAATGGAATGAAGTGCTTGTTCAATTCACACGGATGATCCCTGGAATGGTAGGCTTAACCTACGATGAATGGCTAAGGATCCTGGGATTGTACTCACTACAGTTTAGAAGGTTGAGGGGAGAACAAATAAAAACTTACAAGATAATGTATGGTTTAGAAGAGGTGGACGCTAGGAGGTTGTTTCCGTTAGCAGGGGAGACGAGGACCCGTGGGCACAGCCTTAAAATTCGAGGGGTTCAATTTAAAACTGAAATCAGACGACATTTCTTCAGGCAGAAAGTGGTGGGCTTGTGGAATTCATTGCCACAGAGTGCAGTGCAGGCTGGGATGTTGGACGCCTTCAAGGCAGAGATCGACAAATTCTTGATCTCAAAAGGAATCAAGGGCTACGCGGAGAGTGCAGGGAAGTGGTGTAAAAATGCCCATCAGCCATGATTTAAATGGTGGAGTGGACTTGATGGGGCGAATGGCCTTACCTCCACTCCTATGTCTCTTGGCCTTATGGTCTAATTCTGGAGAATTCTCTTATTCTATGATTCTGGAGCAGGGGACAGTGAGTGGACAGCACAGGACAGTTCACCTAACTTCTCCTTTACCAATCTTCTATCTGCCTCCCCACTTCTCCCTATTTTTTTCAGAATCCCCTTCTCCTCCCCCATTTTTGAAGAAGGGTCTCGACCCGAAACGTCAGCTTTCTTGCTTCTCTGATGCTGCTCGGCCCGCTGTGTTCATCCAGTTCTACACCTTGTTCTCTCAGATTCTCCAGCATTGGCAAGTTCCTACTATCTCTTGAGGAAGCTTACTTGTTTTTGCACCCAAACTGTGGTGAGAATGTGGAACGCACCGACTGTGTGGGTGGTAGAGTCAGAAACCATGATAACATTTAACAAGTCTTTGATTGGGCATTTGCGATGCCAAGGCATACAAGGCTCTGGGTCGAGAGCTGGGAAATGTGATGAGAATAGTTCGGGACTTGCATCTTGTGAGGGCACATACAATTTGCTGAAGGGTCTGTTCCATTGCCATAGCACTCTATTATGCTGTCCCTCAATGATCCTACGACAACTAAGTGAAGGTTTACAGAAACAGATAGTTTTCAAGGACAAAGCCAAAAAGGAAAAGTGATGCACAGGCAAAGTGCACGTAAGAATTTAACCAAGGATTAACACCACTGAAGAACTGGAATTTGTGCCAATGCACCAAATGTGCAGATGAAAATGCAGTGTCCAGTTTGATTGCAAACAGCAACAACCACCAGTTAGTAACACGATCAATGGAAATATCTGAATGCCTGTTGTTGTGATCTGAAGCATTTACCTGCGTCGAGTGAAATCCACCACCATAGTTCTGTTGCATCGTTGGCCACCTCGCAATCGGTGTTGCATAGTCAATATCATTCCTTGACAACGCTTGAAGCAAGGCATAAGCAGTGGTTTCCACAGTCATCGCAGAAGCCTGTGCTGCTTCAATTGGATACGGCTTCTCGTCCTCCAACAATGGAGGCTTTCCAGGAACCAACATCAGAATCTGTCATTTGACAAAGGGATTAGCTGAGAATAAACTTTACATCATATAGATTTTTGTTTGCATTTCACCAACACAACAATGGTCAAGATCCAGCATTATCTCACCACTGATGTCTATAACATTCTCCATACTTTCCGCTCAGTGATGGGTCCTTTTGTTTGGGAAAAATAGGCACCTTCGAATGCAAATGAATCAAGGTGAGCTTTAGTTTCTCATCAGGCTACATGGCAGTTATTACAAGATGTTATGAACAAAAGGTGAAGGAGCAGATGAAACCATTCACCAGTCTGGATGATCTTCTTGCCCTCATCCTGAGGAGGCATCACAGATCTTAACTTACACGCACTTCAAATTATTTCATGCAATGACAAGACTGAATGTTCCGGATACTGCAAATGCCATGGCACCTGGCAGCATCCCACAAACTGTATTGGAACAATGTGCCCCAAGGTCGCCACACCAACAGTAAATGTTTTCCAGTACATTTTTAAACACTTGCAACACTCACATTTCATCGAAAGATGACCTATCACGCAATCGGCAGACAAATTGTCCTGACCAATTATGACCTCAATGTATTCTCAATCATCAGCAAAGTAATGCAACATCTGGATGACAGTGCTGTCAAACAGCTGTACACTAAGGTTCAGTTTACTTTTCGTCATGCCACACTTCTCGTAACCTCGTTCAGGATTTACCACAAATATGATCAGAGATCCTGAGCTTGAAAAGGAAGGAAACTGCAATCTGTCATTTCCACCAAGGTAACTTCTGATTGAATGTGGTGTGAAGCAGAGGAATAGAAAATTGAGTCAGTGGCATTCACTGGATACCTGCACTGGTTGAAGTCATGTCTTCATTTGAACCAAAGTGGAGACATGAACGTTCATTGAATATTGTCCAGGTGTCCAGCAGAATTCATGACTTTTCCAACAGTGAAGTCAATGATGAGAAAATACAGTGAGACTTGGACAACGATCAGGCTTGGCCTGATAAACGATAAGTAACATTTGCACCATACAAGTGCTAAGCAGCAATCAGCTCCAACAAGAGCGAATATGACCATATCACAAAATTCCATGTCCTTACCCTCACATCATCCTTACATTTTTTTTAAATGTGCAAGTGTTATCCAAGCCATGCAGGGTAATGGGCCAGGTGTTGGAAATGAGGTTAGAACAATTCAGTGCTTTTCTTTGACTCTCACAGAATCCGTGAGCTAAAGAATTTAATTCTCCTGTACTGTAGACCACTGAGGTGCTTGGCTATCCACTTAATCAAGGTTAACACTGATCTAAAACTAAACTGGAACGGTTATATAATCAGCAGCAGCCAGGTCCGTGGTACAAACCGCCCTGCTGTGGGACAGGGTCAGGCAAATCCAAGTGAGTGATCGTGGTTGGAGACTCATTCGTTGGGGGCATAGTTTCTGCAGCCACATTTGAGATACCAGGGCTGTGTGTTGCTTCCCTGGTACCAAGGTCAAGGACATCTCTGAGTGGTTGCAAGAAATTCTTGAGGGGGAGGGTGAGCAGCCAGAGGCCATTGTGCACATTGGTACCAATGACGTAGGTAGAAAGAGGGATGAGATCCTGTGGACTGTGTACAAGGAGTTCGCAAAGAGGCTGAAAGGCAGGACCTAGAGGGTAATCATTTATGGGTTGCCACGAGTGCCACATGTTAGTGAGTTAAGTCAGAGAAAGATAGGTGAGACGAATGCATTGGTTAAGGAGCTGGTACTGGGGGCAGGCTTTCAGGTTCATGGATAATTGCGACCGCTTCTTGGGCAAGGGGTGACCTGTGTAAGAGGGATGGGTTGCACCTAAACTGAACGGGAACAAATACCCTCACAGGGAGGTTTGCTAGTGCTACTTGGGAGGATTTAAAGACTGGCAGGCAGCTGGGAACCAGAGCAGCAGGTCAGCAAGTAGATGAATTGATGGCAGGTACATGCTAGGACCAATAAATCAGAAAAGAATGGCAGTCAGAGACAGGTACATGAACATGATGGCACGAACAAGCTGAACTATGTTTATTTCACTGCAAGGAGTATTACAGGTAAGGCAGATGAGGTTAGAGCCTGGATCAGTACATGGGACTCTGATGTTGAGGCCATTACAGAGGCTTGGTTGAGACAGAGACAGGACTGGCTGCTCAATGTTCCAGGGTTTCATTGCTTTAGACAAGTTAGAGGGGAAGATAAAAGAAGGAGGTGCACTCCTAACCTGTGGGACATGTTACATCTGTACCTAGAAAGGACATTCTGGAGGGCTTGCCCACTGAGGCAATAGAGGTAGCGTTCAAAAATAAGATAGACACAATCACTCTGATCAGATTAAACTAATAGCCTGCTCCCCTGTTGCCACTGACACACTGAGGAACAAATATGTAGGCAGCTTTTGAAACGACGCAATAACTCAGAGTTGTCACAGTCAGTGAATTTAACCTCCCCGGTATTGACTGGGACTCCCTTACAACAAGAGTTTAAATGAGGCTGAATTTGTTAAGTCTATCCAAGAGAGTTTCTTGACACAGTATGTGGATAGAAGATGGGCCAGACTGGACTTTGTCCTGGACAGGTAACTGGTGAGAAGGGTGGGAAAGCATTTTGGAAATAGTGATCACAACTCCTTCAATTTTAAGATTGCTATGAAGAAGTATAAGTCAGGACCTTGGGGGAGAGTAAATTATATCAATTTTAGGTAGGAGCTGGGGAGTGTTAATTGGGAGGAGCTGTCACATTTGCCATATGGGAATTGTTTAAAGGCCTGCTTATGAGTTTAGGATCAGGAAGGAGGAAGGACAAGGATGGCAAGGTAAAAGACCCTTGGATAATTGGGGAGGTTGTGAAGTTAGTCAAAAGGGAAAAACAAAAATATGTCAGGTTTAGGAAGCTAAAATCGAACAGGGCTGACATAAAGAAAGTAGAAAAAGAAAGGCGATCAAATGACCTTGGCAAGGAGGGTTGAAGGAAATCCCAAGGCATTCTGTGCATACATCTAAAACAAGGGGATAAATAGCAAGAAGGTACGACCATTCAGGATAAAGGAGGGAACTTGTGTTTGGAAGCAGAGGATGTGGGCAAGATCCTAAATTAAGTCCGTGCATCACTATTCACTCAGGCGAAGGGTGTGGAGGATAGTGGGATTTGTGTGGAGCATGCTCATATGATAACAGCATTTTGAAATCAAGAAAGAGCATTAAGGTGGATAAGTCCTCAGGACCCAATGGTATCTCCACAAGGTTTTTGAGCGAGGTGAGAGAGGAGATTGTCGGGGCATTCAGCAATATCTTTGTATCCTTGGTAGCCACTGGAGGGGTACTGGAGGATTAGCAAGTTGCTAAATGTTCTTCTTCTGTTCAAGAAGGGAAATAGGGTCAATCCAGGAAACTCTCGACTAGCGAGTTTCTCATCGTTCATTGGAAGCTATTGGAGAGAATTCTTAGGGATTGTATTTATCTGTATTTGGAACAGCATGGCCTCATTAGGGACAGTCAGCATGGCTTTGTGCAGGGCAGGTCATGTCTTACTAACTTGACTGAATTTTTTGAGGAGGTGACGAATGTGATCAATGAAGGTAGAGCAGTGGATATTGTCGACATGGATTTTAGCAATACTTTCAACAAGGTGCCTCATGATAGGATCATCCAGAAAATTAAGATGCACCGAGTCAATGGTGGCTTGGATGCTTGGATTCACAACTGGCTTGCCCAGAGAAGACAGAGGCAAGAGGTGGAATGGTGCTTTTCAGGCTGTAGATCCAGGATGATTGGTGTTCCGCAGGGATCTGTGCTGGGACCTCTGCTGTTTGTGGTCTATACAAAATGATTGAGGTGAAAATATAGATGGATGGGTTTGCAAGTTTGCAGACAATAGAATGATTGGGAGAATCGTGATGAGTGTAGACGTCATATAAGGATACAGATCAGTTGCAGAAACGGCAAGTGGATTTTAATCCATTAAATGTGAGATGCTCCACTTTGGGAAATCAATTATTACAGAAAAATATACAGTTAATGGCACCCCTCAGTGCAGAATTGTTAAGGTGGGGATGCAGGTGCACTCAATCTGTTCATTGAGAACTGTCGACGTGCTATCACCTCAATTTCTCTGTTCCCTGCACCAAACCCAACCTACGTCCTGCCCAACTGACTGCCCTCCATGCACTCATATCTCACCCTGACTTTGTTCTTAAGCCTGCCGATAAGGTGGTGCTGTTGTGGTCTGGTGAGCTGAAGTCTACCTTGCAGAGGCTGAGCGCCAGCTCTCAGATACCTCCTCCGACTTCTCCTGGACCATGACCGCACCGGGCCATTGTATCTACTACAGTAACTGATCTTGGTCTATCTGGTGATCTTCCCCCTCTGTTTCCAAGCTGAAAGGCCACAGCTCCCCACAGGTTGCTCCTACGTCCCCCTAAAAATCCACAAATGAGACCGTCCTGGCAGACCCATTGTTTCAGCCTGTTCCTGCCCCACAGAACTCATCTCTTCCGACCTTGACTCAATCTTCTGTCCCCTGGTCCAAGCACTGCCCACGTACATCCAGAAATACTCTGACATTTTACGCAGTTTTAAAAACATCAGTTTGCCGGTTCCAGCTGCGTCCTCTTTCCCATGAACGTGTAATTCCTTTACACATCCATTCCCCACCAGGAGGTTCTTCGGGCTGTCCCCTTCTTCTTGGAGCAAAGACCTGAACATTCCCCTCCCACCACCACCCTCCTCCACTTGGTCGACCTCATCCTCACCCTCAACAACTTGTTGTTTAACTCCTCTCATTTTCTTCGGGTAAGAGGAGCAGCTCCGGGCACCTGCGTGGGCCCGAGTTCAACCTGTCTCTTCACGGGGTACGTGGAACATTCCCACCCACAACACTTTCTCCGATACATCAATGATATCATCCAGCTGCTTCTCTCTCTTGTCTGAAATTGGAAAACTTCATCAACTTCGCCTCCAATTTCCATCCTGCCCTCACTTTCACCTGCTCTACCTCTGACTCTACCCTTCCCTTCCTCAACATTTCTGCTTCCATTCCTGGGGGTAGGCTTCGCACTAATATCCATTACAAACTCTCTGACTCTCACAGCTACCTGGTCTATATATCCTCACACCCCACTTTCTGTAAAGACTCCAACCTCTTCTCTCACTTCCTCCATCTCCATCGAACATGTTCTCATGAGGCCAACATCAACAAGGGAGCCTCCAAAATGTCCATCTTCTTCCTCAACTGAGGATTCTCCGGCTCCGTGGTCGACAGGGCCCTCAACTGTGTCCAACCCAGCACTTCTGCCCTCACCTTTTCTCTTCCCTCCCAAGATAGCAATAAGGTTCCACTTGACCTTACCTATCAACCCACATGCCCACAGCCATACCAACCTCAGGCACCATTTCCACCACCACCAGCAGGATGCCGCGACCAGACACATATTCCCCTCCCCTCCCTTATCCGCCTTAACCGGATCACCAGGAGGAAATGCAAGCAGACACGGGGAGAACGTGCAAACTTTGCACAGACAATTGCCCGAGGCTGCAGTGCGAACCACTGAGCCACCGTGCTGCCCAGAATCTTGGTGGTGTGGATGAGCAGAGAGATCTCGGTGTCCATGTGCGTAGATCCCTGAAAGTTGCCACGCAGATTGATAGGGTTGTTCAGAAGGCGTACGGCGTGTTAGGTTTTATTGGTACAGAGACTGAGTTTCGGAGCCATGAGTTCATGTTGCAGCTGTACAAAACACTGGTGCGGCCGCGCTTGGACTATTGCGTACAGTTCTGATCGCCACATTACTGGAAGGATTTGGAGGGGGTTTCTTAGGATCTTGTCTGGTGTGGAAGGAAGGTCTTATGAGGAAAAGCTTCGGGACTTGAGGCTGTTTTTGTCAGAAGAAGGTGAAGAGGCAACTTAATAGAGACATACAAGATAATCAGAGGATTAGATAGGTGGACAGCGATAGTCTTTTTCCTCGATGGTGATGGTGAGCACGAGTGGAGATAGGTTTAAATTGAGGGGAGATAGATATGGGACACATGTCAGAGGGAGGTTCTTTATTCAGAGAGTAGTATGGGTGCGGAATGCCCTGCCTGCAACAGGAGTAGATTGCCAAGTTTAAGGGCATTTAAATGAACATTGCTAAATATATGGATGGTAATGGAATAGTGTCGGTTAGATGGGCTTCAGGTTGGATTCACAGGTTGGCGCAACATCGAGGGCTGAAGGGCCTGTACTGCGCTGTAATGTTCTATGTTCTATGTCATAATACTTCAGTGAATTCTGGTTACCCTGCCGTAGGAAGAATGCTGTTAAACTATACAGAGTGCAAAAATAATTACAAAAGGTCATTGCCGGGACTGGAGGGTTTATGAGGAGTGGTGGATAGGCTCGGACTTTTTCCCTGGAGTATCGGAGACGAAGGGGTGACTTCCAGAGGTGTAAAAAATCATGATGGGCATTGATAAGGGGAATAACCAAGGTAGGGGAGTCCAAAGCTAGAAGGGAGTAGGTTCAAATGTGAAAGGGGAAAGATTTAAAAGTGACCCAACCGGCAACTTTTCCCACACAGAGGGTGGTGCGTGAATGCAATGAGCTGCCAACAGACGTGGTAGAGGCAGATAAAATTTCTGTATTTAAAAGACATTTGGACAGGTACACAATGAGGAAAGGTTTAGACGGATACCAAACGCAGGCAAATGGGACCGGTTAAGTTTGGGACATCTGATCAGTACAGATGATTAGGAGTGAGGGTCCTGATTCTGTGCTGTATGACTCTATGAATCTATGACTGAAGAGCTAACTAGGTGTGTGGATGAGGGCAATGCATTTGACACAGTCTACTTGGGCTTCAGCAGAGCTTTTGACAAGATTCCCCATTTGAAGACTGTTAGAATAGGAAACAGTCCATGGGATCCGAGGACACATGTGCACAGGAAATCATAACTCATGTAATTTGAATGAGTTTTTTAAAGTAGTAATGAAGAGCATTGATTAAGGCAGAAACATGGACGTATATGGGTTTCAGTAAGGCGTTCAAGAAGGTTCCTCACAGTAGTCCAGTAGGGAAGTTAAATCACACGGAGCACAGGGAGAGCTAGCCATAGAAGATAGAACATAGAACATTACAGCACAGTACAGGCCCTTCGGCCCTCGATCTTGTGCCGACCTGTCATGCCGATCTCAAGCCCATCTAACCTGCACTATTCCATGTACGTCCATATGCTTGTCCAATGACCACTTCAATGTACCTCAAGTTGGCGAATCTACTACCGTTGCAGGCAAAGCGTTCCATTCCCTTACTACTGTCTGAGTAAAGAAACTACCTCTGACATCTGTCCTGTATCTTTCACCCCTCAATTTAAAGCTCTGCTCCCTCATGCTCGCCATCACCATCCCAGGAAAAAGGCTCTCCCTATCCACCCTATCTCACCCTCTGATTATTTTATATGTTTCAATTAAGTCACCCCTCAACCTTCTTCTCTCTAATGAAGACAGCCTCAAGTCCCTCAGCCATTCCTCGTAAGACCTTCCCTCCATACCAGGCAACATCCTAGTAAATCTCCTCTGCACCCTTTCCAAAGCTTCCACATCCTTCTTATAATGCGGTGACCAGAACTGTATACAATACTCCAATGCGGCCGCACCAGAGTTTTGTACAGCTTCACCATAACCTCTCGGTTCCGGAACGCGATCCCTCGATGAATCAAAGCTAAAACACTGTATGCCTTCTTAACAGCCCTGTCAACCTGGGTGGCAACTTTCAAGGATCTGTGTTCATGGACACCGAGATCTCTCTGCTCATCTATACTACTAAGAATCTTACCATTAGCCCTGTACTTTGCCTTCTGGTTACTCCTGCCGAAGTGCATCACCTCACGCTTGTCTGCATTAAACTCCATTTGCCACCTCTCAGCCCAGCTCTGCAGCTTATCTGTGTCTCTCTGCAACCAATCCTTTGTCACTATCCACAACTCCACCTATCTGAGTGTTGTCTGCAAATTTACTAACCCATCCTTCACTGCCCTCATCCAGGTCATTTATAAAAATGACAAACAGCAGTGGACCCAACACCGAACCTTGCGGTACCACCAGAAACTGGTCTCCAGGATGAACGTTTCCCATCAACTACCACCCTCTGTCTTCTTTCAGCAGGCCAATTTCCGATCCAAACTGCTATATCTCCCACAATTCCATTCCTCTGCATTTTGTACAATAGTCTGTTATGGGGAACCTTATCGAACGCCTTGCTGAAATCCATATACTCCACATCAACCTGTTTACTCTCATCTACCTGATTGGTCACCTTCTCAAAGAACTCAATAAGGTTTGTGAGGCACGACCTACCCTTCACAAAACTTTGCTGACTCTCCCTTATCAATGTATTCTTTTCTAGATGATTATAAATCCTGTCCCTTAGAACCTTTTCCAACACTTTACCAACAACTGAGGTAAGGCTCGCTGGCCGATAATTACCAGGGTTGTCTCTACTCCCCTTCTTGAACAGGAGAACCACAATTGCTATCCTCCAGTCATCTGGCACTATTCCTGCAGACAATGACGAGTTAAAGATCAATGCCAAAGGCTCGGCAATCTCCTCTCTGGATTCCCTGAGGATCCAAGGATAAATCCCATCCAGCCCAGGGGTCATAGCTATCTTCACCCTCTGTAGGATTTCAAATACCTCTTCCTTGTGAACCTCAATCCCACCTAGTCCAGTAGCCTGTATCTCTGTATTCTCCTCGACAACATTGTGGTTTTCTAGAGTGAATACTGTTGAAAAATATTCATTTCACGCTTCCCCTATCTCATCTGACTCCACACACAACTTCCCACTACTATCCTTGATTGGGCCTAATCTTACTTTTCTCATTCTTTTATTTCTTAAATACCGATAGAAAACCTTATGGTTTACCCTGATCCTATCCGCCAACAACTTCTCAAGTCTCCTCCTGGCTCTTCTGAGCTCTCTCTTTCGGTCTTTCCTGGCTACCTTGTAACCCTCAAGCACCCTGACTGAGCATTCACATCTTATAGTAACAGAAGCCTTCTGCTTCCTCTTGACCAGAGATTCCACTTCCTTCGGAAACCACGGCTCCCGCGCTCTACAGCTTCCTCCCGGCCTGACAGGTACATACTTATCTAGGACACACAGGAACTTTTCCTTGAATAAGCTCTACATTTCTATTGTGCCCATCCCTTGCAGTTTCCTTCCCCATCCTATGCTCCCAAAATCTTGCCAAATCTCATCGGAATTGCCTTTCCCTCAGATATAACTCTTGCCCAGTGGTGTACACCTATACCTTTCCATCACTAAAGTAAACATAACAGAATTGTGATCGCTGAGGTTGGCAGTTTATTATCTTAGAATTGTGATCGCTATCACCAAGGTGATCACCTACTTCCAAATCTAACACCTGGCCAGGCTCATGACCCAGTTCCAAATCTGATGCGGTCACTGCACTCCAATTCCATTAGTCACGACATCCCACTTCCCTCAGTCACTGCATCCCACTTCACTCAGTCACTGCACCCCAAGGCCCGTCAGGCACTGCATCCCCATTACCTCATTCACTCCTTCCCATTACGTCAGTCACTGCATCCCATTTCACTCAGTCACTACATCCCACTTCACTCAGTCACTGCCTCCCATTACCCTCTGTCACTGCATCCCATTACCCTCTGTCACTGCATCCCATTTCCCACGGTCACATCATCCCATTTCACTCAGTGACTGCATCCCATTTCACTCAGTCACTGAATCCCATTTCAGTGAGTCACACCCTCCCATTTCAGTGAGTCACACCCTCCCATTTCAGTGAGTCACACCCTCCCATTTCAGTGAGTCACACCCTCCCATTTCAGACAGTCACTGCATCCCATGTCCCCAGAGTCACTGCGTCCCATTACACTCAGGCACTGCATCCGATTTCCCTCAGTCACTGCATCACATTTCACTCAGTCTCTGCTTCCAATTTCCCTCAGTCACTGCGTCCCATTTCCCTCAGTCACTGCAAACCATTTCTGACAGTCACTGCAACCCATTTCACACAGTCACTGCATCTCCTTCCACTCAGTCAGTGCATCTCATTTCCCTCAGTCACTGCATCTCATTTCCCTCAGTCACTGCATCGCATTGTCCTCAGTCACGGCATCCCATTACACTCAGTCACTGCATCCTATTTCCCTCAATCACTGCATCCCAATTCACTCAGTCACTGCATCCCATTTCACGCAGCCACTGCACCCCACTTCACTCAGTCACCGCATCCCATTTCACTCAGTCACTGCCTCCCACTTCACGCAGTCACTGCCTCCCATTTCAGTCAGTCACTGCATCCCATTTCAGTCAGTCACTGCATCTCATTTCATTCAGTCACTGCATCCCATTTCACTCAGTCTCAGCATCCCATATCACTCAGGCACTGCATCCCATTTCCATCAGTCACTGCATCCCATTTCCTTCAGTCACTGCATCCCATTACACTCAGTCACTGCATCCCTTCTAACGGAGACAGTGAATCCTATTCAACTGCAACAATGAATCCATTTCGATCATCACCACACCCAATTCCCCACAGTCACGGCATCACATTACACTCAGTCACTGCATCCCATTACAGTCAGTCACTGCATCATATTTCCCTCAGTCACTGCGTCCCATTTCACGCAGTCACTGCATCCCATTTCACTCAGCCAGAGCATCCCATTACCCTCAGTCACTACATAACATTTCACTCAGTCAGAGCATTCCATTTCACTCAGTCAGTGCATCCCATTACCCTCAGTCACTGCATCTCATTTCCCTCAGTCACTGCATCTCATTTCGTTCAGTCACTGAAACCCATTTCCATTAGTCACTGCATCCCATTATCACTCAGTCACTGCATCCCATTTCACTCAGGCACTCCCTCCCATTTCAGTCAGTCACTCCCGCCCATTTCACTCAGTCACTGCCTCCCACTTCACTCAGTCACTGCCTCCCAAATTCAGTCAGTCACTCCCTCCCATTTCACTCGGTCACTGCATCTCTTTTCCCTCAGTCACTGCATCCCATTTCCCTCAGTCATTGCATCCAATTTCCCTCAGTCACAGCAGCCCCTTTCACTCAGTCACTGCATCCCATTTCACTCAGTGACTGCATCCCATTTCCCTCAGTCACTGCCTCCCTTTTCCCAGTGTCACTGCAAACCTTTCCTGCAGTCACTGCAACCCATTTCCCACAGTCACTGCATCCCATTTCACTCAGTCACTGCATCCCATTTCACTCAGTCACTGCATCCAATTTCCCTCAGTCACTGCATCCAATTTCCCTCAGTCACTGCATCCAATTTCCCTCAGTCACTGTATCCCATTTCCCACAGTTACTGCATCCCATTTCACTCAGTCACTGCATCCCATTTAACTGAGACAGTGAATCTCATTGAACTGAGACAGTGCATCCCATTTCCCTCAGTCACTGCATCCCATTTCACTCAGTCACTGCAACCTATTTCCCACAGTCACTGCATCTGCTTTCCCTCAGTCACAGCATCCCAATTCACTGAGACAGTGAATCTCATTGAACTGAAACGGTGCATCCCCTTACCCTCAGTCACAGCATTCCATTTCCCAGAGTCACTGCATCTCATTTCCCTCAGTCACTGCATCCCATTTCACACAGCCACTGCATCCCATTTCCATCAGTCACTGCACCCCATTTCACTCAGTCACTGCATCACATTACCCTCAGTCACTGCATCACATTACCCTCAGTCACGGCATCCAATTACCCTCAGTCACGGCATCCCATTTCACTCATTCACAGCTTCCCATTTCACTCAGTCACTGCATCCCATTTCATTCAGTCACTGCATCCATTTCCCCACAGTCTCCGCATCACATTTCACAGAGACACGGCGTCCCATTTCACTTCACCACTGCAACCCGTTACCCTCAGTCACAGCATCCCGTTTCCACAGTCACTGCATCTCCTTTCCCCAAGTCACTGCATCCCATCTCCACGGTCACTTGCACCCATTTCATTCAATCACTGCCTCCCATTTCCATCACTCACTGCATCCCATTTCCCTCAGTAACTGCATCCCATTTTACTCAATCACTGCATCCCATTTCCCTCAGTCACTGCATCCCATTTCCCTCAGTCACTGCATCCCATTTCACTCAGTCACTGCATCCCATTTCACTCAGTCACTGCATCCCATTTCACTCAGTCACTGCATCCCATTTCACTCAGTCACTGCATCCCATTTCACTCAGTCACTGCATCCCATTTGCATCAGACACTGCATCCCATTTGCATCAGTCACTGCATCTCACTTCACTCATTCACTGCATCCCATTTCCCACAGTCACTGCATCCCATTTCCCACAGTCACTGCATCCCATTTCACACAGTCACTGCATCCCATTTCACACAGTCACTTCATCTCATTTCCCACAGTCACTTCATCTCATTTCCCACAGTCACTGCATCCCATTTCCCACAGTCACTGCATCTCCTTTCCCTCAGTCACTGCACCTCATTTCCTCACTCAGTGCAACCCATTTCCCACAGTCACTGCATCCCATTTCCCTCAGTCACTGCATCACATTTCACTCAGTGGCTGCATCCCATTTCACTCAATCACTGCCTCCCATTTTCCTCAGTCACTGCAACCCATTCACCACAGTCACTGCGTCTCCTTTCCCTCAGTCACAGCATCCCATTTCACTCAGTCAGCGCATCCCATTTCCCTCAGTCACTGCATCCCATTTCACTCAGCCACTGCTTCCCATTTCACTCAGCCACTGCATCCCATTTCACTCAGCCACTGCCCCCCATTTCACTCAGCCACTGCCCCCCATTTCACTCAGCCACTGCCCCCCATTTCACTCAGCCACTGCATCCCATTTCACAGAGCCACTTCATCATATTCACGCAGTCATTGCATCCCATTTCACTCAGTCACAGCATTCCATTTGACTCAGTCACTGCATGCTTTTTAACGGAGACAGTGAATCCTATTCAACTGAGACAGTGCATCCATTTCGCTCAGTCACCGCACCCTATTCCCCTCAGTCACCGCATCCCATTTCACTCAGTCACCGCATCCCATTTCACTCAGTCACCGCATCCCATTTCCATCAGTCACTGCATCCCATTACCCTCAGTCACTGCATCCCATTACCCTCAGTCACTGCATCACATTACCCTCAGTCACTGCATCGCATCTCACTCAGTCACTGCATCTCATTTCCCTCAGTCACTGCATCTCATTTCACTCAGTCACTGCATCTCATTTCCCTCAGTCACTGCATCTCATTTCCCTCAGTCACTGCATCGCATTTCACTCAGTCACTGCATCTCATTTCCCTCAGTCACTCACTCCCATTTCAGTCAGTCACTCACTCCCATTTCCCTCAGTCATTGCGTCCCATTTCGCTCAGTCACTGTGTCCCATTTCTCTCAGACACTACATCCTATTTCACGCAATCAGTGCATCACATGTCATTCAGTCGCTGCACTCCATTTCATTCAGTCACTGCATCCCATTTCCCATAGTCACTGGATCTAAATTCCTCAGTCACGTCATCCCATTACACACAGTCACTGCATCCCATTTCACTCAGCCAGAGCATCCCATTACCCTCAGTCACTGCATAACATTTCACTCAGTCAGAGCATTCCATTTCACTCAGTCAGTGCATCCCATTACCCTCAGTCACTGCATCTCATTTCCCTCAGTCCCTGCATCTCATTTCCCTCAGTCACTGCATCTCATTTCGTTCAGTCACTGAAACCCATTTCCATTAGTCACTGCATCCCATTATCACTCAGTCACTGCATCCCATTTCACTCAGTCACTGCATCCCATTTCACGGAGACAGTGAATCCTATTCAACTGAGACAGTGAATCAATTTCCATCAGTCACCACACCCTATTCCCCACAGTCACGGCATCACATCACATGCGGTCACTACATCCTATTTCACTCAGTCACTGTGTCCCATTACCCTCAGTCACTGCATCCCATTTCACTCAGGCACTCCCTCCCATTTCAGTCAGTCACTCCCGCCCATTTCACTCAGTCACTGCCTCCCACTTCACTCAGTCACTGCCTCCCAAATTCAGTCAGTCACTGCCTCCCATTTCACTCGGTCACTGCATCTCCTTTCCCTCAGTCACTGCATCTCCTTTCCCTCAGTCACTGCATCTCCTTTCCCTCAGTCACTGCATCACATTTACCTCAGTCACTGCATCACATTTACCTCAGTCACAGCATCACATTACCCTCAATCACTGCATCCCATTTCCCTCAGTCATTGCATCCAATTTCCCTCAGTCACAGCAGCCCCTTTCACTCAGTCACTGCATCCCATTTCACTCAGTGACTGCATCCCATTTCCCTCAGTCACTGCCTCCCTTTTCCCAGTGTCACTGCAAACCTTTCCTGCAGTCACTGCATCCCATTCCCCTCAGTCACTGCATCCCATTACACCGAGTCACACGATGCCAGTTCCCACACACACTGTATCTCCTTACCCTCAGTCACTGCATCTCCTTTCCCTCAGTCACTGCATCCCATTACTCTCAGTCACTGCGTCCCATTTCACTCAGTCAGTGCGTCCCATTTCCCACAGTCACTGCATCTCTTTTCCCTGAGTCACTGCAGCCCATTTCACTCAGCCACTGTGTCCCATTTCTCTCAGCCACTGCGTCCCACTTCACTCAGTCACTGCGTCCCATTTCCCACAGTCACTGCATACCCATTACCCTCAGTCACTGCATACCCATTACCCTCAGTCACTGCATCCCGTTTCCACAGGCACTGCACTTCCTTTCCCTCAGTCACTGCATCCCATTTCACGCTGTCACTCCATCTCATTTCCCTCAGTCACTGAATCCCATTTCCCACAGTCACTGCATCTCCTTTCCCTCATTCACTGCATCCCATTACCCACAGTCACTGCATTTCCTATCCCTCAGTCACTGCATCCCATTTCACTCAGCCACGGCATCCCATTTCACTCAGCCACGGCATCCCATTTCACTCAGCCACGGCATCCCATTTCACTCAACCACGGCATCCCATTTCACTCAGCCACGGCATCCCATTTCACTCAGCCACGGCATCCCATTTCATTCAGCCACTGCATCCCATTTCACTCAGCCACTGCATCCCAAGTCACACAGTCACCACATCCCAGTTCACACAGTCACCACATTCCAGTTCAGACAGTCACTGTGTGCCATTTCAAACAGTCACTGCATCTCATTTCACTAATTCAATGCTTCACATTACACTCAGTCAGTGCGTCCCATTTCACTCAGTCACTGCGTCCCATTGCCCACAGTCACTGCATTTCCTTTCCCTCAGTCACTGCATCCCATTTCCCTCAGTCACTGCATGCCATTCCCCACAGTCACTGCCACTCCTTTCCCTCAGTCACTGCATCCCATTTCCATCAGTCACTGCATCCCAGTTCACTCAGTCACTGCATTCTATTTCCCTCAGTCACTGCATCCCATTTCCATCAGTCACTGCATCCCCTTGCCCTCAGTCACTGCATCCCCTTGCCCTCAGTCACTGCATCCCCTTGCCCTCAGTCACTGCATCCCCTTGCCCTCAGTCACTGCATCCCATCAACTTCAGTCGCAGGATCCCATTTCAAACAGACACTGCATCCCAGTTCACAGTCAGTGCATTTGCATCAGTCACTGCTTCCCATTTCACTCAGCCACTGCATCCCATTTCACTCAGCCACTGCATCCCATTTCCATCAGTCACTGCATCCCAGTTCACTCAGTCACTGCATTCTATTTCCCTCAGTCACTGCATCCCATTTCCATCAGTCACTGCATCCCCTTGCCCTCAGTCACTGCATCCCCTTGCCCTCAGTCACTGCATCCCCTTGCCCTCAGTCACTGCATCCCCTTGCCCTCAGTCACTGCATCCCATCAACTTCAGTCGCAGGATCCCATTTCAAACAGACACTGCATCCCAGTTCACAGTCAGTGCATTTGCATCAGTCACTGCTTCCCATTTCACTCAGCCACTGCATCCCATTTCACTCAGCCACTGCATCCCATTTCACTCAGCCACTGCCCCCCATTTCACTCAGCCACTGCCCCACATTTCACTCAGCCACTGCATCCCATTTCACAGAGCCACTTCATCATATTCACGCAGTCACTGCATCCCATTTCACCCAGTCACAGCATTCCATTTGACTCAGTCACTGCATGCTTTTTAACGGAGACAGTGAATCCTATTCAACTGAGACAGAGCATCCATTTCGCTCAGTCACCGCACCCTATTCCCCTCAGTCACCGCATCCCATTCCACTCAGTCACCGCATCCCATTTCACTCAGTCACCGCA
Organism: Stegostoma tigrinum; assembly: GCF_030684315.1. Lineage (NCBI taxonomy): Eukaryota > Metazoa > Chordata > Chondrichthyes > Orectolobiformes > Stegostomatidae > Stegostoma > Stegostoma tigrinum. Next base: position 68,910,175 of record NC_081364.1, on the reverse strand, counting down.
TCCCATTTCACTCAGTCACCGCATCCCATTTCACTCAGTCACCGCATCCCATTACCCTCAGTCACCGCATCCCATTACCCTCAGTCACTGCATCCCATTACCCTCAGTCACTGCATCCCATTACCCTCAGTCACTGCATCACATTTCACTCAGTCAGAGCATTCCATTTCACTCAGTCAGTGCATCCCATTCCCCTCAGTCACTGCATCTCATTTCCCTCAGTCACTGCATCGCATTTCACTCAGTCACTGCCTCCCATTTCAGTGACTCCCTCCCATTTCCCTCAGTCATTGCGTCCCATTTCGCTCAGTCACTGTGTCCCATTTCTCTCAGACACTACATCCTATTTCACGCAATCAGTGCATCACATGTCATTCAGTCGCTGCACTCCATTTCATTCAGTCACTGCATCCCATTTCCCATAGTCACTGGATCTAAATTCCTCAGTCACGTCATCCCATTACACACAGTCACTGCATCCCATTTCACTCAGCCAGAGCATCCCATTACCCTCAGTCACTGCATAACATTTCACTCAGTCAGAGCATTCCATTTCACTCAGTCAGTGCATCCCATTACCCTCAGTCACTGCATCTCATTTCCCTCAGTCCCTGCATCTCATTTCCCTCTGTCACTGCATCTCATTTCGTTCAGTCACTGAAACCCATTTCCATTAGTCACTGCAACCCATTATCACTCAGTCACTGCATCCCATTTCACTCAGTCACTGCATCCCATTTCACGGAGACAGTGAATCCTATTCAACTGAGACAGTGAATCAATTTCCATCAGTCACCACACCCTATTCCCCACAGTCACGGCATCACATCACATGCGGTCACTACATCCTATTTCACTCAGTCACTGTGTCCCATTACCCTCAGTCACTGCATCCCATTTCACTCAGGCACTCCCTCCCATTTCAGTCAGTCACTCCCGCCCATTTCACTCAGTCACTGCCTCCCACTTCACTCAGTCACTGCCTCCCAAATTCAGTCAGTCACTCCCTCCCATTTCACTCGGTCACTGCATCTCCTTTCCCTCAGTCACTGCATCCCATTTCACTCAGTCACTGCATCACATTTACCTCAGTCACTGCATCTCCTTTCCCTCAGTCACTGCATCTCCTTTCCCTCAGTCACTGCATCTCCTTTCCCTCAGTCACTGCATCTCCTTTCCCTCAGTCACTGCATCTCCTTTCCCTCAGTCACTGCATCCCATTACTCTCAGTCACTGCGTCCCATTTCACTCAGTCAGTGCGTCCCATTTCCCACAGTCACTGCATCTCTTTTCCCTGAGTCACTGCAGCCCATTTCACTCAGCCACTGTGTCCCATTTCTCTCAGCCACTGCGTCCCATTTCACTCAGTCACTGCGTCCCATTTCCCACAGTCACTGCACACCCATTACCCTCAGTCACTGCATACCCATTACCCTCAGTCACTGCATCCCGTTTCCACAGGCACTGCACTTCCTTTCCCTCAGTCACTGCATCCCATTTCACGCTGTCACTCCATCTCATTTCCCTCAGTCACTGAATCCCATTTCCCACAGTCACTGCATCTCCTTTCCCTCATTCACTGCATCCCATTACCCACAGTCACTGCATTTCCTATCCCTCAGTCACTGCATCCCATTTCACTCAGCCACGGCATCCCATTTCACTCAGCCACGGCATCCCATTTCACTCAGCCACGGCATCCCATTTCACTCAACCACGGCATCCCATTTCACTCAGCCACGGCATCCCATTTCACTCAGCCACGGCATCCCATTTCACTCAGCCACGGCATCCCATTTCACTCAGCCACGGCATCCCATTTCATTCAGCCACTGCATCCCATTTCACTCAGCCACTGCATCCCAAGTCACACAGTCACCACATCCCAGTTCACACAGTCACCACATCCCAGTTCACACAGTCACCACATTCCAGTTCAGACAGTCACTGTGTGCCATTTCAAACAGTCACTGCATCTCATTTCACTAATTCAATGCTTCACATTACACTCAGTCAGTGCGTCTCATTTCACTCAGTCACTGCGTCCCATTGCCCACAGTCACTGCATTTCCTTTCCCTCAGTCACTGCATCCCATTTCCCTCAGTCACTGCATGCCATTCCCCACAGTCACTGCCACTCCTTTCCCTCAGTCACTGCATCCCATTTCCATCAGTCACTGCATCCCAGTTCACTCAGTCACTGCATTCCATTTCCCTCAGTCACTGCATCCCATTTCCATCAGTCACTGCATCCCCTTGCCCTCAGTCACTGCATCCCCTTGCCCTCAGTCACTGCATCCCATCAACTTCAGTCGCAGGATCCCATTTCAAACAGACACTGCATCCCAGTTCACAGTCAGTGCATCCCATTTCACTCAGTCACTGCATCCCATTTCACTCAGTCACTGCTTCCCATTTGCATCAGTCACTGCTTCCCATTTCACTCAGCCACTGCATCCCATTTCACTCAGCCACTGCATCCCATTTCACTCAGCCACTGCATCCCATTTCACTCAGCCACTGCCCCCCATTTCACTCAGCCACTGCCCCACATTTCACTCAGCCACTGCATCCCATTTCACAGAGCCACTTCATCATATTCACGCAGTCATTGCATCCCATTTCACTCAGTCACAGCATTCCATTTGACTCAGTCACTGCATGCTTTTTAACGGAGACAGTGAATCCTATTCAACTGAGACAGAGCATCCATTTCGCTCAGTCACCGCACCCTATTCCCCTCAGTCACCGCATCCCATTTCACTGAGACACTGCATCCCATTACCATCAGTCACTGCATCCCATTACCATCAGTCACTGCATCCCATTACTCTCAGTCACTGCATCCCATTTCCCTCAGTCACTGCATCCCATTTCACTCAGTCACTGCATCCCATTTCACTCAGACTCTGCAGCCCATTTCACTCAGACACTGCAGCCCATTTCACTCAGACACTGCAACCCATTTCCCTCAGTCACTGCATCCCATTCCCCTCAGTCACTGCATCCCATTTCCCTCAGTCAGTGCATCCCATTTCACTCAGCCACTGCAACCCATTTCCGTCAGTCAGTGCATCCCATTTCCCTCAGTCAGTGCATCCCAGTTCCCTCAGTCAGTGCATCCCATTTCACTCAGTCACTGCATCCCATTTCACTCAGTCACTGCATCCCATTTGCATCAGACACTGCATCTCACTTCACTCATTCACTGCATCCCATTTCCCACAGTCACTGCATCCCATTTCACTCAGTCACTGCATCCCATTTCCCACAGTCACTGCATCCCATTTCACACAGTCACTTCATCTCATTTCCCACAGTCACTGCATCCCATTTCCCACAGTCACTGCATCCCATTTCCCACAGTCACTGCATCTCCTTTCCCTCAGTCACTGCACCTCATTTCCTCACTCAGTGCAACCCATTTCCCACAGTCACTGCATCCCATTTCACTCAGCCACTGCTTCCCATTTCACTCAGCCACTGCATCCCATTTCACTCAGCCACTGCCCCCCATTTCACTCAGCCACTGCCCCCCATTTCACTCAGCCACTGCATCCCATTTCACAGGGCCACTTCATCATATTCACGCAGTCATTGCATCCCATTTCACTCAGTCACAGCATTCCATTTGACTCAGTCACTGCATGCTTTTTAACGGAGACAGTGAATCCTATTCAACTGAGACAGAGCATCCATTTCGCTCAGTCACCGCACCCTATTCCCCTCAGTCACCGCATCCCATTTCACTCAGTCACCGCATCCCATTTCACTCAGTCACCGCATCCCATTACCCTCAGTCACCGCATCCCATTACCCTCAGTCACTGCATCCCATTACCCTCAGTCACTGCATCCCATTACCCTCAGTCACTGCATCCCATTACCCTCAGTCACTGCATCCCATTACCCTCAGTCACTGCATCACATTTCACTCAGTCAGAGCATTCCATTTCACTCAGTCAGTGCATCCCATTCCCCTCAGTCACTGCATCTCATTTCCCTCAGTCACTGCATTGCATTTCACTCAGTCACTGCCTCCCATTTCAGTGACTCCCTCCCATTTCCCTCAGTCATTGCGTCCCATTTCGCTCAGTCACTGTGTCCCATTTCTCTCAGACACTACATCCTATTTCACGCAATCAGTGCATCACATGTCATTCAGTCACTGCATCCCATTTCCCATAGTCACTGGATCTAAATTCCTCAGTCACGTCATCCCATTACACACAGTCACTGCATCCCATTTCACTCAGCCAGAGCATCCCATTACCCTCAGTCACTGCATAACATTTCACTCAGTCAGAGCATTCCATTTCACTCAGTCAGTGCATCCCATTACCCTCAGTCACTGCATCTCATTTCCCTCAGTCCCTGCATCTCATTTCCCTCAGTCACTGCATCTCATTTCGTTCAGTCACTGAAACCCATTTCCATTAGTCACTGCATCCCATTATCACTCAGTCACTGCATCCCATTTCACTCAGTCACTGCATCCCATTTCACGGAGACAGTGAATCCTATTCAACTGAGACAGTGAATCAATTTCCATCAGTCACCACACCCTATTCCCCACAGTCACGGCATCACATCACATGCGGTCACTACATCCTATTTCACTCAGTCACTGTGTCCCATTACCCTCAGTCACTGCCTCCCACTTCACTCAGTCACTGCCTCCCAAATTCAGTCAGTCACTCCCTCCCATTTCACTCGGTCACTGCATCTCCTTTCCCTCAGTCACTGCATCCCATTTCACTTAGTCACTGCATCACATTCACCTCAGTCACAGCATCACATTACCCTCAATCACTGCATCCCATTTCCCTCAGTCATTGCATCCAATTTCCCTCAGTCACAGCAGCCCCTTTCACTCAGTCACTGCATCCCATTTCACTCAGTGACTGCATCCCATTTCCCTCAGTCACTGCCTCCCTTTTCCCAGTGTCACTGCAAACCTTTCCTGCAGTCACTGCAACCCATTTCCCACAGTCACTGCATCGCATTTCACTCAGTCACTGCATCCCATTTAACTGAGACAGTGAATCTCATTGAACTGAGACAGTGCATCCCATTTCCCTCAGTCACTGCATCCCATTTCCCTCAGTCAGTGCATCCCATTTCACTCAGTCACTGCATTTCCTTTCCCTCAGTCACTGCATCCCATGTCCCTCAGTCACTGCATCTCATTTCACACAGTCACTGCATCCCATTTCACTCAGTCAGTGCGTCCCTTTTCGGTCAGGCACTGTATCCCATTTCCCTCAGTCACTGCAACCCAAGCCCGCTCGGGCACTGATTCCCTATTAACTCAGTCACACCTTCCCAGTACCTCTGTCACTGCATCCCATGTCCCTCAGTCAGTGCATCCCATGTCCCTCAGTCACTGCATCCCATGTCCCTCAGTCACTGCATCCCATGTCCCTCAGTCACTGCATCTCATTTCACTCAGTCACTGCATCCCATTTCACTCAGTCACTGCATCCCATTTCACTCAGCCACTGCATCACAGTTCACTCAGTGACTGAATCACAGTTCACTCAATCACTGCTTCCCATTGTCCTCAGTCACGGCATCCCATTTCCATCAGTCACTGCATCCCATTTCCCACTGTCACTGCATCTCCATTCCTCAATCACTGCATGCCATTTCACTCAGCCTCTGCATCCCATTTCCCTCAGACACTGCATCCCATTTCCCTCAGACACTGCATCTGATTTCCATCAGTCACTGCATCCCATTTCCCTCAGTCATTGCATCCCATTTCCCACAGTCACTGCATCACATTACCCTCAGTCAGAGCATCCCATTTCCCACATTCACTGCATCTCCTTTCCCTCAGTCAATGCGTCACATTCCACTCAGTCACTGCATCCCTATTCACACAGCGCTTCACTTTACAAACAGTCAGGGCATCCCATTACCCTCAGTCACTGCGTCCCATTACCTTCAGTTGCAGGATCCCATTTCACACAGACACTGCATCCCATTTCCGTCAGTCACTGCATCCCATTTCCCTCAGTCACTGCATACCATTTCCATCAGTCACTGCATCCCAGTTCACTCAGTCTCGGCATCTCATTTCCCTCAGTCACTGCATCCCATTTCCCACAGTCACTGCATCCCATTTCCATCAGTCACTGCATCCCATTTCCTCAATCACAGCATCTCCTTTCCACAGTCACGGCAATCCCATTTCACTCAGTCACTGCATCCCATTTCACTCAGTCACTGCATCCCATTTCACAGAGTCACTGCATCTCCTTTCCGTTAGTCACTGCGTCCCATTTCACTTCGTCACTGCGTCCCATTTCCATCAATCACTGCATCCCATTTCCATCAGTCACTGCATCCCATTACCCAGTCACTGCAACCATTTTCCCTCAGTCACTGCATCCCAGTTCACTCAGTCTCGGCATCCCATTGTCCTCAGTCACTGCATCCCATTACCCTCAGTCACTGCATCCCACTTCACTCAGTCACTGCATCCCATTTCACTCAGTCACTGCATCCCATTTCACTCAGTCACTGCGTCCCATTTCCCAGTCACTGCATCCCATTTCCCTCAGTCACTGCGTCCCATTTCACTCAGTCACTGCATCCCATTTCACTCAGTCAATGCATCCCATCTCACTCAGTCACTGCATCCCATTTCACTCAGTCACTGCATCCCAGTTCACTCAATCACTGCATCCCCTTCACCACAGTCACTGCATCCCATTTCCCTCAGTCACTGCATCCCATTTCACTCAGTCACTGCATCCCATTTCACTCAGTCAGTGCGTCACATTTCACTCAGGCACTGCATCCCATTTCCATCAGTCACTGCATCCCATTTCACGCAGACACTGCATCGCATTTCACGCAGTCACTGCATCCCATCTCACTCAGTCACTGCATCCCATTTCACTCAGTCACTGCATCCCATTTCACTCAATCACTGCATCCCCTTCACCACAGTCACTGCATCCCATTTCCCTCAGTCACTGCATCTCATTTCACTCAGTCACTGCATCCCATTTCCCTCATTCACTGCATCCCATGTCCCTCAGTCACTGCATCCTATTGCCATCAGTCACTGCATCGCATTTCCCTCAGTCACTGCATCCCACGTCCTTCAGTCACTGCATCCCATTTCACTCAATCACTGCATCTCCTTCACCACAGTCACTGCATCCCATTTCCCTCAGTCACTGCATCCCACGTCCCTCAGTCACTGCATCCCACGTCCCTCAGTCACTGCATCCCATTTCACTCATTCACTGCATCCCATTTCACTCAGTCACTGCGTCCCATTTCACTCAGTCACTGCGTCCCATTTCACTCAGTCACTGCGTCCCATTTCATGCAGTCACTGCGTCCCATTTCACGCAGTCACTGCATCGCATTTCACGCAGTCACTGCATCCCATCTCACTCAGTCACTGCATCCCATTTCACTCAGTCACTGCATCCCATTTCACTCAATCACTGCATCCCCTTCACCACAGTCACTGCATCCCATTTCCCTCAGTCACTGCATCCCATTTCCCTCATTCACTGCGTCCCACGTCCCTCAGTCACTGCATCCCATTTCACTCAGTCACTGCATCCCATTTCAGTCAGTCCCTGCATCCCATTTCACTCAGTCACTGCGTCCCATTTCACGCAGTCACTGCATCCCATTTCACGCAGTCACTGCATCCCATCTCACTCAGTCACTGCATCCCATCTCATTCAGTCACTGCCTGACATTTCACTCAGTCACTGCATCACATTTCACTCAGTCACTGCATCACATTTCACTCAGTCACTGCATCACATTTCACTCAGTCACTGCATCACATTTCACTCAGTCACTGCATCACATTTCACTCAGTCACTGCTTCCCATTTCACGCAGCCACTGCATCACATTTCACTCAGTCACTGCATCCCATTCCACAGTGTCACAGCATCCCATTTCACTCAGTGACTGCAACCCGTTACCCTCAGTCACTGCATCCCATTTCCATCAGTCACTGCGTCCCATTCATCTCAGTCACTGAATCCCATTTCCCTCAGTCACTGCATCCCTATTCACACAGTCACTGCATCCCAGTTCACACAGCCACTGCATCCCATTTCACACAGCGCTTCACTTTACAAACAGTCAGGGCATCCCATTACCCTCAGTCACTGCGTCCCATTACCTTCAGTTGCAGGATCCCATTTCACACAGACACTGCATCCCATTTCCGTCAGTCACTGCATCCCATTTCCCTCAGTCACTGCATACCATTTCCATCAGTCACTGCATCCCAGTTCACTCAGTCTCGGCATCCCATTTCCCTCAGTCACTGCATCCCATTTCCCACAGTCACTGCATCCCATTTCCATCAGTCACTGCATCCCATTTCCTCAATCACAGCATCTCCTTTCCACAGTCACGGCAATCCCATTTCACTCAGTCACTGCATCCCATTTCACTCAGTCACTGCATCCCATTTCACAGAGTCACTGCATCTCCTTTCCGTCAGTCACTGCGTCCCATTTCACTTCGTCACTGCGTCCCATTTCCATCAATCACTGCATCCCATTTCCCTCAGTCACTGCATCCCATTTCCCACAGTCACTGCATCCCATTTCCCACAGTCACTGCATCCCATTTCCTCAATCACAGCATCTCCTTTCCACAGTCACGGCAATCCCATTTCACTCAGTCACTGCATCCCATTTCACTCAGTCACTGCATCCCATTTCACAGAGTCACTGCATCTCCTTTCCGTTAGTCACTGCGTCCCATTTCACTTCGTCACTGCGTCCCATTTCCATCAATCACTGCATCCCATTTCCCACAGTCACTGCATCCCATTTCCCAGTCACTGCATCCATTTTCCCTCAGTCACTGCATTCCAGTTCACTCAGTCTCGGCATCCCATTGTCCTCAGTCACTGCATCCCATTACCCTCAGTCACTGCATCCCACTTCACTCAGTCACTGCATCCCATTTCACTCAGTCACTGCATCCCATTTCACTCAGTCACTGCATCCCATTTCCCAGTCACTGCATCCCATTTCCCTCAGTCACTGCGTCCCATTTCACTCAGTCACTGCATCCCATTTCACTCAGTCACTGCATCCCATCTCACTCAGTCACTGCATCCCATTTCACTCAGTCACTGCATCCCATTTCACTCAGTCACTGCATCCCATCTCACTCAGTCACTGCATCCCATTTCACTCAATCACTGCATCCCCTTCACCACAGTCACTGCATCCCATGTCCCTCAGTCACTGCATCCCATTTCACTCAGTCACTGCATCCCACTTCACTCAGTCACTGCATCCCATTTCACTCAGTCACTGCATCCCATTTCACTCAGTCACTGCATCCCATTTCCCAGTCACTGCATCCCATTTCCCTCAGTCACTGCGTCCCATTTCACTCAGTCACTGCATCCCATTTCCCTCAGTCACTGCGTCCCATTTCACTCAGTCACTGCATCCCATTTCACTCAGTCACTGCATCCCATCTCACTCAGTCACTGCATCCCATTTCACTCAGTCACTGCATCCCATTTCACTCAATCACTGCATCCCCTTCACCACAGTCACTGCATCCCATTTCCCTCAGTCACTGCATCCCATTTCCCTCAGTCACTGCATCACATTTCACTCAGTCACTGCATCCCATTTCACTCAGTCACTGCGTCCCATTTCACTCAGTCACTGCCTCCGATTCCACTCAGTCACTGCATCCCATTTCACTCAGTCAGTGCGTCACATTTCACTCAGGCACTGCATCCCATTTCACTCAGTCACTGCATCCCATTTCACTCAGTCACTGCATCCCATTTCACTCAATCACTGCATCCCCTTCACCACAGTCACTGCATCCCATTTCCCTCAGTCACTGCATCTCATTTCACTCAGTCACTGCATCCCATTTCCCTTATTCACTGCATCCCATGTCCCTCAGTCACTGCATCCCATGTCCCTCAGTGACTGCATCCTATCGCCATCAGTCACTGCATCCCATTTCCCTCAGTCACTGCATCTCATGTCCCTCAGTCAGTGCATCCCATGTCCCTCAGTCACTGCATCCCATTTCATTCAGTCAGTGTGTCCCTTTTCGTTCTGGCACTGTATCCCATTTCCCTCAGTCACTGCACACCAAGCCCGCTCGGGCAGTGTTTCCCTGTTGACTCAATCACTCCTTCCCAGTACCTCTGTCACTGCAGCTCATGTCACTCTGTCACTGCAACACATTTCCATCAGACAGTGCATCCCATTTCCCTCGGTCACTGCATCACATTTCCATCAGACACTGCAGCTCATGTCACTCTGTCACTGCATCCAATTTCAATCGGTCACTGCATCCCATTTCACCCAGTCCCTGCATCCCATTGCACTCAGTGATGCATCCCATTTCAAGCAGTCACTGCATCACATTTCACTCCGTCACTGCCTCACATTTCACTCAGTCACTGCATCACATTTCACTCAGTCACTGCATCACATTTCACTCAGTCACTGCTTCCCATTTCACGCAGCCACTGCATCACATTTCACTCAGTCACTGCAACACATTTCACTCAGTCACTGCATCCCATTTACTCAATCACTGCAACTCCTTCACCACAGTCACTGCATCACATTTCCATCAGTCACTGTTTCCTGTATCTCACAGACGATGCATTCAATTTCCCACACTCACTGCATCCCATTTCACTCAATCACTGCATCCCATTTCCCTGAGTCACTGCATCCCATTTCACTCAGTCACTGCATCTCACTTCCATCAGTCACTGCATCCCATTTCCATCAGTCACTGCACCCCAAGCCCGGTCGGGCACTGCATCCCTATTAACTCAGTCACTCCTTCCCAGTACCTCAGTCACTGCATCCATTGTCCCACAGTAACTGCATCCCATGTCCCTCAGTCAGTGCATCCCATGTCCATCAGTCACTGCATCCCATGTCCCTCAGTCACTGCATCCCATGTCCCTCAGTCACTGCATCCCATGTCCCTCAGTCACTGCATCCCATGTCCCTCAGTCACTGCATCCCATGTCCCTCAGTCAATGCATCCCATGTCCCTCAGTCAATGCATCCCATGTCCCTCAGTCACTGCATCTCATTTCACACAGTCACTGCATCCCATTTCACTCAGTCAGTGCGTCCCTTTTCGGTCAGGCACTGTATCCCATTTCCCTCAGTCACTGCAACCCAAGCCCGCTCGGGCACTGATTCCCTATTAACTCAGTCACACCTTCCCAGTACCTCTGTCACTGCATCCCATGTCCCTCAGTCACTGCATCCCATGTCCCTCAGTCACTGCATCCCATGTCCCTCAGTCACTGCATCCCATGTCCCTCAGTCACTGCATCCCATTTCACTCAGTCACTGCATCCCATTTCACTCAGCCACTGCATCACAGTTCACTCAGTGACTGAATCACAGTTCACTCAATCACTGCATCCCATTGTCCTCAGTCACGGCATCCCATTTCCATCAGTCACTGCATCCCATTTCCCACTGTCACTGCATCTCCATTCCTCAATCACTGCATGCCATTTCACTCAGCCTCTGCATCCCATTTCCCTCAGACACTGCATCCCATTTCCCTCAGACACTGCATCTGATTTCCATCAGTCACTGCATCCCATTTCCCTCAGTCATTGCATCCCATTTCCCACAGTCACTGCATCACATTACCCTCAGTCAGAGCATCCCATTTCCCACATTCACTGCATCTCCTTTCCCTCAGTCAATGCGCCACATTCCACTCAGTCACTGCATCCCATTCCACAGTGTCACAGCATCCCATTTCACTCAGTGACTGCAACCCGTTACCCTCAGTCACTGCATCCCATTTCCATCAGTCACTGCGTCCCATTCATCTCAGTCACTGAATCCCATTTCCCTCAGTCACTGCATCCCTATTCACACAGCGCTTCACTTTACAAACAGTCAGGGCATCCCATTACCCTCAGTCACTGCGTCCCATTACCTTCAGTTGCAGGATCCCATTTCACACAGACACTGCATCCCATTTCCGTCAGTCACTGCATCCCATTTCCCTCAGTCACTGCATACCATTTCCATCAGTCACTGCATCCCAGTTCACTCAGTCTCGGCATCTCATTTCCCTCAGTCACTGCATCCCATTTCCCACAGTCACTGCATCCCATTTCCATCAGTCACTGCATCCCATTTCCTCAATCACAGCATCTCCTTTCCACAGTCACGGCAATCCCATTTCACTCAGTCACTGCATCCCATTTCACTCAGTCACTGCATCCCATTTCACAGAGTCACTGCATCTCCTTTCCGTTAGTCACTGCGTCCCATTTCACTTCGTCACTGCGTCCCATTTCCATCAATCACTGCATCCCATTTCCATCAGTCACTGCATCCCATTTCCCAGTCACTGCAACCATTTTCCCTCAGTCACTGCATCCCAGTTCACTCAGTCTCGGCATCCCATTGTCCTCAGTCACTGCATCCCATTACCCTCAGTCACTGCATCCCACTTCACTCAGTCACTGCATCCCATTTCACTCAGTCACTGCATCCCATTTCACTCAGTCACTGCGTCCCATTTCCCAGTCACTGCATCCCATTTCCCTCAGTCACTGCGTCCCATTTCACTCAGTCACTGCATCCCATTTCACTCAGTCAATGCATCCCATCTCACTCAGTCACTGCATCCCATTTCACTCAGTCACTGCATCCCAGTTCACTCAATCACTGCATCCCCTTCACCACAGTCACTGCATCCCATTTCCCTCAGTCACTGCATCCCATTTCACTCAGTCACTGCATCCCATTTCACTCAGTCAGTGCGTCACATTTCACTCAGGCACTGCATCCCATTTCCATCAGTCACTGCATCCCATTTCACGCAGACACTGCATCGCATTTCACGCAGACACTGCATCCCATCTCACTCAGTCACTGCATCCCATTTCACTCAGTCACTGCATCCCATTTCACTCAATCACTGCATCCCCTTCACCACAGTCACTGCATCCCATTTCCCTCAGTCACTGCATCTCATTTCACTCAGTCACTGCATCCCATTTCCCTCATTCACTGCATCCCATGTCCCTCAGTCACTGCATCCTATTGCCATCAGTCACTGCATCGCATTTCCCTCAGTCACTGCATCCCACGTCCTTCAGTCACTGCATCCCATTTCACTCAATCACTGCATCTCCTTCACCACAGTCACTGCATCCCACGTCCCTCAGTCACTGCATCCCATTTCACTCATTCACTGCATCCCATTTCACTCAGTCACTGCGTCCCATTTCACTCAGTCACTGCGTCCCATTTCACTCAGTCACTGCGTCCCATTTCACGCAGTCACTGCGTCCCATTTCACGCAGTCACTGCATCGCATTTCACGCAGTCACTGCATCCCATCTCACTCAGTCACTGCATCCCATTTCCATCAGTCACTGCGTCCCATTCATCTCTGAAGGGCCTGTTCTGTGCTGTACTGTTCAGGGCCTGTTCTGTGCTGTACTGTTCTATGTTCTATGTTCTATCTCAGTCACTGAATCCCATTTCCCTCAGTCACTGCATCCCTATTCACACAGCGCTTCACTTTACAAACAGTCAGGGCATCCCATTACCCTCAGTCACTGCTTCGCATTACCTTCAGTTGCAGGATCCCATTTCACACAGACACTGCATCCCATTTCCGTCAGTCACTGCATCCCATTTCCCTCAGTCACTGCATACCATTTCCATCAGTCACTGCATCCCAGTTCACTCAGTCTCGGCATCTCATTTCCCTCAGTCACTGCATCCCATTTCCCACAGTCACTGCATCCCATTTCCATCAGTCACTGCATCCCATTTCCTCAATCACAGCATCTCCTTTCCACAGTCACGGCAATCCCATTTCACTCAGTCACTGCATCCCATTTCACTCAGTCACTGCATCCCATTTCACAGAGTCACTGCATCTCCTTTCCGTTAGTCACTGCGTCCCATTTCACTTCGTCACTGCGTCCCATTTCCATCAATCACTGCATCCCATTTCCATCAGTCACTGCATCCCATTTCCCAGTCACTGCAACCATTTTCCCTCAGTCACTGCATCCCAGTTCACTCAGTCTCGGCATCCCATTGTCCTCAGTCACTGCATCCCATTACCCTCAGTCACTGCATCCCACTTCACTCAGTCACTGCATCCCATTTCACTCAGTCACTGCATCCCATTTCACTCAGTCACTGCGTCCCATTTCCCAGTCACTGCATCCCATTTCCCTCAGTCACTGCGTCCCATTTCACTCAGTCACTGCATCCCATTTCACTCAGTCAATGCATCCCATCTCACTCAGTCACTGCATCCCATTTCACTCAGTCACTGCATCCCAGTTCACTCAATCACTGCATCCCCTTCACCACAGTCACTGCATCCCATTTCCCTCAGTCACTGCATCCCATTTCACTCAGTCACTGCATCCCATTTCACTCAGTCAGTGCGTCACATTTCACTCAGGCACTGCATCCCATTTCCATCAGTCACTGCATCCCATTTCACGCAGACACTGCATCGCATTTCACGCAGTCACTGCATCCCATCTCACTCAGTCACTGCATCCCATTTCACTCAGTCACTGCATCCCATTTCACTCAATCACTGCATCCCCTTCACCACAGTCACTGCATCCCATTTCCCTCAGTCACTGCATCTCATTTCACTCAGTCACTGCATCCCATTTCCCTCATTCACTGCATCCCATGTCCCTCAGTCACTGCATCCTATTGCCATCAGTCACTGCATCGCATTTCCCTCAGTCACTGCATCCCACGTCCTTCAGTCACTGCATCCCATTTCACTCAATCACTGCATCTCCTTCACCACAGTCACTGCATCCCATTTCCCTCAGTCACTGCATCCCACGTCCCTCAGTCACTGCATCCCACGTCCCTCAGTCACTGCATCCCATTTCACACATTCACTGCATCCCATTTCACTCAGTCACTGCGTCCCATTTCACTCAGTCACTGCGTCCCATTTCATGCAGTCACTGCGTCCCATTTCACGCAGTCACTGCATCGCATTTCACGCAGTCACTGCATCCCATCTCACTCAGTCACTGCATCCCATTTCACTCAGTCACTGCATCCCATTTCACTCAATCACTGCATCCCCTTCACCACAGTCACTGCATCCCATTTCCCTCAGTCACTGCATCCCATTTCCCTCATTCACTGCGTCCCACGTCCCTCAGTCACTGCATCCCATTTCACTCAGTCACTGCATCCCATTTCAGTCAGTCCCTGCATCCCATTTCACTCAGTCACTGCGTCCCATTTCACGCAGTCACTGCATCCCATTTCACGCAGTCACTGCATCCCATCTCACTCAGTCACTGCATCCCATCTCATTCAGTCACTGCCTGACATTTCACTCAGTCACTGCATCACATTTCACTCAGTCACTGCATCACATTTCACTCAGTCACTGCTTCCCATTTCACGCAGCCAGTGCATCACATTTCACTCAGTCACTGCATCACATTTCACTCAGTCACTGCATCCCATTTACTCAATCACTGCAACTCCTTCACCACAGTCACTGCATCAAATTTCCATCAGTCACTGTTTCCTGTATCTCACAGACGATGCATTCAATTTCCCACACTCACTGCATCCCATTTCCCTCAGTCACCGCATTCCATTTCCGTCAGTCACTGCATCCAATTTCCATCAGTCACTGCATCCCATTTCACCTAGTCCCTGAATCCCATTGCACTCAGTGATGCATCCCATTGCACTCAGTGACTGCATCGCATTTCACTCAGTCACTGCATCCCATTTCACGCAATCCACTGCATCCCATTTCCCTCAGTCACTGCATCCCATTTCCCTCAGTCACTGCATCCCATTTCCCTCAGTCACTGCATCTCCTTCACCACAGTCACTGCATCCCATTTCACGCAGTCACTGCATCACATTTCACTCAGTCAATGCATCATATTTTACTCAGTCACTGCATCCCACTTCACTCAGTCACTGCATCACAGTTCACTCAGTGACTGAATCACAGTACACTCAGTGAGTGCATCATATTTCACTCAGTGACGGAATCACATTTCAAAAAGTGACTAAATCACATTTCACTGATTCACTGCGTCCCATTTCACGCAGTCACTGCATCCCATTTCACGCAGTCACTGCATCGAATTTCACGCAGTCACTGCATCCCATTTCACTCAGTCACTGCTTCACAGTTCACTCAGTCACTGCATCACAGTTCACTCAGTCACTGCATCACATTACACTCAGTCACTGCATCCCAATTCACTCAATCACTGCATCTCCTTCACCACAGTCACTGCGTCCAATTTCCATCAGTCACTGTTTGCTGTATCTCACAGACGCTGCATTCAATTTCCCACCCTCACGGCATCCCATTTTCCATCGTCACAGCATCACCTTTCCCTCAGTCTCTGCATCGCAATTCACTCAGTGACTGCATCCCATTTCCCTCAGTCACTGCATACCATTTAGCTCAGTAACTGCATCCCATTTCCGTCAGTCACTGCATCCCATTTCCCTCAGTCACTGCATCCCATTTCACTCAGCCACTGCATCCCATTTCACTCAGTCACTGCATCACAGTTCACTCAGTGACTGAATCACAGTACACTCAGTGTTGCATCATATTTCACTCAGTGACGGAATCACATTTCACTCAGTGACTGAATCACATTTCACTGAGTCACTGCGTCGCATTTCACGCAGTCACTGCATCGCATTTCACGCAGTCACTGCATCACATTTCACTCAGTCACTGCATCCCAATTCACTCAGTCACTGCATCTCCTTCACCACAGTCACAGCATCCCATTTCCATCAGTCACTGGTTCCCGTATCTCACAGACGCTGCATTCAATTTCCGACACTCACTGTATCCCATTTCCCATAGACACAGCATCTCCTTTCCCACAGTCTCGGCATCTCATTTCAATCAGTGATTGCATCCTACTTCCCAAAAATACGGCATCCCATTTCCCTCAGTCACCGCATCCCATTTCAGTCAGTCACTGCATCCAATTTCCATCAGTCACTGCATCCCATTTCACCTCGTCACTGCATCCCATTGCACTCAGTGATGCATCCCATTGCACTCAGTGACTGCATCGCATTTCACACAGTCACTGCATCCCATTTCACGCAATCACTGCATCCCATTTCCCTCAGTCACTGCATCCCAATTCCCTCAGGTCACTGCATCCCATGTCCGTGTGTCACTGCATCCCATGTCCCTCAGTCACTGCATCCCATGTCCCGAAGTCACTGCATCCCATGTCCCGAAGTCAGTGCATCCCATTTCACTCAGTCAGTGCATCCCTTTTCGGTCAGGCACTGGATCCCATTTCCCTCAGTCACTGCACCCCAAGCCCGCGCAGGCACTGATTCCCTATTAACTCATAAACTCCTTCCCAGTACCTCCTTCAAAGCAGCTCATGTCACTCTGTCACTGCATCCCATTTCCCTCAGTCACTGCAAACCATGTCCCTCAGTCACTGCATCCCATGTCCCTCAGTCACTGCACCCGATTTCACTCAGTCACTGCATCTCATTTCACTCAGTTACTGCATCCCATTTCACTCAGCCACTGCATCCCATTTCACTCAGTCACTGCATCACAGTTCACTCAGTGACTGAATCACAGTTCACTCAGTGAGTGCATCATATTTCACTCAGTGACGGAATCACATTTCACTCAGTGACTGAATCACATTTCACTGATTCACTGCGTCCCATTTCACGCAGTCACTGCATCCCATTTCACGCAGTCACTGCATCGAATTTCACGCAGTCACTGCGTCCCATTTCACTCAGTCACTGCATCACAGTTCACTCAGTCACTGCATCCAATTTCCATTAGTCACTGCATCCCATTTCACCTAGTCACTGCATCCCATTGCACTCAGTGATGCATCCCATTGCACTCAGTGACTGCATCCCATTTCACTCAGCCACTGCATCCCATTTCACTCAGTCACTGCATCACAGTTCACTCAGTGACTGAATCACAGTACACTCAGTGAGTGCATCATATTTCACTCAGTGACGGAATCACATTTCATTCAGTGACTGAATCACATTTCACTGATTCACTGCGTCCCATTTCACGCAGTCACTGCATCCCATTTCACGCAGTCACTGCATCGAATTTCACGCAGTCACTGCATCCCATTTCACTCAGTCACTGCATCACAGTTCACTCAGTCACTGCATCTCATTTCACTCATTAACTGCATCGCATTTCACTCAGTTACTGCATCCCATTTCACTCAATCACTGCATCTCCTTCACCACAGTCACTGCATCCCATTTTCATCTCTCACTGTTTCCCGTATCTCACAGACACTGCATTCAATTTCCCACACTCACTGCATCCCATCTCACTCAGTCACTGCATCCCATTTCCATCAGTCACTGGTTCCCGTATCTCACAGACGCTGCTTTCAATTTCTGACACTCACTGTATCCCATTTCCCATAGACACAGCATCTCCCTTCCCTCAGACTCTGCATCTCATTTCAATCAGTGATTGCATCCTACTTCCCACAAATACTGCATCCCATTTTGCTCAGTCACTGCATCTCATTTCACTTGGTCACTGCAGCCCATTTCCCTCAGTCACTGCATCCCATTTCCCTCAGTCACTGCATCTCATTTCTGTCAAACAAGGCATCTCATTTCACTCAGTCACTGCAGTTCATGTCGCTCTGTCACTGCATCCAATTTCCATCATTCAGTGCATCTCATTTCACTCAGTCAGTGCATCTCATTTCCCTCAGACACTGCATCTCATTTGCCTCAGTCACTGCACCCCAAGCCCGCTCGGGCACTGTATCCCATTTCACACAGTCACTGCATCCCATTTCACACAATCAGTGCATCTCATTTCCCTCAGTCACTGCATCCCATTTCCCTCAGTCATGGCAACCCATTTCCCTGAGTCACTGCATCACATTTCCCTCAGTCACTGCATCCAATTTCCCTCAGTCACTGCATCCAATTTCCCTCAGTCACTGCATCCCATTTCACACAATCACTGCATCCCAATTCACTCAGTCACTGTATCGCATTTCCCACCGTAACTGCATCCCATTTCCATCAGTCATTGCAACCCATTTTCCCTCAGTCACTGCATCCCATTTCATACAATCAGTGCATCCCATTTCATTCAGTGACTGCATCCCATTTCACTCAGTCACTGCATCCCATTTCCCTCAGTCACTGCATCTCATTTCCCTCAGTCACTGCATCCCATTTTCCTCAGTCACTGCATGCCATTTCCGGCAGTCACTGAATCCCATTTCACTCAGTCACTGCATCCCATTTGCATCCGTCACTGCATCCCAATTCACTCTGTCACTGCATCCCCTTTCACTCTGTGAGTGCATCAGAGTTCACTCTGTCACTGCAGCACATTTCACGCAGTCACTGCATCCCATTTCACGCAGTCACTGCATCCCATTTCACGCAGTCACTGCATCGCATTTCCCTCAGTCACTGCATCTCATTTCCCTCCGTCACTGCATCTCATTTCCCTCAGTCACTGCATCCCATTTAACTCAGTCACTGCATGCCATTTCCGTCAGTCACTGAATCCCATTTCACTCAGTCACTGCATCCCATTTGCATCCGTCACTGCATCTCCTTTCACTCTGTCACTGCATCCCCTTTCACTCTGTGAGTGCATCAGAGTTCACTCTGTCACTGCAGCACATTTCACGCAGTCACTGCAGCACATTTCACGCAGTCACTGCATTCCATTTCACTCAGTCGCTGCATCCCATTTCACTCAGTCGCTGCATCCCATTTCACTCAGTCGCTGTATCCCCTTCACCACAGTCACTGCATCCCATTTCCATCAGTCACTGTTTCCCGTATCTCACAGACAGTGCATTCAATTCTTCTCATTTCACTCAGTCACTGCAGCTCATCTCGCTCTGTCACTGCATCCAATTTCCAACAGTCAGTGCATCTCATTTCAATCAGTCAGTGCATCTCATTTCACTCATTCAGTGCATCGCATTTCACTCAGTCAGTGCATCGCATTTCACTCAGTCACTGCATCGCATTTCACTCAAGTCACTCCTTCCCAGTACCTCAGTCACTGCATCCCATTTTCTTCAGTCACGGCATCCCATTTCCATCAGTCACTGTTTCCCGTATCTCACAGACACTGCATTCAATTTCTTACACACAGTGCATCCATCCCATTTCCCATAGTCACAGCATCTCCTTGCCCTCAGTCTCATCATCTCATTTCACTCAGTGATTGCATCCTTCTTCCCACAAATACTGCACCCCATTTCCCTCAGTCACTGCTTCCCATTTCCCTCAGTCACTGCATCCCATTTCACTCAGCGACTGCATCCCATTTCACTCAGTGTCTAAATCACATTTCACTGAGTCACTGCATCCCATTTCCCTCAGTCACTGCATCCCATTTCAAGCAGTCACTGCGTCCCATTTCCCTCAGTCACTGCATCCCAATTCCCTCAGTCACTGCATCCCATGTCCGTGTGTGACTGCATCCCATGTCCGTGTGTCACTGCATCCCATGTCCCTCAGTCACTGCATCTCATGTCCCTCAGTCAGTGCATCCCATGTCCCTCAGTCACTGCATCCCATTTCATTCAGTCAGTGTGTCCCTTTTCGTTCAGGCACTGTATCCCATTTCCCTCAGTCACTGCACACCAAGCCCGCTCAGGCAGTGTTTCCCTAGTGACTCAGTCACTCCTTCCCAGTACCTCTGTCACTGCAGCTCATGTCACTCTGTCACTGCATCACATTTCCATCAGACAGTGCATCCCATTTCCCTCAGTCACTGCATCACATTTCCATCAGACACTGCAGCTCATGTCACTCTGTCACTGCATCCAATTTCCATCGGTCACTGCATCCCATTTCACCCAGTCCCTGCATCCCATTGCACTCAGTGATGCATCCCATTTCAAGCAGTCACTGCATCACATTTCACTCCGTCACTGCCTCACATTTCACTCAGTCACTGCATCACATTGCACTCAGTCACTGCTTCCCATTTCACGCAGCCACTGCATCACATTTCACTCAGTCACTGCATCACATTTCACTCATTCACTGCATCCCATTTCCCTCAGTCACTGCATACCATTTCCATCAGTCACTGCATTCCATTTCCCACAGTCACTGCATCTCCGTTCCTCAATCACTGCATGCCATTTCACTCAGTCTCTGCATCCCATTTCCCTCAGACACTGCATCCCATTTCCCTCAGACACTGCATCTGATTTCCATCAGTCACTGCATCCCATTTCCCTCAGTCATTGCATCCCATTTCCCACAGTCACTGCATCACATTACCCTCAGTCAGAGCATCCCATTTCCCACATTCACTGCATCTCCTTTCCCTCAGTCAATGCGTCACATTCCACTCAGTCACTGCATCCCATTCCACAGTGTCACAGCATCCCATTTCACTCAGTGACTGCAACCCGTTACCCTCAGTCACTGCATCCCATTTCCATCAGTCACTGCGTCCCATTCATCTCAGTCACTGAATCCCATTTCCCTCAGTCACTGCATCCCTATTCACACAGTCACTGCATCCCAGTTCACACAGCCACTGCATCCCATTTCACACAGCGCTTCACTTTACAAACAGTCAGGGCATCCCATTACCCTCAGTCACTGCGTCCCATTACCTTCAGTTGCAGGATCCCATTTCACACAGACACTGCATCCCATTTCCGTCAGTCACTGCATCCCATTTCCCTCAGTCACTGCATACCATTTCCATCAGTCACTGCATCCCAGTTCACTCAGTCTCGGCATCTCATTTCCCTCAGTCACTGCATCCCATTTCCCACAGTCACTGCATCCCATTTCCATCAGTCACTGCATCCCATTTCCTCAATCACAGCATCTCCTTTCCACAGTCACGGCAATCCCATTTCACTCAGTCACTGCATCCCATTTCCCTCATTCACTGCATCCCATGTCCCTCAGTCACTGCATCCCATGTCCCTCAGTGACTGCATCCTATTGCCATCAGTCACTGCATCGCATTTCCCTCAGTCACTGTATCCCACGTCCTTCAGTCACTGCATCCCATTTCACTCAATCACTGCATCTCCTTCACCACAGTCACTGCATCCCATTTCCCTCAGTCACTGCATCCCACGTCCCTCAGTCACTGCATCCCACGTCCCTCAGTCACTGCATCCCATTTCACTCATTCACTGCATCCCATTTCACTCAGTCACTGCGTCCCATTTCACTCAGTCACTGCGTCCCATTTCACTCAGTCACTGTGTCCCATTTCATGCAGTCACTGCGTCCCATTTCACGCAGTCACTGCATTGCATTTCACGCAGTCACTGCATCCCATCTCACTCAGTCACTGCATCCCATTTCACTCAGTCACTGCATCCCATTTCACTCAATCACTGCATCCCCTTCACCACAGTCACTGCATCCCATTTCCCTCAGTCACTGCATCCCATTTCCCTCATTCACTGCATCCCACGTCCCTCAGTCACTGCATCCCATTTCACTCAGTCACTGCATCCCATTTCAGTCAGCCCCTGCATCCCATTTCACTCAGTCACTGCGTCCCATTTCACGCAGTCACTGCATCCCATTTGACGCAGTCACTGCATCCCATTTCACGCAGTCACTGCATCCCATCTCACTCAGTCACTGCATCCCATCTCACTCAGTCACTGCATCCCATCTCACTCAGTCACTGCATCCCATCTCACTCAGTCACTGCATCCCATCTCATTCAGTCACTGCATCGCATTTCACTCAGTCACTGCATCCCATTTCACTCAATCACTGCATCTCCTTCACCACAGTCACTGCATCCCATTTCCCTCAGTCACTGCATCCCATTTCCATCAGTCACTATTTCCCGTATCTCTAAGACGCTGCATTCAATTTCACACACTCACTGCATCCCATTCCCCTCAGTCACTGCATCCCATTACCCTGAGTCACAGTATGCCTTTTCCCACGGTCACTGCATCTCCTTTCCGGAAGTCACTGCATCCCATTTCGCTCAGTCTCGGCATCTCATTTCCCTCAGTCACTGCATCCCATTTCCCTCAGTCACAGCATCCCATTTCCCTCAGTCACTGCATCCCATTTCACTCAGTCACTGCATTGCATTTCACTCAGTCACTGCATCCCATTTCCCTCAGTCAGTGCATCCCATGTCCCTCAGTCACTGCATCCCATTTCATTCAGTCAGTGTGTCCCTTTTCGTTCAGGCACTGTATCCCATTTCCCTCAGTCACTGCACACCAAGCCCGCTCGGGCAGTGTTTCCCTGTTGACTCAGTCACTCCTTCCCAGTACCTCTGTCACTGCAGCTCATGTCACTCTGTCACTGCATCACATTTCCATCAGACAGTGCATCCCATTTCCCTCAGTCACTGCATCACATTTCCATCAGACACTGCAGCTCATGTCACTCTGTCACTGCATCCAATTTCCATCGGTCACTGCATCCCATTTCACCCAGTCCCTGCATCCCATTGCACTCAGTGATGCATCCCATTTCAAGCAGTCACTGCATCCCATTTCCCTCAGTCACTGCATCCCATTTCACTCAGCCACTGCATCCCATTTCACTCAGTGACTGCATCACAGTTCACTCAGTGACTGAATCACAGTACACTCAGTGAGTGCATCATATTTCACTCAGTGACGGAATCACATTTCACTCAGTGACTGAATCACATTTCACTCACTCACTGCATCTCCTTCATCACAGTCACAGCATCCCATTTCCATCAGTCACTGGTTCCCGTATCTCACAGACGCTGCATTCAATTTCCGACACTCACTGTATCCCTTTTCCCATAGACACAGCATCTCCTTTCCCACAGTCTCTGCATCCCATTTCAATCAGTGATTGCATCCTTCTTCCAAAAAATACTGCATCCCATTTCCCTCAGTCACCGCATGCCATTTCCCTCAGTCACTGCATCCAATTTCCATCAGTCACTGCATCCCATTTCACCTAGTCACTGCATCCCATTGCACTCAGTGATGCATCCCATTGCACTCAGTGACTGCATCGCATTTCACTCAGTCACTGCATCGCATTTCACGCAATCACTGCATGCCATTTCCCTCAGTCACTGCATCCCAATTCCCTCAGGTCACTGCATCCCATGTCCGTGTGTCACTGCATCCCATGTCCATGTGTCACTGCATCCCATGTCCCACAGACACTGCATCCCATGTCCCACAGTCACTGCATCCCATGTCCCTAAGTCACTGCATCCCATGTCCCTCAGTCACTGCATCCCATTTCACTCAGTCAGTGAGTCCCTTTTCGGTCAGGCACTGCATCTCATTTCACTCAGTCACTGCATCCCACTTCACTCAGTCACTGCATCCCATTTCACTCAGCCACTGCATCCCATTTCACTCAGCCACTGCATCACAGTTCACTCAGTGACTGAATCACAGTACACTCAGTGAGTGCATCATATTTCACTCAGTGACGGAATCACATTTCACTCAGTGACTGAATCACATTTCACTCAGTCACTGCATCTCCTTCACCACAGTCACAGCATCCCATTTCCATCAGTCACTGTTTCCCGTATCTCACAGACAGTGCATTCAATTCTTCTCATTTCACTCAGTCACTGCAGCTCATCTCGCTCTGTCACTGCATCCAATTTCCATCAGTCAGTGCATCTCATTTCACTCAGTCAGTGCATCTCATTTCACTCAGTCAGTGCATCTCATTTCACTCAGTCACTGCATCGCATTTCAGTCAAGTCACTCCTTCCCAGTACCTCAGTCACTGCATCCCATTTGCTTCAGTCACTGCATCCCATTTCCATCAGTCACTGTTTCCCGTATCTCACAGACGCTGCATTCAATTTCCCACACACAGTGCATCCATCCCATTTCCCACAGTCACAGCATCTCCTTGCCCTCAGTCTCATCATCTCATTTCACTCAGTGATTGCATCCTTCTTCCCACAAATACTGCACCCCATTTCCCTCAGTCACTGCTTCCCATTTCCCTCAGTCACTGCATCCCACTTCCCTCAGTCACTGCATCCGATTTCACTCAGTCACTGCATCCCATGTCCCTCAGTCACTGCATCCCACTTCCCTCAGTCACTGCATCCGATTTCACTCAGTCACTGCATCCCATTTTACCCAGTCACTGCATCCCATTGCACTCAGTGTTGCATCCCATTTCACTCAGCGACTGCATCCCATTTCACTCAGTGACTAAATCACATTTCACTCAGTCACTGCATCCCATTTCCCTCAGTCACTGCATCCCATTTCAAGCAGTCACTGCATCACATTTCACTCAGTCACTGCTTCCCATTTCCCTCAGTCACTGCATCCCATTTCCCTCAGTTACTGCATCGCATTTCACTCAGTCACTGCATACCATTTCCATCAGTCAGTGCATCCCATTTCCCTCAGTCACTGCATCCCAATTCCCTCAGTCATTGCATCCCATGTCCGTGTGTCACTGCATCCCGTGTCCCTCAGTCACTGCATCTCATGTCCCTCAGTCAGTGCATCCCATGTCCCTCAGTCACTGCATCCCATTTCATTCAGTCAGTGTGTCCCTTTTTGTTCAGGCACTGTATCCCATTTCCCTCAGTCACTGCACACCAAGCCCGCTCGGGCAGTGTTTCCCTATTGACTCAGTCACTCCTTCCCAGTACCTCTGTCACTGCAGCTCATGTCACTCTGTCACTGCATCACATTTCCATCAGACAGTGCATCCCATTTCCCTCGGTCACTGCATCACATTTCCATCAGACACTGCAGCTCATGTCACTCTGTCACTGCATCCAATTTCAATCGGTCACTGCATCCCATTTCACCCAGTCCCTGCATCCCATTGCACTCAGTGATGCATCCCATTTCAAGCAGTCACTGCATCACATTTCACTCCGTCACTGCCTCACATTTCACTCAGTCACTGCATCACATTTCACTCAGTCACTGCTTCCCATTTCACGCAGCCACTGCATCACATTTCACTCAGTCACTGCATCACATTTCACTCAGTCACTGCATCCCATTTACTCAATCACTGCAACTCCTTCACCACAGTCACTGCATCACATTTCCATCAGTCACTGTTTCCTGTATCTCACAGACGATGCATTCAATTTCCCACACTCACTGCATCCCATTTCACTCAATCACTGCATCCCATTTCCCTGAGTCACTGCATCCCATTTCACTCAGTCACTGCACCCCAAGCCCGCTCGGGCACTGCATCCCTATTAACTCAGTCACACCTTCCCAGTACCTCTGTCACTGCACCCCATGTCCCTCAGTCAGTGCATCCCATGTCCCTCAGTCACTGCATCCCATGTCCCTCAGTCACTGCATCCCATGTCCCTCAGTCACTGCGTCCCATGTCCCTCAGTCAGTGCATCCCATTTCACTCAGTCACTGCGTCCCATTCATCTCAGTCACTGAATCCCATTTCCCTCAGTCACTGCATCCCTATTCACACAGTCACTGCATCCCAGTTCACACAGCCACTGCATCCCATTTCACACAGCGCTTCACTTTACAAACAGTCAGGGCATCCCATTACCCTCAGTCACTGCGTCCCATTACCTTCAGTTGCAGGATCCCATTTCACACAGACACTGCATCCCATTTCCGTCAGTCACTGCATCCCATTTCCCTCAGTCACTGCATACCATTTCCATCAGTCACTGCATCCCAGTTCACTCAGTCTCGGCATCCCATTTCCCTCAGTCACTGCATCCCATTTCCCACAGTCACTGCATCCCATTTCCATCAGTCACTGCATCCCATTTCCTCAATCACAGCATCTCCTTTCCACAGTCACGGCAATCCCATTTCACTCAGTCACTGCATCCCATTTCACTCAGTCACTGCATCCCATTTCACAGAGTCACTGCATCTCCTTTCCGTCAGTCACTGCGTCCCATTTCACTTCGTCACTGCGTCCCATTTCCATCAATCACTGCATCCCATTTCCATCAGTCACTGCATCCCATTTCCCAGTCACTGCAACCATTTTCCCTCAGTCACTACATCCCAGTTCACTCAGTCTCGGCATCCCATTGTCCTCAGTCACTGCATCCCATTTCACACAATCACTGCATCCCAATTCACTCAGTCACTGCATCCCATTTCACTCAGTCACTGGATCCATTTCAAGCAGTCACTGCATCCCCTTTCACGCTGTCACTGCATCCCATTTCACTCAGTCACTGCATCCCATTTCACTCAGTCACTGCATCCCATTTCACTCAGTCACTGTGTCCCATTTCCCTCAGTCACTGGATCCCATTTCAAGGAGTCACTGCATCCCATTTCACGCTGTCACTGCATCGCATTTCACGCTGTCACTGCATCGCATTTCACCCTGTCACTGCATCGCATTTCACGCAGTCACTGCATCCCATTTCACTCAGTCACTGCATTTCCTTTCCCCAAGACACTGCATCTCCTTTCGCCGAGACACCGCATCCAATTTCCATCAGAAAATGCATCCCATTTCACTCAGTCACTACATTCAATTTCCTTCAGTCACTGCATCCCATTTCCATCAGTCACTGCATCACATTTCTGTCAATCACTGGATCCCATTTCACTCAGTGATGCGTCCCATTTCACTCAGTGGCTGCAACACATTTCACTCAGTGACTGCAACACATTTCACTCAGAGACTGCATCCCATTTCACTCAATCACTGCATCCCATTTCACTCAGTCACTGCATCCCAATTCTCTCAGTCACTGCATCACATTTCACTCAGTCACTGCATCACGTTTCACACAGTCAGTGCATCCCATTTCACTCAGTCACTGCATCCCATTTCCATCAGTCACTGCATCCCATTTCCATCAGTCACTGGTTCCCGTATCTCACAGACGCTGCTTTCAATTTCTGACACTCACTATTTCCCATTTCCCATAGACACAGCATCTCCCTTCCCTCAGACTCTGCATCTCATTTCAATCAGTGATTGCATCCTACTTCCCACAAATACTGCATCCCATTTCGCTCAGTCACTGCATCTCATTTCACTTGGTCACTGCATCCCATTTCCCTCAGTCACTGCATCCCATTTCCCTCAGTCACTGCATCTCATTTCCGTCAAACAAGGCATCTCATTTCACTCAGTCACTGCAGTTCATGTCGCTCTGTCACTGCATCCAATTTCCATCATTCAGTGCATCTCATTTCACTCAGTCAGTGCATCTCATTTTCCTCAGACACTGCATCTGATTTCCCTCAGTCTTTGCACCCCAAGCCCGCTCGGGCACTGCATCCCATTTCACACAGTCACTGCATCCCATTTCACACAGTCACTGCATCCCATTTCACACAATCAGTGCATCTCATTTCCCTCAGTCACTGCATCCCATTTCCCTCAGTCACTGCAACCCATTTCCCTCAGTCAATGTATCCCATTTGCGTCAGTCACTGCATCCCATTTCACACAATCGCTGCATCCCATTTCCCTGAGTCACTGCATCACATTTCCCTCAGTCACTGCATCCCATTTCCCTAGGTCACTGCATCCCATTTCACACAATCACTGCATCCCCTTTCACGCTGTCACTGCATCCCATGTCCCTCAGTCACTGCATCCCATTTCACTCAGTCACTGCATCCCATTTCACTCAGTCACTGTGTCCAATTTCCCTCAGTCACTGGATGCCATTTCAAGGAGTCACTGCATCCCTTTTCACGCTGTCACTGCATCGCATTTCACCCTGTCACTGCATCGCATTTCACCTTGTCACTGCATCGCATTTCACCCTGTCACTGCATCCCATTTCACTCAGTCACTGCATTTCCTTTCCCCGAGACACTGCATCCCCTTTCGCCGAGACACTGCATCCCATTTCAATTAGACACTGCATCACATTTCCATTAGAAAATGCATCCCATTTCACTCAGTCACTACATTCAATTTCCTTCAGTCACTGCATCCCATTTCCATCAGGTACTGCATCACATTTCCATCAGACACTGCAGCTCATGGCACTCTGTCACTGCATCCCATTTCCCTCAGTCACTGCATCTCCTTCACCACAGTCACTGCATCCCATTTCACGCAGTCACTGCATCACATTTCACTCAGTCACTGCATCATATTTTACTCAGTCACTGCATCCCATTTCACTCAATCACTGCGTCTCCTTCACCACAGTCACTGCGTCCAATTTCCATCAGTCACTGTTTGCTGTATCTCACAGACGCTGCATTCAATTTCCCACCCTCACTGCATCCCATTTCCCATCGTCACAGCATCACCTTTCCCTCAGTCTCTGCATCGCAATTCACTCAGTGATTGCATCCCATTTCCCTCAGTCACTGCATCCCATTTCGCTCAGAAACTGCATCCCATTTCCGTCAGTCACTGCATCCCATTTCCCTCAGTCACTGCATCCAATTTCATTCAGCCACTGCATCCCATTTCACTCAGCCACTGCATCCCATTTCACTCAGTGTCGGAATCACATTTCACTCAGTGACTGAACCACATTTCACTGAGTCACTGCGTCGCATTTCACGCAGTCACTGCATCGCATTTCACGCAGTCACTGCATCGCATTTCACGCAGTCACTGCATCACATTTCACGCAGTCACTGCATCACATTTCACTCAGTCACTGCATCCCAATTCACTCAGTCACTGCATCTCCTTCACCACAGTCACAGCATCCCATTTCCATCAGTCACTGGTTCCCGTATCTCACAGACGCTGCATTTAATTTCCGACACTCACTGTGTCCCATTTCCCATAGACACAGCATCTCCTTTCCCACAGTCTCTGCATCTCATTTCAATCAGTGATTGCAACCTACTTCCCAAAAATACTGCATCCCATTTCCATCAGTCACCGCATCCCATTTCCCTCAGTCACTGCATCCAATTTCCATCAGTCACTGCATCCCATTTCACCTAGTCCCTGCATCCCATTGCACTCAGTGATGCATCCCATTGCTCTCAGTGACTGCATCGCATTTCACTCAGTCACTGCATCCCATTTCACGCAATCACTGCATCCCATTTCCCTCAGTCACTGCATCCCAATTCCCTCAGGTCACTGCATCCCATGTCCGTGTGTCACTGCATCCCATGTCCGTGTGTCACTGCATCCCATGTCCCTCAGTCACTGCATCCCATGTCCCTAAGTCACTGCATCCCATGTCCCTCAGTCATTGCATCCCATTTCACTCAGTCAGTGCATCCCTTTTCGGTCAGGCACTTTATCCCATTTCCCTCAGTCACTGCACCCCAAGCCCGCGCAGGCACTGATTCCCTATAAACTCAGAAACTCCTTCCCAGTACCTCCTTCAATGCAGCTCATGTCACTCTGTCACTGCATCCCATTTCCCTCAGTCACTGCATCCCATGTCCCTCAGTCACTGCATCCCATGTCCCTCAGTCACTGCATCCCATTTCACTCAGTCACTGCAACACATTTCACTCACTGACTGCATCCCATTTCACTCAGTGACTGAATCACATTTCACTCAGTCACTGCATCCCATTTCAAGTAGTCACTGCGTCCCATTCATCTCAGTCACTGAATCCCATTTCCCTCAGTCACTGCATCCCTATTCACACAGTCACTGCATCCCAGTTCACACGGCCACTGCATCCCATTTCACACAGCGCTTCACTTTACAAACAGTCAGGGCATCCTATTACCCTCAGTCACTGCGTCCCATTACCTTCAGTTGCAGGATCCCATTTCACACAGACACTGCATCCCATTTCCGTCAGTCACTGCATCCCATTTCCCTCAGTCACTGCATACCATTTCCATCAGTCACTGCATCCCAGTTCACTCAGTCTCGGCATCTCATTTCCCTCAGTCACTGCATCCCATTTCCCTCAGTCACTGCATCCCATTTCCCACAGTCACTGCATCCCATTTCCTCAATCACAGCATCTCCTTTCCACAGTCACGGCAATCCCATTTCACTCAGTCACTGCATCCCATTTCACAGAGTCACTGCATCTCCTTTCCGTCAGTCACTGCGTCCCATTTCACTTCGTCACTGCGTCCCATTTCCATCAATCACTGCATCCCATTTCCCACAGTCACTGCATCCCATTTCCCAGTCACTGCATCCACTTTCCCTCAGTCACTGCATTCCAGTTCACTCAGTCTCGGCATCCCATTGTCCTCAGTCACTGCATCCCATTACCCTCAGTCACTGCATCCCACTTCAGTCAGTCACTGCATCCCATTTCACTCAGTCACTGCATCCCATTACCCTCAGTCACTGCATCCCACTTCACTCAGTCACTGCATCCCATTTCACTCAGTCAGTGTGTCCCTTTTCGTTCAGGCACTGTATCCCATTTCCCTCAGTCACTGCACACCAAGCCCGCTCGGGCAGTGTTTCCCTATTGACT
This sequence comes from Stegostoma tigrinum, assembly GCF_030684315.1. Taxonomy (NCBI): domain Eukaryota; kingdom Metazoa; phylum Chordata; class Chondrichthyes; order Orectolobiformes; family Stegostomatidae; genus Stegostoma; species Stegostoma tigrinum. The sequence continues at coordinate 68,878,751 of NC_081364.1, read as the reverse complement.
CAGTCACTCCTTCCCAGTACCTCTGTCACTGCAGCTCATGTCACTCTGTCACTGCATCACATTTCCATCAGACAGTGCATCCCATTTCCCTCGGTCACTGCATCACATTTCCATCAGACACTGCAGCTCATGTCACTCTGTCACTGCATCCAATTTCAATCGGTCACTGCATCCCATTTCACCCAGTCCCTGCATCCCATTGCACTCAGTGATGCATCCCATTTCAAGCAGTCACTGCATCACATTTCACTCCGTCACTGCCTCACATTTCACTCAGTCACTGCATCACATTTCACTCAGTCACTGCTTCCCATTTCACGCAGCCACTGCATCACATTTCACTCAGTCACTGCATCACATTTCACTCAGTCACTGCATCCCATTTACTCAATCACTGCAACTCCTTCACCACAGTCACTGCATCACATTTCCATCAGTCACTGTTTCCTGTATCTCACAGACGATGCATTCAATTTCCCACACTCACTGCATCCCATTTCACTCAATCACTGCACCCCATTTCCCTGAGTCACTGCATCCAATTTCACTCAGTCACTGCACCCCAAGCCCGTTCGGGCACTGCATCCCTATTAACTCAGTCACACCTTCCCAGTACCTCTGTCACTGCATCCCATGTCCCTCAGTCAGTGCATCCCATGTCCCTCAGTCACTGCATCCCATGTCCCTCAGTCACTGCATCCCATGTCCCTCAGTCACTGCATCCCATGTCCCTCAGTCACTGCGTCCCATGTCCCTCAGTCAGTGCATCTCATTTCACTCAGTCACTGCATCCCATTTCACTCAGTCACTGCATCCCATTTCACTCAGCCACTGCATCACAGTTCACTCAGTGACTGAATCACAGTTCACTCAATCACTGCATCCCATTGTCCTCAGTCACGGCATCCCATTTCCATCAGTCACTGCATCCCATTTCCCACTGTCACTGCATCTCCGTTCCTCAATCACTGCATGCCATTTCACTCAGTCTCTGCATCCCATTTCCCTCAGACACTGCATCCCATTTCCCTCAGACACTGCATCTGATTTCCATCAGTCACTGCATCCCATTTCCCTCAGTCATTGCATCCCATTTCCCACAGTCACTGCATCACATTACCCTCAGTCAGAGCATCCCATTTCCCACATTCACTGCATCTCCTTTCCCTCAGTCAATGCGTCACATTCCACTCAGTCACTGCATCCCATTCCACAGTGTCACAGCATCCCATTTCACTCAGTGACTGCAACCCGTTACCCTCAGTCACTGCATCCCATTTCCATCAGTCACTGCGTCCCATTCATCTCAGTCAATGAATCCCATTTCCCTCAGTCACTGCATCCCTATTCACACAGTCACTGCATCCCAGTTCACACAGCCACTGCATCCCATTTCACACAGCGCTTCACTTTACAAACAGTCAGGGCATCCCATTACCCTCAGTCACTGCGTCCCATTACCTTCAGTTGCAGGATCCCATTTCACACAGACACTGCATCCCATTTCCGTCAGTCACTGCATCCCATTTCCCTCAGTCACTGCATACCATTTCCAACAGTCACTGCATCCCAGTTCACTCAGTCTCGGCATCCCATTTCCATCAGTCACTGCATCCCATTTCCTCAATCACAGCATCTCCTTTCCACAGTCACGGCAATCCCATTTCACTCAGTCACTGCATCCCATTTCACTCAGTCACTGCATCCCATTTCACAGAGTCACTGCATCTCCTTTCCGTTAGTCACTGCGTCCCATTTCACTTCGTCACTGCGTCCCATTTCCATCAATCACTGCATCCCATTTCCCACAGTAACTGCATCCCATTTCCCAGTCACTGCATCCACTTTCCCTCAGTCACTGCATTCCAGTTCACTCAGTCTCGGCATCCCATTGTCCTCAGTCACTGCATCCCATTACCCTCAGTCACTGCATCCCACTTCACTCAGTCACTGCATCCCATTTCACTCAGTCACTGCATCCCATTACCCTCAGTCACTGCATCCCACTTCACTCAGTCACTGCATCCCATTTCACTCAGTCACTGCATCCCATTTCACTCAGTCACTGCGTCCCATTTCACTCAGTCACTGCATCCCATTTCACTCAGTCACTGCATCCCATCTCACTCAGTCACTGCATCCCATTTCACTCAGTCACTGCATCCCATTTCACTCAATCACTGCATCCCCTTCACCACAGTCACTGCATCCCATTTCCCTCAGTCACTGCATCCCATTTCCCTCAGTCACTGCATCCCATTTCACTCAGTCAGTGCGTCACATTTCACTCAGGCACTGCATCCCATTTCACTCAGTCACTGCGTCCCATTTCACGCAGTCACTGCATCGCATTTCACGCAGTCACTGCATCCCATCTCACTCAGTCACTGCATCCCATTTCACTCAGTCACTGCATCCCATTTCACTCAATCACTGCATCCCCTTCACCACAGTCACTGCATCCCATTTCCCTCAGTCACTGCATCCCATTTCCCTCATTCACTGCATCCCATGTCCCTCAGTCACTGCATCCCATGTCCCTCAGTGACTGCATCCTATTGCCATCAGTCACTGCATCGCATTTCCCTCAGTCACTGCATCCCACGTCCTTCAGTCACTGCATCCCATTTCACTCAATCACTGCATCTCCTTCACCACAGTCACTGCATCCCATTTCCCTCAGTCACTGCATCCCACGTCCCTCAGTCACTGCATCCCACGTCCCTCAGTCACTGCATCCCATTTCACTCATTCACTGCATCCCATTTCACTCATTCACTGCATCCCATTTCATCAGTCACTGCATCCCATTTCACTCAGTCACTGCGTCCCATTTCACTCAGTCACTGCGTCCCATTTCACTCAGTCACTGCGTCCCATTTCATGCAGTCACTGCGTCCCATTTCACGCAGTCACTGCATCGCATTTCACGCAGTCACTGCATCCCATCTCACTCAGTCACTGCATCCCATTTCACTCAGTCACTGCATCCCATTTCACTCAATCACTGCATCCCCTTCACCACAGTCACTGCATCCCATTTCCCTCATTCACTGCATCCCACGTCCCTCAGTCACTGCATCCCATTTCACTCAGTCACTGCATCCCATTTCAGTCAGTCCCTGCATCCCATTTCACTCAGTCACTGCGTCCCATTTCACGCAGTCACTGCATCCCATTTGACGCAGTCACTGCATCCCATTTCACGCAGTCACTGCATCCCATCTCACTCAGTCACTGCATCCGATCTCATTCAGTCACTGCATCGCATTTCACTCAGTCACTGCATCCCATTTCACTCAATCACTGCATCTCCTTCACCACAGTCACTGCATCCCATTTCCCTCAGTCACTGCATCCCATTTCACTCAATCACTGCATCTCCTTCACCACAGTCACTGCATCCCATTTCCCTCAGTCACTGCATCCCATTTCCATCAGTCACTATTTCCCGTATCTCTAAGACGCTGCATTCAATTTCACAAACTCAGTGCATCCCATTCTCCTCAGTCACTGCATCCCATTACCCTGAGTCACAGTATGCCATTTCCCACGGTCACTGCATCTCCTTTCCCGAAGTCACTGCATCCCATTTCGCTCAGTCTCGGCATCTCATTTCCCTCAGTCACTGCATCCCATTTCCCTCAGTCACAGCATCCCATTTCCCTCAGTCACTGCATCCCATTTCACTCAGTCACTGCATTGCATTTCACTCAGTCACTGCATCCCATTTCCCTCAGTCACTGCATCCCAATTCCCTCAGTCACTGCATCCCAGGTCCGTGTGTCACTGCATCCCATGTCCGTGTGTCACTGCATCCCGTGTCCCTCAGTCACTGCATCTCATGTCCCTCAGTCAGTGCATCCCATGTCCCTCAGTCACTGCATCCCATTTCATTCAGTCAGTGTGTCCCTTTTCGTTCAGGCACTGTATCCCATTTCCCTCAGTCACTGCACACCAAGCCCGCTCGGGCAGTGTTTCCCTGTTGACTCAGTCACTCCTTCCCAGTACCTCTGTCACTGCAGCTCATGTCACTCTGTCACTGCATCACATTTCCATCAGACAGTGCATCCCATTTCCCTCAGTCACTGCATCACATTTCCATCAGACACTGCAGCTCATGTCACTCTGTCACTGCATCCAATTTCCATCGGTCACTGCATCCCATTTCACCCAGTCCCTGCATCCCATTGCACTCAGTGATGCATCCCATTTCAAGCAGTCACTGCATCACATTTCACTCTGTCACTGCCTCACATTTCACTCAGTCACTGCATCACATTTCACTCAGTCACTGCATCACATTTCACTCAGTCACTGCTTCCCATTTCACGCAGCCACTGCATCACATTTCACTCAGTCACTGCATCACATTTCACTCAGTCACTGCATCCCATTTTCTCAATCACTGCAACTCCTTCACCACAGTCACTGCATCACATTTCCATCAGTCACTGTTTCCTGTATCTCACAGACGATGCATTCAATTTCCCACACTCACTGCATCCCATTTCCCTCAGTCACCACATTCCATTTCCGTCAGTCACTGCATCCAATTTCCATCAGTCACTGCATCCCATTTCACCTAGTCCCTGAATCCCATTGCACTCAGTGATGCATCCCATTGCACTCAGTGACTGCATCGCATTTCACTCAGTCACTGCATCCCATTTCACGCAATCCACTGAATCCCATTTCCCTCAGTCACTGCATCCCAATTCCCTCAGTTCACTGCATCCCATGTCCCTCACTCACTGCATCCCATTTCACTCAGTCAGTGCGTCCCTTTTCGGTCAGGCACTGTATCCCATTTCACTCAGTAACTGCGCCCCAAGCCCGCTCGGGCACTGAATCCCTATTAACTCAGAAACTCCTTCCCAGTACCTCCTTCAATGCAGCTCATGACACTCTGTCACTGCATCCCATTTCCCTCAGTCACTGCATCCCATTTCCCTCAGTCACTGCATCCCATTTCCCTCAGTCACTGCATCCCATGTCCCTCAGTCACTGCATCCCATTTCCATCAGTCACTGGTTCCCGTATCTCACAGACGCTGCTTTCAATTTCTGACACTCACTGTATCCCATTTCCCATAGACCCAGCATCTCCCTTCCCTCAGACTCTGCATCTCATTTCAATCAGTGATTGCATCCTACTTCCCACAAATACTGCATCCCATTTCGCTCAGTCACTGCATCTCATTTCACTTGGTCACTGCATCCCATTTCCCTCAGTCAGTGCATCTCATTTCCCTCAGACACTGCATCTCATTTCCCTCAGTCACTGCACCCCAAGCCCGCTCGGACACTGCATCCCATTTCACACAGTCACTGCATCCCATTTCACACAGTCACTGCATCGCATTTCACACAATCAGTGCATCTCATTTCCCGGAGTCACTACATCACATTTCCCTGAGTCACTGCATCCCATTTCCCTCAGTCACTGCAACCCATTTCCCTCAGTCAATGTATCCCATTTGCGTCAGTCACTGCATCCCATTTGCATCAGTCACTGCATCCCATTTCACTCAATCACTGCATCCCATTTCCCTGAGTCACTGCATCACATTTCCCTGAGTCACTGCATCCCATTTCCCTCAGTCACTGCATCCCATTTCACACAATCACTGCATCCCAATTCACTCAGTCACTGCATCACATTTCACTCAGTCACTGCATCACATTTCACTCAGTCACTGGATCCATTTCAAGCAGTCACTGCATCCCATTGCACGCTGTCACTGCATCCCATTTCACGCTGTCACTGCATCCCATTTCACTCAGTCACTGCATCCCATTTCACTCAGTCACTGTGTCCCATATCCCTCAGTCACTGCGTCCCATTTCAAGGAGTCACTGCATCCCATTTCACGCTGTCACTGCATCGCATTTCACGCTGTCACTGCATCGCATTTCACACTGTCACTGCATCGCATTTCACGCAGTCACTGCATCCCATTTCACTCAGTCACTGCATCCCATTTCACTCAGGCACTGTATCCCATTTGCCTCACACACTGCACCCCAAGTCCGCTCGGGCACTGCATCCCCATGAACTCAGTCACTCCTTCCCAGTACCTCAGTCACTGCATCCCATTTCCATCAGGTACTGCATCACATTTCCATCAGACACTACAGCTCATGTCACTCTGTCACTGCATCCCATTTCCCTCAGTCACTGCATCCCATTTCACTCAGTCACTGCATCCCATTTCCCTCAGTCACTGCATCTCCTTCACCACAGTCACTGCATCCCATTTCACACAGTCACTGCATCACATTTCACTCAGTCACTGCATCATATTTTACTCAGTCACTGCATCCCATTTCACTCAATCACTGCATCTCCTTCACCACAGTCACTGCGTCCAATTTCCATCAGTCACTGTTTGCTGTATCTCACAGACGCTGCATTCAATTTCCCACCCTCACTGCATCCCATTTCCCATCGTCACAGCATCACCTTTCCCTCAGTCTCTGCATCGCAATTCACTCAGTGACTGCATCCCATTTCACTCAGTCACTGCATACCATTTCGCGCAGTAACTGCATCCCATTTCCGTCAGTCACTGCATCCCATTTCCCTCAGTCACTGCATCCCATTTCACTCAGCCACTGCATCCCATTTCACTCAGTGAGTGCATCACAGTTCACTCAGTGACTGAATCACAGTACACTCAGTGAGTGCATCACATTTCACTCAGTCACTGCATCCCAATTCACTCAGTCACTGCATCTCCTTCACCACAGTCACAGCATCCCATTTCCATCAGTCACTGGTTCCCGTATCTCACAGACGCTGCATTCAATTTCCGACACTCACTGTATCCCATTTCCCAGAGACACAGCATCTCCTTTCCCACAGTCTCTGCATCTCATTTCAATCAGTGATTGCATCCTACTTCGCAAAAATACTGCATCCCATTTCCCTCAGTCACCGCATCCCATTTCCCTCAGTCACTGCATCCAATTTAAATCAGTCATTGCATCCCATTGCACTCAGTGATGCATCAGATTGCACTCAGTGACTGCATCGCATTTCACTCAGTCACTGCATCCCATTTCACGCAATCACTGCCTCCCATTTCCCTCAGTCACTGCATCCCAATTCCCTCAGGTCACTGCATCCCATGTCCGTGTGTCACTGCATCCCATGTCCCTCAGTCACTGCATCCCATGTCCCTAAGTCACTGCATCCCATGTCCCTCAGTCACTGCATCCCATTTCACTCATCAGTGCGTCCCTTTTCGGTCAGGCACTGTATCCCATTTCCCTCAGTCACTGCACACCAAGCCCGCGCGGGCACTGATTTCCTATTAACTCAGAAACTCCTTCCCAGTACCTCCTTCAATGCAGCTCATGTCACTCTGTCACTGCATCCCATTTCCCTCAGTCACTGCAAACCATGTCCCTCAGTCACTGCATCCCATGTCCCTCAGTCACTGCATCCCATTTCACTCAGTCACTGCATCTCATTTCACTCAGTCACTGCATCACAGTTCACTCAATGACTGAATCACAGTACACTCAGTGAGTGCATCATATTTCACTCAGTGACGGAATCACATTTCACTCAGTGACTGAATCACATTTCACTGATTCACTGCGTCCCATTTCACGCAGTCACTGCATCCCATTTCACGCAGTCACTGCATCGAATTTCACGCAGTCACTGCATCGAATTTCACGCAGTCACTGCATCCCATTACACTCAGTCACTGCATCACAGTTCACTCAGTCACTGCATCACATTTCACTCAGTCACTGCATCCCATTTCACTCAGTCACTGCATTTCCTTTCCCCGAGACACTGCATCTCCTTTCGCCGAGACACTGCATCCCATTTCCATTAGACACTGCATCCCATTTCCATCAGAAAATGCATCCCATTTCACTCAGTCACTACATTCAATTTCCTTCAGTCACTGCATCCCATTTCCATCAGTCACTGCATCACATTTCTGTCAATCACTGGATCCCATTTCACTCAGTGATGCGGCCCATTTCACTCAGTGGCTGCAACACATTTCACTCAGAGACTGCATCCCATTTCACTCAGAGACTGCATCCCATTTCACTCAGAGACTGCATCCCATTTCACTCAGAGACTGCATCCCATTTCACTCAGTCACTGCATCCCATTTCACTCAGTCACTGCATCCCAATTCTCTCAGTCACTGCATCCCAATTCTCTCAGTCACTGCATCACATTTCACTGAGTCACTGCATCACGTTTCACACAGTCACTGCATCGCATTTCACTCAGTCACTGCATCTCCTTCACCACAGTCACTGCATTCCATTTCCATCAGTCACTGTTTCCCGTATCTCACAGGCGCTGCATTCAATTTCCCACACTCACTGCATCCCATTTCCCATAGTCACAGCATCTCCTTTCCCTCAGTCTCTGCATTGCATTTCACTCAGTCAATGCTTCCCAAGTCCCTCAGTCACTGCATCCCATGTCCCTCAGTCAGTGCATCCCATTTCCCTCAGTCACTGCATCTCATTTCACTCAGGCACTGTATCCCATTTGCCTCACACACTGCACCCCAAGTCCGCTCGGGCACTGCATCCCCATGAACTCAGTCACTCCTGCCCAGTACCTCAGTCACTGCATCCCATTTCCATCAGGTACTGCATCACATTTCCATCAGACACTACAGCTCATGTCACTCTGTCACTGCATCCCATTTCCCTCAGTCACTGCAAACCATGTCCCTCAGTCACTGCATCCCATGTCCCTCAGTCACTGCATCCCATTTCACTCAGTCACTGCATCTCATTTCACTCAGTCACTGCATCACAGTTCACTCAATGACTGAATCACAGTACACTCAGTGAGTGCATCATATTTCACTCAGTGACGGAATCACATTTCACTCAGTGACTGAATCACATTTCACTGATTCACTGCGTCCCATTTCACGCAGTCACTGCATCCGATTTCACGCAGTCACTGCATCGAATTTCACGCAGTCACTGCATCGAATTTCACGCAGTCACTGCATCCCATTACAATCAGTCACTGCATCACAGTTCACTCAGTCACTGCATCACATTTCACTCAGTCACTGCATCCCATTTCACTCAGTCACTGCATTTCCTTTCCCCGAGACACTGCATCTCCTTTCGCCGAGACACTGCATCCCATTTCCATTAGACACTGCATCCCATTTCCATCAGAAAATGCATCCCATTTCACTCAGTCACTACATTCAATTTCCTTCAGTCACTGCATCCCATTTCCATCAGTCACTGCATCACATTTCTGTCAATCACTGGATCCCATTTCACTCAGTGATGCGGCCCATTTCACTCAGTGGCTGCAACACATTTCACTCAGAGACTGCATCCCATTTCACTCAGAGACTGCATCCCATTTCACTCAGAGACTGCATCCCATTTCACTCAGTCACTGCATCCCATTTCACTCAGTCACTGCATCCCAATTCTCTCAGTCACTGCATCCCAATTCTCTCAGTCACTGCATCACATTTCACTGAGTCACTGCATCACGTTTCACACAGTCACTGCATCGCATTTCACTCAGTCACTGCATCTCCTTCACCACAGTCACTGCATTCCATTTCCATCAGTCACTGTTTCCCGTATCTCACAGGCGCTGCATTCAATTTCCCACACTCACTGCATCCCATTTCCCATAGTCACAGCATCTCCTTTCCCTCAGTCTCTGCATTGCATTTCACTCAGTCAATGCTTCCCAAGTCCCTCAGTCACTGCATCCCATGTCCCTCAGTCAGTGCATCCCATTTCCCTCAGTCACTGCATCTCATTTCACTCAGGCACTGTATCCCATTTGCCTCACACACTGCACCCCAAGTCCGCTCGGGCACTGCATCCCCATGAACTCAGTCACTCCTGCCCAGTACCTCAGTCACTGCATCCCATTTCCATCAGGTACTGCATCACATTTCCATCAGACACTACAGCTCATGTCACTCTGTCACTGCATCCCATTTCCCTCAGTCACTGCATCCCATTTCCCTCAGTCACTGCATCTCCTTCACCACAGTCACTGCATCCCATTTCACACAGTCACTGCATCACATTTCACTCAGTCACTGCATCATATTTTACTCAGTCACTGCATCCCATTTCACTCAGTCACTGCATCCCATTTCCATCAGTCACTGCATCCCATTTGACTCAATCACTGCATCTCCTTCACCACAGTCACTGCGTCCAATTTCCATCAGTCACTGTTTGTTGTCTCTCACAGACGCTGCATTCAATTTCCCACCCTCACTGCATCCCATTTCCCATCGTCACAGCATCACCTTTCCCTCAGTCTCTGCATCGCAATTCACTCAGTGACTGCATCCCATTTCCCTCAGTCACTGCATACCATTTAGCTCAGTAACTGCATTTCCTTTCCCCGAGACACTGCATCTCCTTTCGTCGAGACACTGCATCCCATTTCCATTAGACACTGCATCCCATTTCCATCAGAAAATGCATCCCATTTCACTCAGTCACTCCATTCAATTTCCTTCAGTCACTGCATCCCATTTCCATCAGTCACTGCATCACATTTCTGTCAATCACTGGATCCCATTTCACTCAGTGATGCGTCCCATTTCACTCAGTGACTGCAACACATTTCACTCAGAGACTGCATCCCATTTCATTCAGTCACTGCATCTCCTTCACCACAGTCACTGCATCCCATTTCCCACACTCACAGCATCCCATTTCCCACAGTCACAGCATCTCCTTTCGCTCAGTCTCTGCATTGCATTTCACTCAGTCAATGCTTCCCATGTCCCTCAGTCACTGCATCCCATGTCCCTCAGTCACTGCATCCCATTTCCCTCAGTCACTGCATCTCATTTCACTCAGTCACTGCATCCCATTTCCCTCAGTCACTGCATCTCATTTCACTCAGGCACTGTATCCCATTTGCCTCACAAACTGCACCCCAAGTCCGCTCGGGCACTGCATCCCCATGAACTCAGTCACTCCTTCCCAGTACCTCAGTCACTGCATCCTATTTCCATCAGGTACTGCATCACATTTTCATCAGACACTACAGCTCATGTCAGTCTGTCACTGCATCCCATTTCCCTCAGTCACTGCATCCCATTTCACTCAGTCACTGCACTCCATTTCCCTCAGTCACTGCATCTCCTTCACCACAGTCACTGCATCCCATTTCCCACAGTCACAGCATCTCCTTTCCCTCAGTCTCTGCATCGCATTTCCCACAGTCGATGCATCCCATGTCCCTCAGTCACTGCATCCAATGTCCCTCAGTCACTGCATCCCATGTCCCTCAGTCACTGTATCCCATTTCCCTCAGTCACCGCATCTCATTTCACTCAGTCACTGCATCCCATTTCACGCAGTCACTGCATCCCATGTCCCTCAGTCACTGCATCCCACGTTCCTCATTCACTGCATCACATGTCCCTCATTCACTGCATCCCACGTCCCTCAGTCAGTGCATCACATGTCCCTCAGTCACTGCATCCCATGTCCCTAGGTTACTGCATCCCATTCCAATCAGTCACTGCATCTCATTTCACTCAGTCAAAGCATCCCATTTCCCTCATTCACTGTATCCCATTTCCCTCAGTTACTGCATTTCATTTCACTCAGTCAATGTATCTCATTTCACTCTGTCACAATATCCCATTTCACTCAGTCACTGCACCCCAAGCCCGCTCGGGCACTGCATCCCTATTAACTCAGTCACTCCTTCCCAGTACCTCAGTCACTGCATCCCATGTCCCACAGTAACTGCATCACATTTCCATCAGGCACTGCAGCGCATGTCACTCTGTCACTGCATCCAATTTCCATCAGTCACTGCATCTCATTTCACTAATTCACTGCATCCCATTTCCCTCAGTCACTGCATCCCATTTCACTCACTGACTGCATCCCATTTCACTCAGTGACTGAATCACATTTCACTCAGTCACTGCATCCCATTTCATTCAGCGTCTGCATCCCATTAAACTCAGTCAGTGCATCCCATTTCACTCAGTCACTGCATCCCATGTCCCTCAGTCACTGCATCCCATTTCACTCAGTCACTGCATCTCATTTCACTCAGTCACTGGTTCCCGTATCTCACAGACGCTGCTTTCAATTTCTGACACTCACTGTATCCCATTTCCCACAGACACAGCATCTCCCTTCCCTCAGACTCTGCATCTCATTTCAATCAGTGATTGCATCCTACTTCCCACAAATACTGCATCCCATTTCGCTCAGTCACTGCATTTCATTTCACTTGGTCACTGCATCCCAATTCCCTCAGGTCACTGCATCCCATGTCCGTGTGTCACTGCATCCCATGTCCCTCAGTTACTGCATCCCATGTCCCTAAGTCACTGCATCCCATGTCCCTCAGTCACTGCATCCCATTTCACTCAGTCAGTGCGTCCCTTTTCGGTCAGGCACTGTATCCCATTTCCCTCGGTCACTGCACCCCAAACCCGCGCGGGCACTGATTCCCTGTTAACTCAGAAACTCCTTCCCAGTACCTCCTTCAATGCAGCTCATGTCACTCTGTCACTGCATCCCATTTCCATCAATCACTGCATCCCATTTCCCACAGTCACTGTATCCCATTTCCCAGTCACTGCATCCATTTTCCCTCAGTCACTGCATCCCAGTTCACTCAGTCTCGGCATCCCATTGTCCTCAGTCACTGCATCCCATTACCCTCAGTCACTGCATCCCACTTCACTCAGTCACTGCATCCCATTTCACTCAGTCACTGCATCCCATTGTCCTCAGTCACTTCATCCCATTACCCTCAGTCACTGCATCCCACGTCACTCAGTCACGACATCCCATTTCACTCAGTCACTGCATCCCATGTCCCTCAGTCACTGCATCCCATTTCACTCAGTCACTGCATCCCATTTCACTCAGTCACTGCATCCCATTTCACTCAGCCACTGCATCCCATTTCACACAGTCACTGCATCCCATTTCACACAGTCACTGCATCCCATTTCACACAATCAGTGCATCTCATTTCTCTCAGTCACTGCATCCCATTTCCCTCAGTCACGGCAACCCATTTCCCTGAGTCACTGCATCACATTTCCCTGAGTCACTGCATCCCATTTCACACAATCACTGCATCCCAATTCACTCAGTCACTGTATCGCATTTCCCACCGTCACTGCATCCCATTTCCATCAGTCACTATATCCCATTTCCATCAGTCATTGCAACCCATTTTCCCTCAGTCACTGCATCCCATTTCATACAATCAGTGCATCACATTTCACTCAGTCACTGCATCCCATTTCACTCAGTCACTGCATCCCATTTCCCTCAGTCACTGCATCCCATTTCCCTCAGTCACTGCATCTCATTTCCCTCAGTCACTGCATCTCATTTCCCTCAGTCACTGCATCCCATTTCCCTCAGTCACTGCATCCCATTTCCGTCAGTCACTGAATCCCATTTCACTCAGTCACTGAATCCCATTTCACTCAGTCACTGCATCCCATTTGCATCCGTCACTGCATCCCCTTTCACTCTGTGAGTGGATCAGAGTTCACTCTGTCACTGCAGCACATTTCACGCAGTCACTGCATCCCATTTCACTCAGTCACTGCATCCCATTTCACGCAGTCACTGCATCGCAATTCCCTCAGTTACTGCATCTCATTTCCCTCAGTCACTGCATCTCATTTCCCTCAGTCACTGCATCCCATTTTCCTCAGTCACTGCATGCCATTTCCGTCAGTCACTGCATCCCATTTCACTCAGTCACTGCATCCCATTTGCATCCGTCACTGCATCCCATTTCACTCTGTCACTGCATCCCCTTTCCCTCTGTGAGTGCATCAGAGTTCACTCTGTCACTGCAGCACATTTCACGCAGTCACTGCATCCCATTTCACGCAGTCACTGCATCCCATTTCACTCAATCACTGCATCCCATTTCCGTCAGTCACTGCATCTCATTTCACTCAGTCACTGCATCCCATTTGAAGCAGTCACTGCATCCCATTTGAAGCAGTCACTACATCCCATTTCACGCAGTCACTGCACCGCATTTCACGCACTCACCGCACCGCATTTAACGCAGTCACTGCACCGCATTTCACGCAGACACTGCATCCCATTTCACTCAGTCACTGCATCCCATTTCACTCAATCACTGCATCTCCTTCACCACAGTCACTGCATCCCATTTTCATCACTCACTGTTTCCCGTATCTCACAGACGCTGCATTCAATTTCCCACACTCACTGCATCCCATCGCACTCAGTCACTGCATCCCATTTCCATCACTCACTGCATCCCATTTCCATCAGTCACTGGTTCCCGTATCTCACAGACGCTGCTTTCAATTTCTGACACTCACTGTATCCCATTTCCCATAGACACAGCATCTCCCTTCCCTCAGGCTCTGCATCTCATTTCAATCAGTGATTGCATCCTACTTCCCACAAATACTGCATCCCATTTCGCTCAGTCACTGCATCTCATTTCACTTGGTCACTGCATCCCATTTCCCTCAGTCACTGCATCCCATTTCCCTCAGTCACTGCATCTCATTTCCGTCAAACAAGGCATCTCATTTCACTCAGTCACTGCAGTTCATGTCGCTCTGTCACTGCATCCAATTTCCATCATTCAGTGCATCTCATTTCACTCAGTCAGTGCATCTCATTTCCCTCAGACACTGCATCTCATTTCCCTCAGTCACTGCACCCCAAGCCCGCTCGGACACTGCATCCCATTTCACACAGTCACTGCATCCCATTTCACACAGTCACTGCATCCCATTTCACACAATCAGTGCATCTCATTTCCCTCAGTCACTGCATCCCATTTCCCACAGTCACGGCAACCCATTTCCCTGAGTCACTGCATCACATTTCCCTGAGTCACTGCATCCCATTTCCCTCAGTCACTGCATCCCAATTCACTCTGTCACTGTATCGCATTTCCCACCGTCACTGCATCCCATTTCCATCAGTCACTATATCCCATTTCCATCAGTCATTGCAACCCATTTTCCCTCAGTCACTGCATCCCATTTCATACAATCAGTGCATCCCATTTCATTCAGTGACTGCATCACATTTCACTCAGTCACTGCATCCCATTTCCCTCAGTCACTGCATCCCATTTCACTCAGTCACTGCATCTCATTTCCCTCAGTCACTGCATCTCATTTCCCTCAGTCACTGCATCCCATTTTCCTCAGTCACTGCATGCCATTTCCGTCAGTCACTGAATCCCATTTCACTCAGTCACTGCATCCCACTTGCATCCGTCACTGCATCGCATTTCACTCTGTCACTGCATCCCCTTTCACTCTGTGAGTGCATCAGAGTTCACTCTGTCACTGCTGCACATTTCACGCAGTCACTGCATCCCATTTCACGCAGTCACTGCATCCCATTTCACGCAGTCACTGCATACCATTTCCCTCAGTCACTGCATCTCATTTCCCTCAGTCACTGCATCCCATTTCCCTCAGTCACTGCATCCCATTTCCCTCAGTCACTGCATCTCATTTCCCTCAGTCACTGCATCCCATTTTCCTCAGTCACTGCATGCCATTTCCGTCAGTCACTGAATCCCATTTCACTCAGTCACTGCATCCCATTTGCATCCGTCACTGCATCCCATTTCACTCTGTCACTGCATCCCCTTTCACTCTGTGAGTGGATCAGAGTTCACTCTGTCACTGCAGCACATTTCACGCAGTCACTGCATCTCCTTTCAATCAGTCACTGCGTCCCATTTCACTCAGTCACTGCATCCCATTTCACGCAATCACTGCATCCCATTTCCCTCAGTCACTGCATCCCAATTCCCTCAGGTCACTGCATCCCATGTCCGTGTGTCACTGCATCCCATGTCCCTCAGTTACTGCATCCCATGTCCCTAAGTCACTGCATCCCATGTCCCTCAGTCACTGCATCCCATTTCACTCAGTCAGTGCGTCCCTTTTCGGTCAGGCACTGTATCCAATTTCCCTCGGTCACTGCACCCCAAACCCGCGCGGGCACTGATTCCCTATTAACTCAGAAACTCCTTCCCAGTACCTCCTTCAATGCAGCTCATGTCACTCTGTCACTGCATCCCATTTCCATCAATCACTGCATCCCATTTCCCACAGTCACTGCATCCCATTTCCCAGTCACTGCATCCATTTTCCCTCAGTCACTGCATCCCATTGTCCTCAGTCACTTCATCCCATTACCCTCAGTCACTGCATCCCACGTCACTCAGTCACGACATCCCATTTCACTCAGTCACTGCATCACATTTCACTCAGTCACTGCATCCCATGTCCCTCAGTCACTGCATCCCATTTCACTCAGTCACTGCATCCCATTTCACTCAGTCACTGCATCCCATTTCACTCAGCCACTGCATCCCATTTCACACAGTCACTGCATCCCATTTCACACAGTCACTGCATCCCATTTCACACAGTCACTGCATCCCATTTCACACAATCAGTGCATCTCATTTCTCTCAGTCACTGCATCCCATTTCCCTCAGTCACGGCAACCCATTTCCCTGAGTCACTGCATCACATTTCCCTGAGTCACTGCATCCCATTTCACACAATCACTGCATCCCAATTCACTCAGTCACTGTATCGCATTTCCCACCGTCACTGCATCCCATTTCCATCAGTCACTATATCCCATTTCCATCAGTCATTGCAACCCATTTTCCCTCAGTCACTGCATCCCATTTCATACAATCAGTGCATCACATTTCACTCAGTCACTGTATCCCATTTCACTCAGTCACTGCATCCCATTTCCCTCAGTCACTGCATCCCATTTCCCTCAGTCACTGCATCTCATTTCCCTCAGTCACTGCATCTCATTTCCCTCAGTCACTGCATCCCATTTTCCTCAGTCACTGCATGCCATTTCCGTCAGTCACTGAATCCCATTTCACTCAGTCACTGCATCCCATTTGCATCCGTCACTGCATCCCATTTCACTCTGTCACTGCATCCCCTTTCACTCTGTGAGTGGATCAGAGTTCACTCTGTCACTGCAGCACATTTCACGCAGTCACTGCATCCCATTTCACTCACTCACTGCATCCCATTTCACGCAGTCACTGCATCGCAATTCCCTCAGTTACTGCATCTCATTTCCCTCAGTCACTGCATCTCATTTCCCTCAGTCACTGCATCCCATTTTCCTCAGTCACTGCATGCCATTTCCGTCAGTCACTGAATCCCATTTCACTCAGTCACTGCATCCCATTTGCATCCGTCACTGCATCCCATTTCACTCTGTCACTGCATCCCCTTTCACTCTGTGAGTGCATCAGAGTTCACTCTGTCACTGCAGCACATTTCACGCAGTCACTGCATCCCATTTCACGCAGTCACTGCATCCCATTTCACTCAATCACTGCATCCCATTTCCGTCAGTCACTGCATCTCATTTCACTCAGTCACTGCATCCCATTTGAAGCAGTCACTGCATCCCATTTGAAGCAGTCACTACATCCCATTTCACGCAGTCACTGCACCGCATTTCACGCACTCACCGCACCGCATTTAACGCAGTCACTGCACCGCATTTCACGCAGACACTGCATCCCATTTCACTCAGTCACTGCATCCCATTTCACTCAATCACTGCATCTCCTTCACCACAGTCACTGCATCCCATTTTCATCACTCACTGTTTCCCGTATCTCACAGACGCTGCATTCAATTTCCCACACTCACTGCATCCCATCGCACTCAGTCACTGCATCCCATTTCCATCACTCACTGCATCCCATTTCCATCAGTCACTGGTTCCCGTATCTCACAGACGCTGCTTTCAATTTCTGACACTCACTGTATCCCATTTCCCATAGACACAGCATCTCCCTTCCCTCAGGCTCTGCATCTCATTTCAATCAGTGATTGCATCCTACTTCCCACAAATACTGCATCCCATTTCGCTCAGTCACTGCATCTCATTTCACTTGGTCACTGCATCCCACTTCCCTCAGTCACTGCATCCCATTTCCCTCAGTCACTGCATCTCATTTCCGTCAAACAAGGCATCTCATTTCACTCAGTCACTGCAGTTCATGTCGCTCTGTCACTGCATCCAATTTCCATCATTCAGTGCATCTCATTTCACTCAGTCAGTGCATCTCATTTCCCTCAGACACTGCATCTCATTTCCCTCAGTCACTGCACCCCAAGCCCGCTCGGACACTGCATCCCATTTCACACAGTCACTGCATCCCATTTCACACAGTCACTGCATCCCATTTCACACAATCAGTGCATCTCATTTCCCTCAGTCACTGCATCCCATTTCCCACAGTCACGGCAACCCATTTCCCTGAGTCACTGCATCACATTTCCCTGAGTCACTGCATCCCATTTCCCTCAGTCACTGCATCCCAATTCACTCAGTCACTGTATCGCATTTCCCACCGTCACTGCATCCCATTTCCATCAGTCACTATATCCCATTTCCATCAGTCATTGCAACCCATTTTCCCTCAGTCACTGCATCCCATTTCATACAATCAGTGCATCCCATTTCATTCAGTGACTGCATCACATTTCACTCAGTCACTGCATCCCATTTCCCTCAGTCACTGCATCCCATTTCACTCAGTCACTGCATCTCATTTCCCTCAGTCACTGCATCTCATTTCCCTCAGTCACTGCATCCCATTTTCCTCAGTCACTGCATGCCATTTCCGTCAGTCACTGAATCCCATTTCACTCAGTCACTGCATCCCACTTGCATCCGTCACTGCATCGCATTTCACTCTGTCACTGCATCCCCTTTCACTCTGTGAGTGCATCAGAGTTCACTCTGTCACTGCTGCACATTTCACGCAGTCACTGCATCCCATTTCACGCAGTCACTGCATCCCATTTCACGCAGTCACTGCATACCATTTCCCTCAGTCACTGCATCTCATTTCCCTCAGTCACTGCATCCCATTTCCCTCAGTCACTGCATCCCATTTCCCTCAGTCACTGCATCTCATTTCCCTCAGTCACTGCATCCCATTTTCCTCAGTCACTGCATGCCATTTCCGTCAGTCACTGAATCCCATTTCACTCAGTCACTGCATCCCATTTGCATCCGTCACTGCATCCCATTTCACTCTGTCACTGCATCCCCTTTCACTCTGTGAGTGGATCAGAGTTCACTCTGTCACTGCAGCACATTTCACGCAGTCACTGCATCTCCTTTCAATCAGTCACTGCGTCCCATTTCACTTAGTCACTGCATCCCATTTCACGCAATCACTGCATCCCATTTCCCTCAGTCACTGCATCCCAATTCCCTCAGGTCACTGCATCCCATGTCCGTGTGTCACTGCATCCCATGTCCCTCAGTTACTGCATCCCATGTCCCTAAGTCACTGCATCCCATGTCCCTCAGTCACTGCATCCCATTTCACTCAGTCAGTGCGTCCCTTTTCGGTCAGGCACTGTATCCAATTTCCCTCGGTCACTGCACCCCAAACCCGCGCGGTCACTGATTCCCTATTAACTCAGAAACTCCTTCCCAGTACCTCCTTCAATGCAGCTCATGTCACTCTGTCACTGCATCCCATTTCCATCAATCACTGCATCCCATTTCCCACAGTCACTGCATCCCATTTCCCAGTCACTGCATCCATTTTCCCTCAGTCACTGCATCCCATTGTCCTCAGTCACTTCATCCCATTACCCTCAGTCACTGCATCCCACGTCACTCAGTCACGACATCCCATTTCACTCAGTCACTGCATCACATTTCACTCAGTCACTGCATCCCATGTCCCTCAGTCACTGCATCCCATTTCACTCAGTCACTGCATCCCATTTCACTCAGTCACTGCATCCCATTTCACTCAGTCACTGCATCCCATTTCACTCAGCCACTGCATCCCATTTCACACAGTCACTGCATCCCATTTCACACAGTCACTGCATCCCATTTCACACAGTCACTGCATCCCATTTCACACAATCAGTGCATCTCATTTCTCTCAGTCACTGCATCCCATTTCCCTCAGTCACGGCAACCCATTTCCCTGAGTCACTGCATCACATTTCCCTGAGTCACTGCATCCCATTTCACACAATCACTGCATCCCAATTCACTCAGTCACTGTATCGCATTTCCCACCGTCACTGCATCCCATTTCCATCAGTCACTATATCCCATTTCCATCAGTCATTGCAACCCATTTTCCCTCAGTCACTGCATCCCATTTCATACAATCAGTGCATCACATTTCACTCAGTCACTGCATCCCATTTCACTCAGTCACTGCATCCCATTTCCCTCAGTCACTGCATCCCATTTCCCTCAGTCACTGCATCTCATTTCCCTCAGTCACTGCATCCCATTTCCCTCAGTCACTGCATCCCATTTTCCTCAGTCACTGCATGCCATTTCCGGCAGTCACTGAATCCCATTTCACTCAGTCACTGCATCCCATTTGCATCCGTCACTGCATCCCATTTCACTCTGTCACTGCATCCCCTTTCACTCTGTGAGTGGATCAGAGTTCACTCTGTCACTGCAGCACATTTCACGCAGTCACTGCATCCCATTTCACTCACTCACTGCATCCCATTTCACGCAGTCACTGCATCGCAATTCCCTCAGTTACTGCATCTCATTTCCCTCAGTCACTGCATCTCATTTCCCTCAGTCACTGCATCCCATTTTCCTCAGTCACTGCATGCCATTTCCGTCAGTCACTGAATCCCATTTCACTCAGTCACTGCATCCCATTTGCATCCGTCACTGCATCCCATTTCACTCTGTCACTGCATCCCCTTTCACTCTGTGAGTGCATCAGAGTTCACTCTGTCACTGCAGCACATTTCACGCAGTCACTGCATCCCATTTCACGCAGTCACTGCATCCCATTTCACTCAATCACTGCATCCCATTTCCGTCAGTCACTGCATCTCATTTCACTCAGTCACTGCATCCCATTTGAAGCAGTCACTGCATCCCATTTGAAGCAGTCACTGCATCCCATTTGAAGCAGTCACTACATCCCATTTCACGCAGTCACTGCACCGCATTTCACGCACTCACCGCACCGCATTTAACGCAGTCACTGCACCGCATTTCACGCAGACACTGCATCCCATTTCACTCAGTCACTGCATCCCATTTCACTCAATCACTGCATCTCCTTCACCACAGTCACTGCATCCCATTTTCATCACTCACTGTTTCCCGTATCTCACAGACGCTGCATTCAATTTCCCACACTCACTGCATCCCATCGCACTCAGTCACTGCATCCCATTTCCATCACTCACTGCATCCCATTTCCATCAGTCACTGGTTCCCGTATCTCACAGACGCTGCTTTCAATTTCTGACACTCACTGTATCCCATTTCCCATAGACACAGCATCTCCCTTCCCTCAGGCTCTGCATCTCATTTCAATCAGTGATTGCATCCTACTTCCCACAAATACTGCATCCCATTTCGCTCAGTCACTGCATCTCATTTCACTTGGTCACTGCATCCCACTTCCCTCAGTCACTGCATCCCATTTCCCTCAGTCACTGCATCTCATTTCCGTCAAACAAGGCATCTCATTTCACTCAGTCACTGCAGTTCATGTCGCTCTGTCACTGCATCCAATTTCCATCATTCAGTGCATCTCATTTCACTCAGTCAGTGCATCTCATTTCCCTCAGACACTGCATCTCATTTCCCTCAGTCACTGCACCCCAAGCCCGCTCGGACACTGCATCCCATTTCACACAGTCACTGCATCCCATTTCACACAGTCACTGCATCCCATTTCACACAATCAGTGCATCTCATTTCCCTCAGTCACTGCATCCCATTTCCCACAGTCACGGCAACCCATTTCCCTGAGTCACTGCATCCCATTTCCCTCAGTCACTGCATCCCAATTCACTCAGTCACTGTATCGCATTTCCCACCGTCACTGCATCCCATTTCCATCAGTCACTATATCCCATTTCCATCAGTCATTGCAACCCATTTTCCCTCAGTCACTGCATCCCATTTCATACAATCAGTGCATCCCATTTCATTCAGTGACTGCATCACATTTCACTCAGTCACTGCATCCCATTTCCCTCAGTCACTGCATCCCATTTCACTCAGTCACTGCATCTCATTTCCCTCAGTCACTGCATCTCATTTCCCTCAGTCACTGCATCCCATTTTCCTCAGTCACTGCATGCCATTTCCGTCAGTCACTGAATCCCATTTCACTCAGTCACTGCATCCCACTTGCATCCGTCACTGCATCGCATTTCACTCTGTCACTGCATCCCCTTTCACTCTGTGAGTGCATCAGAGTTCACTCTGTCACTGCAGCACATTTCACGCAGTCACTGCATCCCATTTCACGCAGTCACTGCATCCCCTTTCACGCAGTCACTGCATACCATTTCACTGCATACCATTTCACTCAGTCACTGCATCTCATTTCCCTCAGTCACTGCATCCCATTTCCCTCAGTCACTGCATCTCATTTCCCTCAGTCACTGCATCTCATTTCCCTCAGTCACTGCATCCCATTTTCCTCAGTCACTGCATGCCATTTCCGTCAGTCACTGAATCCCATTTCACTCAGTCACTGCATCCCATTTGCATCCGTCACTGCATCCCATTTCACTCTGTCACTGCATCCCCTTTCACTCTGTGAGTGGATCAGAGTTCACGCAGTCACTGCAGCACATTTCACGCAGTCACTGCATCCCATTTCACGCAGTCACTGCATCCCATTTCACACAGTCACTGCATCTCATTTCCCTCAGTCACTGCATCCCATTTCCCACAGTCACGGCAACCCATTTCCCTGAGTCACTGCATCACATTTCCCTGAGTCACTGCATCCCATTTCCCTCAGTCACTGCATCCCAATTCACTCAGTCACTGTATCGCATTTCCCACCGTCACTGCATCCCATTTCCATCAGTCACTATATCCCATTTCCATCAGTCATTGCAACCCATTTTCCCTCAGTCATTGCAACCCATTTTCCCTCAGTCACTGCATCCCATTTCATACAATCAGTGCATCCCATTTCATTCAGTGACTGCATCACATTTCACTCAGTCACTGCATCCCATTTCCCTCAGTCACTGCATCCCATTTCCCTCAGTCACTGCATCTCATTTCCCTCAGTCACTGCATCTCATTTCCCTCAGTCACTGCATGCCATTTCCGTCAGTCACTGCATCCCATTTCACTCAGTCACTGCATCCCACTTGCATCCGTCACTGCATCCCCTTTCACTCTGTGAGTGCATCAGAGTTCACTCTGTCACTGCAGCACATTTCACGCAGTCACTGCATCCCATTTCACGCAGTCACTGCATACCATTTCCCTCAGTCACTGCATCTCATTTCCCTCAGTCACTGCATCTCATTTCCCTCAGTCACAGCATCCCATTTTCCTCAGTCACAGCATGCCATTTCCGTCAGTCACTGAATCCCATTTCACTCAGTCACTGCATCCCATTTGCATCCGTCACTGCATCCCATTTCACTCTGTCACTGCATCCCCTTTCACTCTGTGAGTGCATCAGAGTTCACTCTGTCACTGCAGCACATTTCACGCAGTCACTGCATCCCATTTCACGCAGTCACTGCATCGCAATTCACTCAATCACTGCATTCCATTTCACTCAGTCGCTGCATCCGATTTCACTCAGTCGCTGCATCCCCTTCACCACAGTCACTGCATCCCATTTCACGCAGTCACTGTTTCCCGTATCTCACAGACAGTGCATTCAATGCTTCTCATTTCACTCAGTCACTGCAGCTCATCTCGCTCTGTCACTGCATCCAATTTCCATCAGTCAGTGCATCTCATTTCACTCAGTCAGTGCATCGCATTTCACTCAGTCAGTGCATCGCATTTCACTCAGTCACTGCATCGCATTTCACTCAGTCACTCCTTCCCAGTACCTCAGTCACTGCATCCCATTTTCTTCAGTCACTGCATCCCATTTCCATCAGTCACTGTTTCCCGTATCTCACAGACGCTGCATTCAATTTCCCACACACAGTGCATCCATCCCATTTCCCATAGTCACAGCATCTCCTTGCCCTCAGTCTCATCATCTCATTTCACTCAGTGATTGCATCCTTCTTCCCACAAATACTGCACCCCATTTCCCTCAGTCACTGCTTTCCATTTCCCTCAGTCACTGCATCTCATTTCGATCGGACAGTGCATCCCATTTCCCTCAGTCACTGCATCCGATTTCATTCTATCACTGCATCCCATTTTACCCAGTCACTGCATCCCATTTCAAGCAGTCACTGCATCACATTTCACTCAGCGACTGCATCCCATTTCACTCAGTGACGAAATCACATTTCACTCAGTCACTGCATCCGATTTCACTCAGTCACTGCATCCCATTTCCCTCAGTCACTGCATCCCATTTCAAGCAGTCACTGCATCACATTTCACTCAGTCACTGCATCCCATTTCCCTCAGTCACTGCATCCCATTTCCCTCAGTTACTGCATCGCATTTCACTCAGTCATTGCATTGCATTTCACTCAGTCACTGCATCCCATTTCACTCAGTGACTGAATAACATTTCACTCAGTCAGTGCATCCCATTTCCCTCAGTCACTGCATCCCAATTCCCTCAGTCACTGCATCCCATGTCCGTGTGTCACTGCATCCCATGTCCGTGTGTCACTGCAGCCCATGTCCCTGAGTCACTGCATCTCATGTCCCTCAGTCAGTGCATCCGATGTCCCTCAGTCACTGCATCCCATTTCATTCAGTCAGTGTGTCCCTTTTCGTTCAGGCACTGTATCTCATTTCTCTCAGTCACTGCACACCAAGCCCGCTCGGGCAGTGTTTCCCAATTGACTCAGTCACTCCTTCCCAGTACCTCTGTCACTGCAGCTCATGTCACTCTGTCACTGCATCCAATTTCCATCGGTCACTGCATCCCATTTCACCCAGTCCCTGCATCCCATTGCACTCAGTGATGCATCCCATTTCAAGCAGTCACTGCATCACATTTCACTCAGTCACTGCCTCAAATTTCACTCAGTCACTGCATCACATTTCACTCAGTCACTGCATCACATTTCACTCAGTCACTGCTTCCCATTTCACGCAGCCACTGCATCACATTTCACTCAGTCACTGCATCACATTTCACTCAGTCACTGCATCCCATTTACTCAATCACTGCAACTCCTTCACCACAGTCACTGCATCACATTTCCATCAGTCACTGTTTCCTGTATCTCACAGACGATGCATTCAATTTCCCACACTCACTGCATCCCATTTCCCTCAGTCACTGCATCCCATTTCACTCAGTCACTGCATCTCATTTCCCTCAGTCACTGCATCTCATTTCCCTCAGTCACTGCATCCCATTTTCCTCAGTCACTGCATGCCATTTCCGTCAGTCACTGAATCCCATTTCACTCAGTCACTGCATCCCACTTGCATCCGTCACTGCATCCCATTTCACTCTGTCACTGCATCCCCTTTCACTCTGTGAGTGCATCAGAGTTCACTCTGTCACTGCAGCACATTTCACGCAGTCACTGCATCCCATTTCACGCAGTCACTGCATCGCAATTCACTCAATCACTGCATTCCATTTCACTCAGTCGCTGCATCCGATTTCACTCAGTCGCTGCATCCCCTTCACCACAGTCACTGCATCCCATTTCACGCAGTCACTGTTTCCCGTATCTCACAGACAGTGCATTCAATGCTTCTCATTTCACTCAGTCACTGCAGCTCATCTCGCTCTGTCACTGCATCCAATTTCCATCAGTCAGTGCATCTCATTTCACTCAGTCAGTGCATCGCATTTCACTCAGTCAGTGCATCGCATTTCACTCAGTCACTGCATCGCATTTCACTCAGTCACTCCTTCCCAGTACCTCAGTCACTGCATCCCATTTTCTTCAGTCACTGCATCCCATTTCCATCAGTCACTGTTTCCCGTATCTCACAGACGCTGCATTCAATTTCCCACACACAGTGCATCCATCCCATTTCCCATAGTCACAGCATCTCCTTGCCCTCAGTCTCATCATCTCATTTCACTCAGTGATTGCATCCTTCTTCCCACAAATACTGCACCCCATTTCCCTCAGTCACTGCTTTCCATTTCCCTCAGTCACTGCATCTCATTTCGATCGGACAGTGCATCCCATTTCCCTCAGTCACTGCATCCGATTTCATTCTATCACTGCATCCCATTTTACCCAGTCACTGCATCCCATTTCAAGCAGTCACTGCATCACATTTCACTCAGCGACTGCATCCCATTTCACTCAGTGACGAAATCACATTTCACTCAGTCACTGCATCCGATTTCACTCAGTCACTGCATCCCATTTCCCTCAGTCACTGCATCCCATTTCAAGCAGTCACTGCATCACATTTCACTCAGTCACTGCATCCCATTTCCCTCAGTCACTGCATCCCATTTCCCTCAGTTACTGCATCGCATTTCACTCAGTCATTGCATTGCATTTCACTCAGTCACTGCATCCCATTTCACTCAGTGACTGAATAACATTTCACTCAGTCAGTGCATCCCATTTCCCTCAGTCACTGCATCCCAATTCCCTCAGTCACTGCATCCCATGTCCGTGTGTCACTGCATCCCATGTCCGTGTGTCACTGCAGCCCATGTCCCTGAGTCACTGCATCTCATGTCCCTCAGTCAGTGCATCCGATGTCCCTCAGTCACTGCATCCCATTTCATTCAGTCAGTGTGTCCCTTTTCGTTCAGGCACTGTATCTCATTTCTCTCAGTCACTGCACACCAAGCCCGCTCGGGCAGTGTTTCCCAATTGACTCAGTCACTCCTTCCCAGTACCTCTGTCACTGCAGCTCATGTCACTCTGTCACTGCATCCAATTTCCATCGGTCACTGCATCCCATTTCACCCAGTCCCTGCATCCCATTGCACTCAGTGATGCATCCCATTTCAAGCAGTCACTGCATCACATTTCACTCAGTCACTGCCTCAAATTTCACTCAGTCACTGCATCACATTTCACTCAGTCACTGCATCACATTTCACTCAGTCACTGCTTCCCATTTCACGCAGCCACTGCATCACATTTCACTCAGTCACTGCATCACATTTCACTCAGTCACTGCATCCCATTTACTCAATCACTGCAACTCCTTCACCACAGTCACTGCATCACATTTCCATCAGTCACTGTTTCCTGTATCTCACAGACGATGCATTCAATTTCCCACACTCACTGCATCCCATTTCCTTGAGTCACCGCATCCCATTTCCGTCAGACACTGCATCCAATTTCCATCAGTCACTGCATCCCATTTCACCTAGTCCCTGCATCCCATTGCACTCAGTGATGCATCCCATTGCACTCAGTGACTGCATCCCATTTCACGCAATCCACTGCATCCCATTTCCCTCAGTCACTGCATCTCATGTCCCTCAGTCACTGCATCTCATGTCCCTCAGTCACTGCATCCCATTTCATTCAGTCAGTGTGTCCCTTTTTGTTCAGGCACTGTATCCCATTTCCCTCAGTCACTGCACACCAAGCCCGCTCGGGAAGTGTTTCCCTATTGACTCAGTCACTCCTTCCCAGTACCTCTGTCACTGCAGCACATGTCACTGTGTCACTGCATCACATTTCCATCAGACAGTGCATCCCATTTCCCTCAGTCACTGCATCACATTTCCATCAGACACTGCAGCACATGTCACTCTGTCACTGCATCCAATTTCCATCGGTCACTGCATCCCATTTCACCCAGTCCCTGCATCCCATTGCACTCAGTGATGCATCCCATTTCAAGCAGTCACTGCATCACATTTCACTCAGTCACTGCCTCACATTTCACTCAGTCACTGCATCACATTTCACTCAGTCACTGCATCACATTTCACTCAGTCACTGCATCACATTTCACTCAGTCACTGCATCACATTTCACTCAGTCACTGCTTCCCATTTCACGCAGCCACTGCATCACATTTCACTCAGCCACTGCATCACATTTCACTCAGTCACTGCATCCCATTTACTCAATCACTGCAACTCCTTCACCACAGTCACTGCATCACATTTCCATCAGTCACTGTTTCCTGTATCTCACAGACGATGCATTCAATTTCCCTCAGTCACCGCATCCCATTTCCGTCAGTCACTGCATCTAATTTCCATCAGTCACTGCATCCCATTTCACCTAGTCCCTGCATCCCATTGCACTCAGTGATGCATCCCATTGCACTCAGTGATGCATCGCATTTCACTCAGTCACTGCATCCCATTTCACGCAATCCACTGCATCACATTTCCCTCAGTCACTGCATCCCAATTCCCTCAGGTCACTGCATCCCATGTCCCTCACTCACTGCATCCCATTTCACTCAGTCAGTGCGTCCCTATTCGGTCAGGCACTGTATCCCATTTCACTCAGTCACTGCGCCCCAAGCCCGCTCGGGCACTGAATCCCTATTAACTCAGAAACTCCTTCCCAGTACCTCCTTCACTGCAGCTCATATCACTCTGTCACTGCATCCCATTTCCCTCAGTCACTGCATCCCATGTCCCTCAGTCACTGCATCCCATGTCCCTCAGTCACTGCATCCCATTTCACTCAGTCACTGCATCCCATTTCACTCAGTCACTGCATCCCATTTCTCTTAGTCACTGCATCACATTTCACTCAGTCACTGCATCACGTTTCACACAGTCACTGCATCCCATTTCACTCAGTCACTGCATCTCCTTCACCACAGTCACTGCATTACATTTCCATCAGTCACTGTTTCCCGTATCTCATCGGCGCTGCATTCAATTTCCCACACTCACTGCATCGCATTTCCCATAGTCGAAGCATCTCCTTTCCCTCAGTCTCTGCATTGCATTTCACTCAGTCAATGCTTCCCATGTCCCTCAGTCAATGCATCCCATGTCCCTCAGTCACTGCATCGCATTTCCCTCAGTCACTGCATCTCATTTCACTCAGTCACTGCATCCCATTTCCCTCAGTCACTGCATCTCATTTCACTCAGGCACTGTATCCAATTTCCCTCACACACTGCACCCCAAGTCCGCTCGGGCACTGCATCCCCATGAACTCAGTCACTCCTTCCCAGTACCTCAGTCACTGCATCCCATTTCCATCAGGTACTGCATCACATTTCCATCAGACACTACAGCTCATGTCACTCTGTCACTGCATCCCATTTCCCTCAGTCACTGCATCTCCTTCACCACAGTCACTGCAAGCCATTTCACGCAGTCACTGCATCACATTTCACTCAGTCACTGCATCATATTTTACTCAGTCACTGCATCCCATTTCACTCAATCACTGCGTCTCCTTCACCACAGTCACTGCGTCCAATTTCCATCAGTCACTGTTTGCTGTATCTCACAGACGCTGCATTCAATTTCCCACCCTCACTGCATCCCATTTCCCATCGTCACAGCATCACCTTTCCCTCAGTCTCTGCATCGCAATTCACTCAGTGATTGCATCCCATTTCCCTCAGTCACTGCATCCCATTTAGCTCAGTAACTGCATCCCATTTCCGTCAGTCACTGCATCCCATTTCCCTCAGTCACTGCATCCCATTTCACTCAGCCACTGCATCCCATTTCACTCAGTCACTGCATCCCATTTCACTCAGTGACTGAATCACATTTCATTGAGTGACTGCGTCGCATTTCACGCAGTCACTGCATCGCATTTCACGCAGTCACTGCATCGCATTTCACGCAGTCACTGCATCACATTTCACTCAGTCACTGCATCCCAATTCACTCAGTCACTGCATCTCCTTCACCACAGTCACAGCATCCCATTTCCATCAGTCACTGGTTCCCGTATCTCACAGACGCTGCATTCAATTTCCGACACTCACTGTATCCCATTTCCCATAGACACAGCATCTCCTTTCCCACAGTCTCTGCATCTCATTTCAATCAGTGATTGCATCCTACTTCCCAAAAATACTGCATCCCATTTCCCTCAGTCACCGCATCCCATTTCCTTCAGTCACTGCGTCCAATTTCCATCAGTCACTGCGTCCCATTTCACCGAGTCACTGCATCCCATTGCACTCAGTGATGCATCCCATTGGACTCAGTGACTGCATCGCATTTCACTCAGTCACTGCATCCCATTTCACGCAATCACTGCATCCCATTTCCCTCAGTCACTGCATCCCAATTCCCTCAGGTCACTGCATCCCATGTCCGTGTGTCACTGCATCCCATGTCCCACAGTCACTGCATCCCATGTCCCTAAGTCACTGCATCCCATGTCCCTCAGTCACTGCATCCCATTTCACTCAGTCAGTGCGTCCCTTTACGGTCAGGCACTGTATCCCATTTCCCTCAGTCACTGCAACCCAAGCCCGCTCGGGCACTGATTACCTATTAACTCAGTCACTCCTTCCCAGTACCTCTGTCACTGCATCCCATGTCCCTCAGTCAGTGCATCCCATGTCCCTCAGTCACTGCATCCCATTTCCCTCAGTCACTGCAACCCATTTCCCTCAGTCACTGCAACCCATTTCCCTCAGTCACTGCAACCCATTTCCCTCAGTCAATGTATCCCATTTGCGTCAGTCACTGCATCCCATTTGCATCAGTCACTGCATCCCATTTCACTCAATCACTGCATCCCATTTCCCTGAGTCACTGCATCCCATTTCACTCAGTCACTGCATCTCATTTCCATCAGTCACTGCATCCCATTTCCATCAGTCACTGCACCCCAAGCCCGCTCGGGCACTGCATCCCTATTAACTCAGTCACTCCTTCCCAGTACCTCAGTCACTGCATCCATTGTCCCACAGTAACTGCATCCCATCTCCCTCAGTCACTGCATCCCATGTCCATCAGTCACTGCATCCCATGTCCCTCAGTCACTGCATCCCATGTCCCTCAGTCACTGCATCTCATTTCACTCAGTCACTGCATCCCATTTCACTCAGCCACTGCATCACAGTTCACTCAGTGACTGAATCACAGATCACTCAATCACTGCATCCCATTGTCCTCAGTCACGGCATCCCATTTCCATCAGTCACTGCATCCCATTTCCCACAGTCACTGCATCTCCGTTCCTCAATCACTGCATGCCATTTCACTCAGTATCTGCATCCCATTTCCCTCAGACACTGCATCCCATTTCCCTCAGACACTGCATCTGATTTCCATCAGTCACTGCATCCCATTTCCCTCAGTCATTGCATCCCATTTCCAACAGTCACTGCATCACATTACCCTCAGTCAGAGCATCCCATTTCCCACATTCACTGCATCCCTATTCAC
This sequence comes from Stegostoma tigrinum, assembly GCF_030684315.1. NCBI lineage: Eukaryota > Metazoa > Chordata > Chondrichthyes > Orectolobiformes > Stegostomatidae > Stegostoma > Stegostoma tigrinum. The sequence continues at coordinate 68,847,449 of NC_081364.1, read as the reverse complement.
ACAGTCACTGCATCCCAGTTCACACAGCCACTGCATCCCATTTCACACAGCCACTGCATCCCATTTCACACAGCCACTGCATCCCATTTCACTCAATGCTTCACTTTACAAACAGTCAGGGCATCCCATTACCCTCAGTCACTGCGTCCCATTACCTTCAGTTGCAGGATCCCATTTCACACAGACACTGCATCCCATTTCCGTCAGTCACTGCATCCCATTTCCCTCAGTCACTGCATCCCATTTCCATCAGTCACTGCATCCCAGTTCACTCAGTCTCGGCAACTCATTTCCCTCAGTCACTGCATCCCATTTCCCAGAGTCACTGCATCCCATTCCATCAGTCACTGCATCCCATTTCCTCAATCACTGCATCTCCTTTCCACAGTCACGGCAATCCCATTTCACTCAGTCATTGCATCCCATTTCACTCAGTCACTGCATCCCATTTCACAGAGTCACTGCATCTCCTTTCCGTCAGTCACTGCGTCCCATTTCACTTCGTCACTGCGTCCCAATTCCATCAATCACGGCATCCCATTTCCCACAGTCACTGCATTCCATTTCCCAGTCACTGCATCCATTTTCCCTCAGTCACTGCATCCCAGTTCACTCAGTCTCGGCATCCCATTGTCCTCAGTCACTGCATCCCATTACCCTCAGTCACTGCATCCCACTTCACTCAGTCACTGCATCCCACTTCACTCAGTCACTGCATCCCACTTCACTCAGTCACTGCATCCCACTTCACTCAGTCACTGCATCCCATTTCACTCAATCACTGCATCCCATTTCACTCAATCATTGCATCTCCTTCGCCACAGTCACTGCAACCCATTTCCAACAGTCATTGTTTCCCGTATCTCACAGACGCTGTATTGAATTTCCCACACTCACTGCATCCCATTTCCCACAGTCACAGCATCTCCTTTCCCTCAGTCTCTGCATCGCATTTCACTCAGTCGATGCATCCCGTGTCCCTCAGTCACTGCATCCAATGTCCCTCAGTCACTGCATCCCATGTCCCTCAGTCACTGTATCCCATTTCCCTCGGTCACCGCATCTCATTTCACTCAGTCACTGCATCCCATTTCACGCAGTCACTGCATCCCATGTCCCTCAGTCACTGCATCCCACGTCCCTCATTCACTGCATCCCACGTCCCTCTTTCACTGCATCCCACGTCCCTCTTTCACTGCATCCCACGTCCCTCAGTCACTGCATCACACGTCCCTCAGTCACTGCATCCCATGTCCCTCAGTTACTGCATCCCATTGCCATCAGTCACTGCATCTCATTTCACTCAGTCAAAGCATCCCATTTCCCTCATTCACTGCATCCCATTTCCCTCAGTTACTGCATTTCATTTCACTCAGTCAATGTATCTCATTTCACTCTGTCACAGCATCCCATTTCACTCAGTCACTGCACCCCAAGCCCGCTCGGGCACTGCATCCCTATTAACTCAGTCACTCCTTCCCAGTACCTCAGTCACTGCATCCCATGTCCCACAGTAACTGCATCACATTTCCATCAGGCACTGCAGCGCATGTCACTCTGTCACTGCATCCAATTTCCATCAGTCACTGCATCCCATGTCCCACAGTAACTGCATCACATTTCCATCAGGCACTGCAGCGCATGTCACTCTGTCACTGCATCCAATTTCCATCAGTCACTGCATCCCATTTCCCTCAGTCACTGCATCCCATGTCCGTGTGTCACAGGATCCGATGTCCCTCAGTCACTGCATCCCATTTCACTCAGTCAGTGCCTCCCTTTTCGGTCAGGCACCGTATCCCACTTCCCTCAGTCACTGCACCCCAAGACCGCTCGGGCACTGATTCCCTATTAACTCAGTCACTCCTTCCCAGTACCTATGTCACTGCATCCCATGTGCCTCAGTCACTGCATCCCATGTCCCTCAGTCAATGCATCCCATGTCCCTCAGTCAATGCATCCCATGTCCCTCAGTCACTGCATCCCTTGTCCCTCAGTCACTGCAAACCTTGTCCCTCAGTCACTGCATCCCTTGTCCCTCAGTCATTGCATCTCATTTCACTCAGTCACTGCATCCCATTTCACTCAGTCAGTGCGTCCCTTTTCGATCAGGCACTGTATCCCATTTCCCTCAGTCACTGCACCCCAAGCCCGCTCGGGCACTGATTCCCTATTAACTCAGTCTCTCCTCCCCAGTACCTCTGTCACTGCATCCCATGTCCCTCAGTCAGTGCAACCCATGTCCCTCAGTCACTGCATCCCATGTCCCTCAGTCAGTGCAACCCATGTCCCTCAGTCACTGCATCCCATGTCCGTCAGTCACTGCATCTCATTTCACTCAGTCACGGCATCCCATTCCACTCAGCCACTGCATCACAGTTCACTCAGCCACTGCATCACAGTTCACTCAGCGACTGAATCACAGTTCACTCAGTGACTGAATCACAGTTCACTCAGTCACTGCATCCCATTGTCCTCGGTCACTGCATCCCATTTCCCTCAGTCACTGCACCCATGTCCCTCAGTCACTGCATCCCATGTCCGTCAGTGACTGCATCCCATTGCCATCAGTCACTGCATCGCATTTCATTCAGTCACTGCATCCCGCGTCCCTCAGTCACTGCATCCCATTTCACTCAATCACTGCATCTCCTTCACCACAGTCACTGCATCCCATTTCCCTCAGTCACTGCATCCCACGTCCCTCAGTCACTGCATCCCACGTCCCTCAGTCACTGCATCCCACGTCCCTCAGTCACTGCATCCCATTTCACTCAGTCACTGCATCCCATTTCACTCAGTCACTGCATCCCATTTCACTCAGTCACTGCATCCCATTTCACTCAGTCACTGCGTCCCATTTCACTCAGTCACTGCGTCCCATTTCACGCAGTCACTGCATCCCATTTCACGCAGTCACTGCATCCCATTTTACGCAGTCATTGCATCCCATCTCACTCAGTCACTGCATCCCATTTGACTCAGTCACTGCATCCCATTTCCCTCAGTCACTGCATCCCATTTCCATCAGTCACTGTTTCCCGTATCTCTAAGACGCTGCATTCAATTTCACACACTCACTGCATCCCATTCCCCTCAGTCACTGCATCCCATTACCCTGAGTCACAGTATGCCATTTCCCACGGTCACTGCATCTCCTTTCCCTAAGTCACTGCAACCCATTTCGCTCAGTCACTGCATACCATTTCCATCAGTCACTGCATCCCATTTCACTCAGTCTCGGCATCTCATTTCCCTCAGTCACTGCATCCCATTTCCCTCAGTCACAGCATCCCATTTCACAGAATCACTGCATCTCCTTTCCATCAGTCACTGCATCCCATTTCACTTCGTCACTGCGTCCCATTTCCATCAATCACTGCGTCCCATTTCCCAGTCACTGCATCCCATTGTCCTCAGTCACTGCATCCTATTTCACTCAGTCACTGCATCCTATTTCACTCAGTCACTGCATCCCATTTCCGTCAGTCACTGCATACCATTTCCCTCAGTTTCTGCATTCCATTTCACTCAGACAATGTATCTCATTTCACTCAGTCACTGCATCCCATTTCACTCAGTCACTGCATCCCATTAAATTCAGTCGCAGGATCCCATTTCACACAGACACTGCATCCCATTTCCGTCAGTCACTGCATCCCATTTCCCTCTGTCACTGCATACCATTTCCATCAGTCACTGCATCCCGGTAACTCAGTCTCGGCATCTCATTTCCCTCAGTCACTGCATCCCATTTCCCTCAGTCACTGTATCCCATTTCACTCAGTCACTGTATCCCATTTCACTCAGTCACTGCATCCCATTTCACTCACTGACTGCATCCCATTTCACTCAGTGACTGAATCACATTTCACTCAGTCACTGCATCCCATTTCATTCAGCCACTGCATCCCATTTAACTCAGTCAGTGCTTCCCATTTCACTCAATCACTGCATCCCATTTCACTCAATCATTGCATCTCCTTTACCACAGTCACTGCAACCCATTTCCAACAGTCAGTGTTTCCCGTATCTCACAGACGCTGTATTGAATTTCCCACACTCACTGCATCCCATTTCCCACAGTCACAGCATCTCCTTTCCCTCAGTCTCTGCATCGCATTTCACTCAGTCACTGCATCCCATGTCCCTCAGTCACTGCATCCCACGTTCCTCATTCACTGCATCCCACATCCCTCATTCACTGCATCCCACGTCCCTCATTCACTGCAGCCCACGTTCCTCAGTCACTGCATCACATGGCCCTCAGTCACTGCATCCCATGTACCTCAGTTACTGCATCCCATTGCCATCAGTCACTGCATCTCATTTCACTCAGTCAAAGCATCCCATTTCCCTCATTCACTGCATCCCATTTCCCTCAGTTACTGCATTTCATTTCACTCAGTCAATGTATCTCATTTCACTCTGTCACAGCATCCCATTTCACTCAGTCACTGCACCCCAAGCCCGCTCGGGCACTGCATCCCTATTAACTCAGTCACTCCTTCCCAGTACCTCAGTCACTGCATCCCATGTCCCACAGTAACTGCATCACATTTCCATCAGGCACTGCAGCGCATGTCACTCTGTCACTGCATCCAATTTCCATCAGTCACTGCAGCTCATTTCACTAATTCACTGCATCCCATTTCCCTCAGTCACTGCATCCCATGTCCGTGTGTCACAGGATCCGATGTCGCTCAGTCACTGCATCCCATTTCACTCAGTCAGTGCCTCCCTTTTCGGTCAGGCACTGTATCCCACTTCCCTCAGTCACTGCACCCCAAGCCCGCTCGGGCACTGATTCCCTATTAACTCAGTCACTCCTTCCCAGTACCTATGTCACTGCATCCCATGTGCCTCAGTCACTGCATCCCATGTCCCTCAGTCACTGCATCCCATGTCCCTCAGTCACTGCATCCCATGTCCCTCAGTCACTGCATCCCATGTCCCTCAGTCACTGCACCCCAAGCCCGCTCGGGCACTGATTCCCTATTAACTCAGTCACTCCTTCCCAGTACCTATGTCACTGCATCCCATGTGCCTCAGTCACTGCATCCCATGTCCCTCAGTCACTGCATCCCATGTCCCTCAGTCACTGCATCGCATGTCCCTCAGTCACTGCATCCCATGTCCCTCAGTCACTGCATCCCTTGTCCCTCAGTCACTGCATCCCATGTCCCTCAGTCACTGCATCCCTTGTCCCTCAGTCACTGCTTCCCTTGTCCCTCAGTCATTGCATCTCATTTCACTCAGTCACTGCATCCCATTTCACTCAGTCAGTGCGTCCCTTTTCGATCAGGCACTGTATCCCATTTCCCTCAGTCACTGCACCCCAAGCCCGCTCGGGCACTGATACCCTATTAACTCAGTCACTCCTCCCCAGTACCTCTGTCACTGCATCCCATGTCCCTCAGTCAGTGCAACCCATGTCCCTCAGTCACTGCATCCCATGTCCCTCAGTCACTGCATCTCATTTCACTCAGTCACGGCATCCCATTCCACTCAGCCACTGCATCACAGTTCACTCAGCGACTGAATCACAGTTCACTCAGTGACTGAATCACAGTTCACTCAGTCACTGCATCCCATTGTCCTCGGTCACTGCATCCCATTTCCCTCAGTCACTGCATCCCATTTCCCTCAGACACTGCATCCCCTTTCCTCAGTCACTGCATCTCCTTTCCACAGTCACGGCAATCCCATTTCACTCAGTCACTGCATCCCATTTCACTCAGTCACTGCATCCCACGTTCCTCATTCACTGCATCCCACATCCCTCATTCACTGCATCCCACGTCCCTCATTCACTGCATCCCATTGCCATCAGTCACTGCATCTCATTTCACTCAGTCAAAGCATCCCATTTCCCTCATTCACTGCATCCCATTTCCCTCAGTTACTGCCTTTCATTTCACTCAGTCAATGTATCTCATTTCACTCTGTCACAGCATCCCATTTCACTCAGTCACTGCACCCCAAGCCCGCTCGGGCACTGCATCCCTATTAACTCAGTCACTCCTTCCCAGCACCTCAGTCACTGCATCCCATGTCCCACAGTAACTGCATCACAATTCCATCAGGCACTGCAGCGCATGTCACTCTGTCACTGCATCCAATTTCCATCAGTCACTGCAGCTCATTTCACTAATTCACTGCATCCCATTTCCCTCAGTCACTGCATCCCATGTCCGTGTGTCACAGGATCCGATGTCCCACAGTCACTGCATCCCATTTCACTCAGTCAGTGCCTCCCTTTTCGGTCAGGCACTGTATCCCACTTCCCTCAGTCACTGCACCCCAAGCCCGCTCGGGCACTGATTCCCTATTAACTCAGTCACTCCTTCCCAGTACCTATGTCACTGCATCCCATGTGCCTCAGTCACTGCATCCCATGTCCCTCAGTCACTGCATCCCATGTCCCTCAGTCACTGCATCGCATGTCCCTCAGTCACTGCATCGCATGTCCCTCAGTCACTGCATCCCATGTCCCTCAGTCACTGCACCCCAAGCCCGCTCGGGCACTGATTCCCTATTAACTCAGTCACTCCTTCCCAGTACCTATGTCACTGCATCCCATGTGCCTCAGTCACTGCATCCCATGTCCCTCAGTCACTGCATCCCATGTCCCTCAGTCACTGCATCGCATGTCCCTCAGTCACTGCATCCCATGTCCCTCAGTCACTGCATCCCTTGTCCCTCAGTCACTGCATCCCATGTCCCTCAGTCACTGCATCCCTTGTCCCTCAGTCACTGCATCCCTTGTCACTCAGTCATTGCATCTCATTTCACTCAGTCACTGCATCCCATTTCACTCAGTCAGTGCGTCCCTTTTCGATCAGGCACTGTATCCCATTTCCCTCAGTCACTGCACCCCAAGACCGCTCGGGCACTGATACCCTATTAACTCAGTCACTCCTCCCCAGTACCTCTGTCACTGCATCCCATGTCCCTCAGTCAGTGCAACCCATGTCCCTCAGTCACTGCATCCCATGTCCCTCAGTCACTGCATCTCATTTCACTCAGTCACGGCATCCCATTCCACTCAGCCACTGCATCACAGTTCACTCAGCGACTGAATCACAGTTCACTCAGTGACTGAATCACAGTTCACTCAGTCACTGCATCCCATTGTCCTCGGTCACTGCATCCCATTTCCCTCAGTCACTGCATCCCATTTCCCTCAGACACTGCATCCCATTTCCTCAGTCACTGCATCTCCTTTCCACAGTCACGGCAATCCCATTTCACTCAGTCACTGCATCCCATTTCACTCAGTCACTGCATCTCCTTTCCATCAGTCACTGCGTCCCATTTCACTTAGTCACTGGGCCCCATTTCCATCAATCACTGCATCCCATTTCCCAGTCACTGCATCCCATTTCCCTCAGTCACTGTATCCCATTTCCCTCAGTCACTGCATCCCATTGTCCTCAGTCACTGCATCCCATTGTCCTCAGTCACTGCATCCCACCTCACTCAGTCACTGCATCCCACATCCCTCAGTCACTGCATCCCATTAGCTACAGTCGCAGGATCCCATTTCAAACAGACACTGCATCCCATTTCCGTCAGTCACTGCATCCCATTTCTCTCAGTCACAGCACACCATTTCCATCAGTCACTGTATCCCGTTCACTCAGTCACTGCATCCCATTTCACTCAGTCACTGCAACACATTTCACTCACTGACTGCATCCCATTTCACTCAGTGACTGAATCACATTTCACTCAGTCACTGCATCCCATTTCATTCAGCCACTGCATCCCATTTAACTCAGTCAGTGCATCCCATTTCACTCAGTCAGTGCTTCCCATTTCACTCAATCACTGCATCCCATTTCACTCAATCATTGCATCTCCTTTACCACAGTCACTGCAACCCATTTCCAACAGTCAGTGTTTCCCGTATCTCACAGACGCTGTATTGAATTTCCCACACTCACTGCATCCCATTTCCCACAGTCACAGCATCTCCTTTCCCTCAGTCTCTGCATCGCATTTCACTCAGTCACTGCATCCCATGTCCCTCAGTCACTGCATCCCACGTTCCTCATTCACTGCATCCCACGTCCCTCATTCACTGCATCCCACATCCCTCATTCACTGCATCCCACGTCCCTCAGTCACTGCATCCCATGTCCCTCAGTTACTGCATCCCATTGCCATCAGTCACTGCATCTCATTTCACTCAGTCAAAGCATCCCATTTCCCTCATTCACTGCATCCCATTTCCCTCAGTTACTGCCTTTCATTTCACTCAGTCAATGTATCTCATTTCACTCTGTCACTGCATCCCATTTCACTCAGTCACTGCACCCCAAGCCCGCTCGGGCACTGCATCCCTATTAACTCAGTCACTCCTTCCCAGTACCTCAGTCACTGCATCCCATGTCCCACAGTAACTGCATCACATTTCCATCAGGCACTGCAGCGCATGTCACTCTGTCACTGCATCCAATTTCCATCAGTCACTGCAGCTCATTTCACTAATTCACTGCATCCCATTTCCCTCAGTCACTGCATCCCATGTCCGTGTGTCACAGGATCCGATGTCCCTCAGTCACTGCATCCCATTTCACTCAGTCAGTGCCTCCCTTTTCGGTCAGGCACTGTATCCCACTTCCCTCAGTCACTGCACCCCAAGCCCGCTCGGGCACTGATTCCCTATTAACTCAGTCACTCCTTCCCAGTACCTATGTCACTGCATCCCATGTGCCTCAGTCACTGCATCCCATGTCCCTCAGTCACTGCATCCCATGTCCCTCAGTCACTGCATCGCATGTCCCTCAGTCACTGCATCCCATGTCCCTCAGTCACTGCATCCCTTGTCCCTCAGTCACTGCATCCCTTGTCCCTCAGTCATTGCATCTCATTTCACTCAGTCACTGCATCCCATTTCACTCAGTCAGTGCGTCCCTTTTCGATCAGGCACTGTATCCCATTTCCCTCAGTCACTGCACCCCAAGCCCGCTCGGGCACTGATACCCTATTAACTCAGTCACTCCTCCCCAGTACCTCTGTCACTGCATCCCATGTCCCTCAGTCAGTGCAACCCATGTCCCTCAGTCACTGCATCCCATGTCCCTCAGTCACTGCATCTCATTTCACTCAGTCACGGCATCCCATTCCACTCAGCCACTGCATCACAGTTCACTCAGCGACTGAATCACAGTTCACTCAGCGACTGAATCACAGTTCACTCAGTCACTGCATCCCATTGTCCTCGGTCACTGCATCCCATTTCCCTCAGTCACTGCATCCCATTTCCCTCAGACACTGCATCCCATTTCCTCAGTCACTGCATCTCCTTTCCACAGTCACGGCAATCCCATTTCACTCAGTCACTGCATCCCATTTCACTCAGTCACTGCATCTCCTTTCCATCAGTCACTGCGTCCCATTTCACTTAGTCACTGGGCCCCATTTCCATCAATCACTGCATCCCATTTCCCAGTCACTGCATCCCATTTCCCTCAGTCACTGTATCCCATTTCCCTCAGTCACTGCATCCCATTGTCCTCAGTCACTGCATCCCATTGTCCTCAGTCACTGCATCCCACCTCACTCAGTCACTGCATCCCACATCCCTCAGTCACTGCATCCCATTAGCTACAGTCGCAGGATCCCATTTCAAACAGACACTGCATCCCATTTCCGTCAGTCACTGCATCCCATTTCTCTCAGTCACAGCATACCATTTCCATCAGTCACTGTATCCCGTTCACTCAGTCACTGCATCCCATTTCACTCAGTCACTGCAACACATTTCACTCACTGACTGCATCCCATTTCACTCAGTGACTGAATCACATTTCACTCAGTCACTGCATCCCATTTCATTCAGCCACTGCATCCCATTTAACTCAGTCAGTGCATCCCATTTCACTCAGTCAGTGCTTCACATTTCACTCAATCACTGCATCCCATTTCACTCAATCATTGCATCTCCTTTACCACAGTCACTGCAACCCATTTCCAACAGTCAGTGTTTCCCGTATCTCACAGACGCTGTATTCAATTTCCCACACTCACTGCATCCCATTTCCCACAGTCACAGCATCTCCTTTCCCTCAGTCTCTGCATCGCATTTCACTCAGTCGATGCATCCCATGTCCCTCAGTCAGTGCATCCAATGTCCCTCAGTCACTGCATCCCATGTCCCTCAGTCACTGTATCCCATTTCCCTCAGTCACCGCATCTCATTTCACTCAGTCACTGCATCCCATTTCACGCAGTCACTGCACCCCATGTCCCTCAGTCACTGCATCCCACGTCCCTCATTCACTGCATCCCACGTCCCTCATTCACTGCATCCCATGTCCCTAAGTTACTGCATCCCATTGCCATCAGTCACTGCATCTCATTTCACTCAGTCAAAGCATCCCATTTCCCTCATTCACTGTATCCCATTTCCCTCAGTTACTGCATTTCATTTCACTCAGTCAATGTATCTCATTTCACTCTGTCACAGCATCCCATTTCACTCAGTCACTGCACCCCAAGCCCGCTCGGGCACTGCATCCCTATTAACTCAGTCACTCCTTCCCAGTACCTCAGTCACTGCATCCCATGCCAACAGTAACTGCATCACATTTCCATCAGGCACTGCAGCGCATGTCACTCTGTCACTGCATCCAATTTCCATCAGTCACTGCATCTCATTTCACGAATTCACTGCATCCCATTTCGCTCAGTCACCGCATCTCATTTCACTCAGTCACTGCATCCCATTACTGTCTGTCACTCCATCCAATTACTGCCAGTCACCGCATCCCATTTCGATCAATCACTGTATCCCATTTCCACCAGTTACTGCATCCCATTTCACTCAGCCACTGCATCCCATTTCACCAAGACAGTGCGACCCATTTCTCTCAGCCACTGTATCCCATTTCCCTCAGTCACTGAACTCCAAGCCCGCTCGGGCACTGCATCCCTAAAAACTCAGTGACTCCTTCCCAGGACCTCAGTCACTGCATCCCACGTCCCACAGTAACTGCATCCCATTTCCATCAGGCACTGCAGCTCATGTCACTCTGTCACTGCATTCAATTTCCATCAGTCACTGCATCTCATTTCACTCATTAACTGCATCCCATTTCACGCAGTCACTGCATCCCATTTCACGCAGTCACTGCATCCCATCTCACTCAGTCACTGCATCCCATTTCACTCAGTCACTGCATCCCATTTCACTCAATCACTGCATCCCTTTCACCACAGTCACTGCATCCCATTTCCCTCAGTCACTGCATCTCATTTCACTCAGTCACTGCATCCCATTTCCCTCATTCACTGCATCCCATGTCCCTCAGTCACTGCATCCCATTGCCATCAGTCACTGCATCGCATTTCCCTCAGTCACTGCATCCCACATCCCTCAGTCACTGCATCCCACATCCCTCAGTCACTGCATCCCATTTCACTCAATCACTGCATACAATTAACTTCAGTCGCAGGATCCCATTTCAAACAGACACTGCATCCCATTTCCGTCAGTCACTGCATCCCATTTCACTCAATCATTGCATCTCCTTCACCACAGTCACTGCATCCCATTTCCAACAGTCATTGTTTCCCGTATCTCAGAGACGCTGTATTCAATTTCCCACACTCACTGCATCCCATTTCCCACAGTCACAGCATCTCCTTTCCCTCAGTCTCAGCATCGCATTTCACTCAGTCGATGCATCCCATGTCCCTCAGTCACTGCATCCCATTTCCCTCAGTCACCGCATCACATTTCACTCAGTCACTGCATCCCATTTCACGCAGTCACTGCATCCCATGTCCCTCAGTCACTGCATCCCATTTCCCTCAGTCACCGCATCACATTTCACTCAGTCACTGCATCCCATTTCCCTCAGTCACTGCATCCCATTTCACTCAGTGACTGCAACATGTTACACTCAGTGACTGAAACACATTTCACTCAGTGACGGCATCCCATTTCATGCAGTCACTGCATCCCATTTCCCTCAGTCACTGCATCCCATTTCCCTCAGTCACTGCATCCCATTTCACTCAATCACTACATCTCCTTCACCACAGTCACTGCAATCCATTTCGATCAGTCACTGTTTCCCGTATCTCACAGATGCTGCATTCAATTTCCCACACTCACTGCATCCAATTTCCCATAGTCACAGCATCTCCTTTCCCTCAGTCTCTGCATCGCATTTCACTCAGTGATTGCATCCTACTTCCTACAAATACTGCATCTCATTTCCCTCAGTCACTGAATCCCATTTCCTTAGGTTACTGCATCACATTTCCATCAGTCACTGCAACTCATTTCACTCATTCACTGCATCCCATTTCACGCAGTCACTGAATCACATTTCCATCAGACACTGCATCTAATTTCTGCATCGCATTTCACTCAGTGATTGCATCCCATTTCGCTCAGTCACTGCATCTCATTTCACTCAGTCACTGCATCCCATTACCCACAGGCACTGCATCTCCTTTCACTGAGTCACTGCATCACATTTCACTCAGTCACTGCATCACATTTCACTCAGTCACTGCATCCCATTTCCCTCATTCACTGCATCCCATTTCCCTCAGTTACTGCATTCCATTTCACTCAGTCAATGTATCTCATATCACTCAGTCACTGCATCCCATTTCACTCAGTCACTGCATCCCATTTCACTCAGTCACTGCACCTCAAGACCGCTCGGGCACTGCATCCCTATTAACTCAGTCACTCCTTCCCAGTACCTCAGTCACTGCATCCCATGTCCCACAGTAACTGCATCACATTTCCATCAGGCACTGCAGCGCATGTCACTCTGTCACTGCATCCCATTTCCATCAGTCACTGCATCTCATTTCACTAATTCACTGCATCCCATTTCCCTCAGTCACTGCATCCCATGTCCGTGTGTCACAGGATCCGATGTCCCTCAGTCACTGCATCCCATTTCACTCAGTCAGTGCCTCCCTTTTCGGTCAGGCACTGTATCCCACTTCCCTCAGTCACTGCACCCCAAGCCCGCTCGGGCACTGATTCCCTATTAACTAAGTCACTCCTTCACAGTACCTCTGTCACTGCATCCCATGTCCCTCAGTCACTGCATCCCATGTCCCTCAGTCACTGCATCTCATTTCACTCAGTCACTGCATCTCATTTCACTCAGTCACTGCATCCCATTTCACTCAGTCAGTGCGTCCCTTTTCGATCAGGCACTGTATCCCATTTCCCTCAGTCACTGCACCCCAAGCCCGCTCGGGCACTGATTCCCTATTAACTCAGTCACTCCTTCCCAGTACCTCTGTCACTGCATCCCATGTCCCTCAGTCATTGCATCCCATGTCCCACAGTCAGTGCATCCCATATCCCTCAGTCAGTGCATCCCATGTCCCTCAGTCACTGCATCCCATGTCCCTTAGTCACTGCATCCCATTTCCATCAGTCACTGCATCCCATTTCCCACAGTCACTGCATCTCCATTCCTCAATCATTGCATGCCATTTCACTCAGTCTCTGCAGCCCATTTCACCTCAGTCACTGCATCCCATTACCATCAGTCACTACATCCCATTACCCTCAGTCACTGCATCCCAGTACGCTCAGTCACTGCATCCCAGTACGCTCAGTCACAGCATCCAATTTCCCTCAGACACTGCATCCCATTTCCCTCAGACACTGCATCTGATTTCCATCAGTCACTGCATCCCATTTCCCTCAGTCATTGCATCCAATTTCCCACATTCACTGCATCTACTATCCCTCATTCACTGCATCCCATTAACCACAGTCACTGCATCGCGTTACCCAGAGTCACTGCATCACATTACCCTCAGTCAGAGCATCCTATTTCCCACATCCAGTGCATCTCCTTTCCCTCAGTCAATGCGTCACATTCCACTGAGTCACTGCATCCCATTCCACAGTGTCACAGCATCCCATTTCACTCAGTGACTGCAACCCATTACCCTCAGTCACTGCACCTCAAGCCCGTTCGGGCACTGCATCCTTATTAACTCAGTCACTCTTTCCCAGTACCTCAGTCACCGCATCCCATGTCCCACAATAACTGCATCACATTTCCATCAGGCACTGCAGCGCATGTCACTCTGTCACTGCATCCAATTTCCATCAGTCGCTGCATCTCATTTCACTAATTCACTGCATCCCATTTTCCTCAGTCACTGCATCACATTTCACTCAATCACTACATCTCCTTCACCATAGTCACTGCATCCCATTTCGATCAGTCACTGTTTCCCGTATCTCACAGACGCTGCATTCAATTCCCCACACTCACTGCACCCCATTTCCCATAGTCACAGCATCTCCTTTCCCTCAGTCTCTGCATCGCATTTCACTCAGTGATTGCATCCTACTTCCTACAAATACTGCATCTCATTTCCCTCAATCACTGCATCCCATTTCCTTCAGTTACTGCATCACATTTCCATCAGTCACTGCATCTCATTTCACGCAGTCACTGAATCACTTTTCCATCAGACACTGCATCCAATTTCTACATCGCATTTCACTCAGTGATTGCATCCCACTTCGCTCAGTCACTGCATCTCATTTCACTCAGTCACTGCATCCCATTTCCCACAGGCACTGCATCTCCTTTCACCGAGTCACTGCATCACATTTCGCTCAGTCATTGCATCACATTTCACTCAGTCACTGCATCCCATTTCCCTCATTCACTGCATCCCATTTCCGTCAGTTACTGCATTCCGTTTCACTCAGTCAATGTATCTCATTTCCCTCAGTCACTGCATCCCATTTCCATCAGTCACTGCATCCCATTTCACTCAGTCACTGCACCCCAAGCCCGCTCGGGCACTGCATCCCTATTAACTCAGTCATTCCTTCCCAGTACCTCAGTCACTGCATCCCATGTCCCACAGTAACTGCATCACATTTCCATCAGGCACTGCAGCGCATGTCACTCTGTCACTGCATCCAATTTCCATCAGTCACTGCATCTCATTTCACTAATTCATTGCATCCCATTTCCCTCAGTCACTGCATCCCATGTCCGTGTGTCACAGGATCCGATGTCCCTCAGTCATTGCATCCCATTTCACTCAGTCAGTGCATCCCTTTTCGGTCAGGCACTGTATCCCACTTCCCTCAGTCACTGCACCCCAAGCCCGCTCGGGCACTGATTCCCTATTAACTAAGTCACTCCTTCACAGTACCTCTGTCACTGCATCCCATGTCCCTCAGTCACTGCATCCCATGTCCCTCAGTCACTGCATCTCATTTCACTCAGTCACTGCATCCCATTTCACTCAGTCAGTGCGTCCCTTTTCGATCAGGCACTGTATCCCTTTTCCCTCAGTCACTGCACCCCAAGCCCGCTCGGGCACTGATTCCCTATTAACTCAGTCACTCCTTCCCCGTACGCTCAGTCACAGCATCCCATGTCCGTCAGTCACTGCATACCATTTCCATCAGTCACTGCATCCCAGTTCACTCAGTCTCGGCATCTCATTTCCCTCAGTCACAGCATCCCATTTCCCTCAGTCACTGCATACCATTTCCATCAGTCACTGCATCCCAGTTCACTCAGTCTCGGCATCTCATTTCCCTCAGTCACTGCATCCCATTACCTCAGTCACTGCATCTCCTTTCCACAGTCACGACAATCCCATTTCACTCAGTCACTGCATCCCATTTCACTCAGTCACTGCATCCAACTTCACAGAGTCACTGCATCTCCTTTCCATCAGTCACTGCGTCCCATTTCCATCAATCACTGCATCCCATTTCCCACAGTCATTGCATCCCATTTGCCAGTGACTGTATCCCATTTCCCTCAGTCACTGCATCCCATTTCCCTCAGTCACTGCATCCCATTGCCCTCAGTCACTGCATCCCATTGTCCTCAGTCACTGCATCCCATTGTCCTCAGTCACTGCATCCCATTGTCCTCAGTCACTGCATCCCATTACCCTCAGTCACTGCATCCCACTTCACTCAGTCACTGCATCCCATTTCACTCAGTCACTGCATCCCATTTCACTCAGTCACTGCATCACATTAACTTCAGTCGCAGGATCCCATTTCAAACAGACACTGCATCCCAGTTCACTCAGACTCGGCATCTCATTTCCCTCAGTCACTGCATCGCATTTCCTCAGTCACTGCATCTCCTTTCCACAGTCACGACAATCCCATTTCACTCAGTCACTGCATCCCATTTCACTCAGTCACTGCATCCAACTTCACAGAGTCACTGCATCTCCTTTCCATCAGTCACTGCGTCCCATTTCACTTAGTCACTGCGTCCCATTTCCATCAATCACTGCATCCCATTTCCCACAGTCATTGCATCCCATTTGCCAGTCACTGCATCCCATTTCCCTCAGTCACTGCATCCCATTTCCCACAGTCACTGCATCCCATTTCCAACAGTGACTGCATCCCATTGCCAACAGTCACTGCAATCCATTTCCAACAGTCACTGCATCCCATTTCCAACAGTCACTGCATCCCATTTCACTCAGCCACTGCATCCCATTTCCCTCAGTCACTGCATCCCACTTCACTCATTGACTGCACTCATTTGACACAGTCACTGCATCCCATTTCCCTCAGTCACTGCATCCCATTTCCACCAATTACTGCATCCCATTTCACTCAGCCACTGCATCCCATTTCACTCAGCCACTGCATCCCATTTCACTCGGCCACCGCATCCTAGATCACACAGTCACTGCATTACAGTTCACACAGACACTGCAGCACATTTCACACAGTCACTGCATCCCATTTCACACAGTCACTGCATCCCCTTTCACTCAGCCACTGCATCTCATTCCCCTCAGTCACTGCATCCCATTACCCCTGAGTCACAGTATGCCATTTACCACAGACACTGCATCTCCTTTCCCTCAGTCACTGCATCTCCTTTCCCTCAGTCACTGCATCTCCTTTCCCTCAGTCACAGCATTCCATTTCACTCAGTCAGTGCATCCCATTACACTCAGTCACTGCATCCATTTGACACAGTCACTGCATCCCATTTCCCTCAGTCACTGCATCCCATTTCCACCAATTACTGCATCCCATTTTCCTCAGCCACTGAATCCCATTTCACTCAGCCACTGCATCCCATTTCACTCAGCCACTGCATCCCATTTCACTCAGCCACTGCATCCCATTTCACTCGGCCACCGCATCCTTGATCACACAGACACTGCAGCCCATTTCACATAGTCACTGCATCCCATTTCACACAGTCACTGCATCTCCCTTCCCTCAGTCACTGCATCCCATTTCCATGAGTCACTGCATCGCATTCCCCTCAGTCACTGCATCGCATTCCCCTCAGTCACTGCATCGCATTCCCCTCAGTCACTGCATCGCATTCCCCTCAGTCACTGCATCCCATTTCCATCAGTCATGCATCCCATTTAGCTTAGTCGCTGCATCCCATTTACGAGTCACTGCATCCCAAAACCGTCAGTCACAGCATCCTATTTCTAACAGTCACAGCATGCCATTTCCCACAGTCACTGCATCTCCTTTCCCTCAGACAGTGCATCCCTTTTCCAACAGTGACTGCATCCCATTGCCAACAGTCACTGCAATCCATTTCCATCAGTCAGTGCATCCCATTTTTAAGAGTCAGTGCATCCCATTTCACTCAGCCACTGCATCCCATTTCCCTCAGTCACTGCATCCCACTTCACTCAATCACTGCAGGCCATTTCACTCATTGACTGCATCCCATTTCACTCTGACACTGCGTCCCGTTTCCCTCAGTCACTGTATCCCATTACCGTCCGTGACTCTATCCAATTACTGTCAGTCACCGCATCCCACTACCCTGAGTCACAGTATGCCATTTCCCACAGACACTGCATCCCATTTGACTCAGTCACTGCATCCCATTTCCACCAATTCCTGCATCCCATTTCACTCAGCCACTGCATCCCATTTCACTCAGCCACTGCATCCTATTTCACTCGGCCACCGCATCCTCGACCACTCAGTCACTGCATTACAGTTCACACAGACACTGCAGCCCATTTCACACAGTCACTGCATCCCATTTCACACAGTCACTGCATCCCATTTCACTCAGTCACTGCATCTCATTCCCCTCAGTCACTGCATCCCATTACCCTGAGTCACAGTATGCCATTTCCCACAGACACTGCATCTCCTTTCCCTCAGTCACTGCATCCCATTTCACTCAGTCACTGCATCCCATTTAACGGAGACAGTAAATCCCATTCAATTGAGAAACTGCATCCATTTCACTCAGTCACTGCATCCCAGTTCACACAGTCACTGCATCCCATGTCCCTCAGTCACTCCTATCCAGTACCTCAGTCACTGCATCCCATTTCCTTCAGTTACCACGTCACATTTCGATCAGACACTGCAGCTCATGTCACTCTGTCACTGCATCCCATTTCCATCAGTCACTGCAGCTCATGTCACTCTGTCACTGCATCACATTTCCATCAGACAATGCATCTCATTTCACTCATTCACTGCATCCCATTCCACGCAGTCACTGCATCCCATTTCACTCAGTCACTGCATCCCATTCCACTCAGTCACTGCATCCCATTCCACTCAGTCACTGCATCCCATTCCACTCAGTCAGTGCGTCACATTTCACTCAGTCAGTGCGTCACATTTCACTCAGGCAATGCATCCCATTTCACTCAGGCACTGCAACCCATTTCGCTCACTCACTGCACCCCATGCCCGCTCGGGCACTGCATCCCTATTCACTCAGTCACTCCTTCCCAGGACCTCAGTCACTGCATCGCATTTCACTCAGTCACTGCATACATTTCCATCAGTCACTGCATCCCATTACCATCAGTCACTGCATCCCATTACCCTCAGTCGCAGCATCCCATTTCACTCAGCCACTGCATCCCTGTTCACATAGTCACCGCATCCCAGTTCACACAGTCACCACATCCCAGTTCACAAGATCACCGCATCCCAGTTCACACAGACACTGCATCCCATTTCAAACAGTCACTGCATCTCATTTCACTCATTCAAAGCTTCACATTCCACTCAGTCACCGCTTCCCATTTCCCACAGTCACTGCATCTCCTTTCCTCAGTCACTGCATCCCATTTCACTCAGTCACTGCAGGCCATTTCCCTCAGTCACTGCATCCCATTTACATCAGTCACTGCATCCCATTTCACTCAGTCACTACATCCCATTACCCTCAGTCACTGCATCACAGTACGCTCAGTCACAGCATCCCATTTCCCTCAGATACTGCATCCCATTTCCCTCAGACACTGCATCCCATTTCCCTCAGACACTGCATCCCATTCCTATCAGTCACTGCATCCCATTTCCATCAGTCATTGCATCCCATTACCCTCTGTCACAGTATCCCATTTCACTCAGGCACCGCTTCCCATTCCCCTCAGTCACTGCATCCCATTACACTCAGTCACAGCATCCATTTGACACAGTCACTGCATCCCATTTCCCTCAGTCACTGCATCCCATTTCCACCAATTACTGCATCCCATTTCACTCAGCCACTGCATCCCAGTTCACACAGTCACTGCATCCCATTCCCCTCAGTCACTGCAGCCCATTCCCCTCAGTCACTGCATCCCATTACCCTGAGTCACAGTATGCCATTTCCCACAGACACTGCATCTCCTTTCCCTCAGTCACTGCATCTCCTTTCCCTCAGTCACTGCATCTCCTTTCCCTCAGCCACAGCATCCCATTTCACTCAGTCACAGCATCCCATTTCACGGAGGCAATAAATCCCAATCAATTGAGACACTGCATCCATTTCATTCAGTCACTGCATCCCAGTTCACACAGTCACTACATCCCAGTTCACACAGTCACTGCATCCCATTTCCCTCAGTCACTGCAGCCCATTTCTCTCAGTCACTGCAACCCATTTCCACAATC
The DNA here is from genome assembly GCF_030684315.1 of Stegostoma tigrinum. Taxonomy (NCBI): domain Eukaryota; kingdom Metazoa; phylum Chordata; class Chondrichthyes; order Orectolobiformes; family Stegostomatidae; genus Stegostoma; species Stegostoma tigrinum. The sequence continues at coordinate 68,827,537 of NC_081364.1, read as the reverse complement.
ACTGCATCTCCGTTCCCTCAGTCACTGCATCGCATTCACCTCAGCCCCTGCATCGCATTCCCCTCAGTCCCTGCATCGCATTCCCCTCAGTCCCTGCATCGCATTCCCCTCAGTCACTGCATCGCATTTCCATCAGTCATGCATCCCATTTCCATCAGTCATGCATCCCATTTAGTTCAGTCACTGCATCCCATTTCACTCAGTCACTGCATCCCATTTAACGGAGACAGTAAATCCCATTCAATTGAGACACTGCATCCATTTCACTCAGTCACTGCATCCCAGTTCACACAGTCACTGCATCCCAGTTCACACAGTCACTGCATCCTATTTCCATGAGTCACTGCATCGCATTCCCCTCAGTCACTGCATCGCATTCCCCTCAGTCACTGCATCCCATTTCCATCAGTCATGCATCCCATTTAGCTCAGTCACTGCATCCCATTTCACTCAGTCACTGCATCCAATGTCACTCAGTCACTGCATCCCAGGTCACTCAGTCACTGCATCCCAGGTCACTCAGTCACTGCGTCCCATTTCAGACAGTCACTGCGTCCCATTTTAGACAGTCACTGCATCTCCTTTCCTCAGTCACTGCATCCCATTTCACTCAGTCACAGCCCCCCTTTTCCCACAGTTAATGCATCTCCTTTCCTCAGTCACTGCATCCCATTTCACTCAGTCACTGCAACCCATTTCGCACAGTCACTGCAGCCCACTTCACTCAGTCACTGCATCCCATTTCACTCGGCCACCGCATCGTCGATCACACAGTCACTGCATTACAGTTCACACAGACACTGCAACCCATTTCCCACAGTCACTGCATCCCATTTCCCTCAGTCACTGCATCCCATTTCCACCAATTACTGCATCACATTTCACTCAGCCACTGCATCCCATTTCACTCACCCACTGCATCCCCTTTCCCCCAGTCACTGCATCTCCTTTCTCTCAGTCACTGCATCTCCTTTCCCTAAGTCAATGCATCCCATTTCCATCAGTCACTGCACCCATTTACATCAGTCACTGCATCCCATTTACATCAGTCACTGCATCCTATTTGTCTCAGTCACTGCATCCCATTCCCATCAGTCACTGCATCTCCTTTCCCTCAGTCACAGCAGCCCATTACGCTCAGTCACAGCAGCCCATTTCACTCACTCACAGCATCCCATTTCCATCAGTCACTGCATCCCATTTCACTCAGTCACTGCATCCCAACTGACTCAGTCACTCCATCACATTTCACTCAGCCACTGCATCCCATTTCACTCAGCCACTGCATCCCATTTCACTCAGCCACTGCATCCCATTTCACGCAGCCACTGCATCCCATTTCACGCAGCCACTGCATCCCAGTTCACACATTCACTGCATCCCATTTCACACAGTCACTGCATCTCATTTCACTCATTCAATGCTTCACATTACACTAAGTCAGTGCGTCCCATTTCCCTCAGTCACTGCAGCCCATTTCACTCATTCACTGCGTCCCATTTCACTCAGTCACAGCATGCCTTTTCCCACAGTCACCGCATCTCCTTTCCTCCGTTACTGCATCCCATTTCACTCAGTAACTGCAGCACATTTCACTCATTCACTGCATCCCATTGCACTCAGACACGGCATCCCATTTCCCACAGTCACTGCATCACATTACCCTCAGTCAGAGCATCCTATTTCCTACATCCAGTGCATCTCCTTTCCCTCAGTCAATGCGTCACATTCCACTGAGTCACTGCATCCCATTTCACTCAGTGACTGCAACCCATTACCCTCAGTCACTGCATCCCATTTCCATCAGTCAATGCGTCCCATTCATCTCTGTCACTGAATCCCATTTCCCTCACTCACTGCATCATTTCCATCAGTCACTGCATCCCATTTATCTCAGTCACTGAATCCCATTTCCCTCAGTCACTGCATCCCATTTCACTCAGTGAGTGCCTCCCTTTTCGGTCAGGCACTGTATCCCACTTCCCTCAGTCACTGCACCCCAAGCCCGCTCGGGCACTGATTCCCTATTAACTCAGTCACTCCTTCCCAGTACCTCTGTCACTGCATCCCACGTCCCTCAGTCACTGCATCCCTTGTCCCTCAGTCACTGCATCCCTTGTCCCTCAGTCACTGCATTCCATGTCCCTCAGTCACTGCATTCCATGTCCCTCAGTCACTGCATCTCATTTCACTCAGTCAGTGCGTTCCTTTTCGATCAGGCACTGTATCCCATTTCCCTCAGTCACTGCACCCCAAGCCCGCTCGGGCACTGATTCCCTATTACCTCAGTCACTCCATCCCAGTACCTCTGTCACTGCATCCCATGTCCCTCAGTCACTGGATCTCATTTCACTCAGTCACTGCATCCCATTCCACTCAGCCACTGCATCACAGTTCACTCAGCCACTGCATCACAGTTCACTCAGCCACTGCATCACAGTTCACTCAGCGACTGAATCACAGTTCACTCAGCGACTGAATCACAGTTCACTCAGCGACTGAATCACAGTTCACTCAGCGACTGAATCACAGTTCACTCAGCGACTGAATCACAGTTCACTCAGCGACTGAATCACAGTTCACTCAGCGACTGAATCACAGTTCACTCAGTGACTGAATCACAGTTCACTCAGTGACTGAATCACAGTTCACTCAGTCACTGCATCCCATTGTCCGCAGTCACTGCATCCCATTTCCATCAGTCACTGGATCTCATTTCACTCAGTCACTGCATCCCATTCCACTCAGCCACTGCATCACAGTTCACTCAGCCACTGCATCACAGTTCACTCAGCCACTGCATCACAGTTCACTCAGCGACTGAATCACAGTTCACTCAGCGACTGAATCACAGTTCACTCAGCGACTGAATCACAGTTCACTCAGCGACTGAATCACAGTTCACTCAGCGACTGAATCACAGTTCACTCAGCGACTGAATCACAGTTCACTCAGCGACTGAATCACAGTTCACTCAGCGACTGAATCACAGTTCACTCAGCGACTGAATCACAGTTCACTCAGCGACTGAATCACAGTTCACTCAGCGACTGAATCACAGTTCACTCAGCGACTGAATCACAGTTCACTCAGTGACTGAATCACAGTTCACTCAGTGACTGAATCACAGTTCACTCAGTGACTGAATCACAGTTCACTCAGTCACTGCATCCCATTGTCCGCAGTCACTGCATCCCATTTCCATCAGTCACTGCATTCCATTTCCCACAGTCACTGCATTTCCTATCCCTCATTCACTGCATCCCATTAACCACAGTCACTGCATCGCGTTACCCTCAGTCACTGCATCACATTACCCTCAGTCAGAGCATCCTATTTCCCACATCCAGTGCATCTCCTTTCCCTCAGTCAATGCGTCACATTCCACTGAGTCACTGCATCCCATTCCACAGTGTCACAGCATCCCATTTCACTCAGTGACTGCAACCCATTACCCTCAGTCACTGCATCCCATTTCCATCAGTCAATGCGTCCCATTCATCTCAGTCACTGAATCCCATTTCCCTCACTCACTGCATCATTTCCATCAGTCACTGCATCCCATTTCACGAAGTCACTGCTGCCCATTTCACTCAGTCACTGCGGCCCATTTAACAGTCACTGCATCCCATTTCCACAGTCACTGCATCCCATTCCCCTCAGACACAGCATGCTATTTCCCACAGTCACCACATCTCCTTTCCTCCGTTACTGCATCCCATTTCACTCAGTAAGGGCAGCGCATTTCACTCATTCACTGCATCCCATTGCACTCAGACACTGCATCCCATTTCCCTCAGTCACTGGATCCCATTTCCATCAGACACTGTATCCCATTTCCCTCAGTCACAGCACCCCTTTTCCCACAGTCAGTGCATCTCCTTTCCTCAGTCACTGCATCCCATTTCACTCAGTCACTGCAACCCATTTCCCACAGTCACTGCATCTCCTTTCCATCAGTCAACGCATCCCATTTCCATCAGTCACTGCATCCCATTTCCATCAGTCACTGCATCCCATTTCCATCAGTCACTGCATCCCATTTCCATCAGTCACTCTATCCCATTTCTCTCAGTCACTACAACCCATTTCACTCAGTCACTGCATCCCATTACCCTCAGTCACTGCATCCCAGTTCACACAGTCACTGCGTCCAATTTCACTGAGTCACTGCATCCCGTTTCACTGAGTCACTGAATCGCATTTGTTGTTCTCACTTGAATGCAATGGTCATGAATCTCCTCCAATGGCTGGTCATGTATTTCCAATGCAAAATTTTACCAAGTTTTCATTTTCAATTTTGATTACATGTGTTTCCTCTATTCTATAAGATGCTGCAATAAACTCAAATTTGATAAATCATAATTCAACCACCATTACCTACAGAGTTAATTTCATCAAACAGATCCAATTACAATTGTCACATTCCCAAATCCTGATTCAACTTTTTCTAATTATGGGCCACGTGGTTCAGAAAAAAGACACTTAGAGTCAGAGAGATGTACAGTCGGGAAACAGATCCTTTGGCCCAATTTGTCTATGTTGACCAGATATCCTAAATTAATTTAGTCCCATTTGCCAGCATTTGGCCCATATTCCTCTCAACCCATCCTATTCATGTACCCATCCACATGCCTTTTAAACGTACAAGCCTCCACCACTTCCTCTGGCAGCTCACTCCATACATGCACCACTATGAAAAAAATCCAGTCCATTTTAAATCTTCCCTCTCTCATTTTTAACCTATTCCCTCCAGTTTTGGATTCCAGCAATCCGGGGAAAAGATCTTGGCTGTTCGCTCTATCCACGTCCCTCGTAATTGTATAAACTTCTATATGGTCAGCCCTGAACTCCAAAGTTCCAAGAAATAGCTGCCTGTTCAAGCCCACAGGATACCTCCAACCTCCGATGCTCGTAACATCCTTCTCTGAACCCTTTCAAGTTTACAACATACAACAATACAGCGCAGAACAGGCCCTTCGGCCCTCAATGTTGCGCCGACATCCTTCCTCTCGCAAGGAGACCAAAAGCGATTGCAGTATTCCAAAAGCAGCCGAACCAACGTCCTACATGGCTGCTAAGTGATCTCCCAACTCCTATACTCAATGCACTGACCGATAAAGGCGAGCACACCAAATGTCTCCTTCATATCCTTTCTACCGGTGGCTGTACTTTGATGGAACTACGAAACTGCACTCCAGCGTCTCTTTATTAAGCAACACTCCCCACAACCTTCAGTGTATACGTGCTGCCCTGATTTGCCTTTCCAAAATGGAGCACCTCACATTTGGCTAACCTCAACACCACCTGCCATTCCTCAGTTTATTGGTCCTTGTCAATGTCCCATTGTATTCTGAGGTGACCTTCTTGGTTGGCTACTACACCTTCAATCATTGGGAAACTTACTAACCACACCTTCTATTTTCATATCCAAATCATTGCATCACTTCAACTCCCCCTCCCACTCCCTGAATGACATGTCCATCCTGGGCCTCTTCCAGTGTCAAAACCAAACCACCCAGAAACTGGAGGAGCAGCACCTCATATTCCGCCTCGGGAGCTTCCAACTCAATCGCCTCAATACGGACTTGGCCACCCTCAAAATCTCCCCACCCACCAGCCTCATCCCAAGACTAGTTCCTCCCCACATACCCGCCTCCATGACCTGTCCGCCTTCTCTCCCAGCGATCCACTCCTCCCACCTCACTGACCAACTCCCACCACTGCTTGCAATTATTCTTCTTTTCACACTTCATCAGCTCGATGTTATTTCTATAATCTATTTTCCAATTGTTGGAAAAAGTGAGAAAAAGTAAAAGAAGTTACATTCTTACCACTCGGGAAATCTCTGAATATTGTTCTGTTGAAAGGCCGCCAAGGAACGATGCAATTCTTTTGTCACAAACGCTGTGAGGGAGACATCTTTTCGGTTCCACTAACTCCACCCTAAGGAAGACAAACCCACGTAACATATCTAGTGACTTAAAGCATACTCTATTGTTGCCCAAGGTGGAGAGCTGGATGAACACAGCAGGTCAAGCAGCATCAGAGAAGCAAGAAAGCTGATGTTTCGGGACGAGACCCTACTTCAGAAAATTGACGCTGGAGAATCTGAGATAACAAGGTGCAGAGCCGGATGATACTGCTGGGCCTGCTGTGTTCATCCAGCTTTACACCTTCTTATCTCAGATTCTCCAGCATCTGCAGTTCCTACTGCCTCTATTGTTGCCCTTTCACTTTACTGAACTAATATGAGCCAGTAGTTATGTTTAGGCTCGTGTAATCTTACGGTTATTGGCCTGTACAAAATCCTGAATTAATTTTGATCCACTGACGGGAGAAGAGATGAATTTTATAGAAATTTTTGTTTTCTACCAATTTGCAGAGGGCATCGTGGGCGATTGAAGGACAGTGTTATTATCCTCCAGGTCTGCGGACTGCATCATTACCAACTTGCCCATTTGCATATACATACAATATTCATTATGTACCAATGAAACATAATAAACCAATACTGTGTACTAAAAACAACCCTCACATATCAATGGAAATTTCAATATTTATCATAGAGTTTGAAGGATTGAATTCAATGATACTAAGCAAAAACCAGTGAAGATGAGTGCAGTTGGTCAGCACTTTTGCCACTAAGTGGAGGTTGGCAGTTTGAGGCCACCCAGGAACAAGCAAGCTCTGTCTAACTCCAAGGGCAGCACGGTGGCTCAGTGGTTAGCACCGCTGACTCACAGCGCCAGGGACCCAGGTTCGATCCCACCGTTGGACAATTTTCTGTGCGGAGTTTGTACATTCTGCCCATGCCTGCATGGGTTCCTGCTGGGTGCTCTGGTTTCCTCCCACAGTCCAAAGATGTGCAGGCTCGGTGTATGGGCCATGCCAAACTTGCCCATTGTGTTTGGGGATGTGTAGATTAGGTGTGTTAGTCATGGGAAATGTAAGGTTACTGAGGAAAGGGTCGGGGGATGAGTCAGGGTGAGATGCTCTTTGGAGGGTGGCCGTGGACTTCTTGGGTCAAAAGGGGCTTGTTTCCACACCGTAGGGATTCTATGATATGGAAGTATCTTTTGAAGTGGACATTCATGGGTATGCTATAACAGAGACCTTGAAATACTGCACAACAAATATTTGGAACTAGACTGTCAATTCAGACATAGCATCAAAAAAGGTCATGGAAGTTGTCACCGATATAAAGCAGGATTGATGAAAATCCAGCAGGAAATGGTGTCAAAAGGCACAGTATCTTTTATTCATCTCCAGTTATTTTGTCCAAGGCACTGGATGCTGGCAGGATTGAAACATTTAAGAAATGATTCACAAATCACATATAAGGACCTGCACATCTTTGAACAATGGGAGGAAACTGCAGCACCTGGCAGAAGCCCCTCGCAGACGCGGGGAGGACGTGTCAATTCCACACAGATAGTTACCCAAGACTGGAATCTCAATTGGCTCCCCAGTGCATGAGCAGCTCTAACCACTGAGCAACTACCTTGCCCAGAAGGGGTTTTATAAGCGCATACATTATTTCCATTAAGACAGATCCAATCCTCTATGTCCAATCAAAATAACATATTGGAGATATCATGACAACAATCATAAATGATTTTGAATAAGTAAATCAAAAAAATTGAAATAGTTTCCAAGCCTAAATACTAGATATGGTGTAGTTAAGATGAATACCGCAACAACAAAAAGGCCATATTTTATGTGACGATCGGTAACACTTGAAAACTTGCAACAATTCGTCGCCAGTAGTGCTCTGAACTGGCTTGATGGTGCACTCCTTCATACACTGGAATGAAACTCCAAAGATCACAAATTCTCCTTCAATACCATGTTATAACAGTGACTGCATCAACCTGTGTTTATGGGCCTGACTGGAAACCCACACAACATGCATAAACAAAAAAATAATCTAAGGTGATAGGAGAAAAAAATGTATGTATGCAACGTCTTTGAATAGCAATTATTTGTAGCGGCCGCAAGCCCATAAGGAATCTCGTTTCACAGATTATATTCATTTGCACTGCAGGTCATGCCAGTCAGAATCAGTTTTCGTTTCATGACAGATAACTACAATGTCCATTACAATGAACTTTGGTTGATCAGAAGATTTTAAGTAAGGACTATGTCTTGTGTGAGCTGACGGCATTAGGGGATGGAGAAGGTACATGCACTGCTGGCATCTTGACACCATTGAATGAGCAAGCGTGGACGCAAAGGTTGTAACAGGTAACAATTGTACAGGCAATATCTTTTGAGCTCCTTCCGAGCAGGCCTGTAATACTCTCAAGCTGTGCTAGACACTCACTTCCTCCACCTTACGTACGCTGCCTTTTCTTTTTGACAAGAAGCACCTATGTACCCGTCATCCAAGGCTCCTTAATCTTACCCCTTCTTACCTGTCTCAGAGGAACAAATTTATACATCACTCGCAACAACTGCTCCTTGAACAGCCTCCACATGTCTGCCGCGCCCTTTCTGTGGAACAACTGCTCCCAATCTGTACTGCCCAACTCCTGTCTGATCGCATCATAGTTTCCTTGACCCCAGTGAAATATCTTCCCCTGGTAACTGCTCCTTTCCCTTTCCATGGCTATGGTAAATGTGAGGCTCTTGCGGTCACTGTCGCCAACGTGTTCTCCCACCACGAGATCTGACACCTGTCCTGGCTCATCGCCGAGCACCAAATCCAAAATGGCCTCCCGCCTCGTTGGCCTGTCCACACACTGAGTCAGGAAACCCTCCGGAACACACCTGACAAAAACGGCTCCATCCAAACCATCTGCACTAAGGAGGTTTCAATCTATATTGGGAAAGTTGAAGTCACCCATAACAACAACCCTGCTACGTTTGCACTCTTCAACAATCTGCCGGCCAATGAGTTCTTCGATCTCCCAACTGCTATTTGGGGTCCGTAGAAAACCCCCAGTGAAGTGACTGCTGCCTTGCTGTTCCGAACTTCCACCCATACTGACTCAGTCGACAAACCTTCCTTGGCAACCTCAGCCCGTACCACCGCAGTAGACGAGTCCTCAAAGGTTCTTTCAGCCGCCGTTATACTGTCCTTGACCAACAAAGCCACACCTCCCCCTCTTTTACCACCTTCCCAGACCTTAATGAAAGATCTAAACCCCAGAACCTGCAACATCCATTCCTGACCCTGCTCTATCCATGCCTCCGAAATGGCCACAACATTCAAAGTCCCAGGTACCTATCCAAGCTGCAAGCTCACCTACCTTATTCCGGATACTCCCGGCATTAAAGTCGTCACACTTCAATCCAGCTTGCTGTCTGCCAGCACACTTCTGTGACAGTGAGGTCCTGACCATGTTCTCCCTACGCTCATCCTCCTGTGTACGAGGACTACACCTCAGTTTCCCATCCCCCTTCTGAGCTCGTTTAAATCCAACCAAATGGCACTAGCCAATTTCCCACCCAGGATATTCGTGCCCCTCTGGTTCAAGTGGAGACCATCCTATTTGTACAGGTCCCACCTTCCCCAGAATGAGCCCCAATTGTCCATGTACCTGAAGCCCTCCCACCTGCACCATCCCTGCAGCCACGTCTTCAGCTGAAATCTCTCCCTGTTCTTTGCCTCGCTATCACCTGGTACGGGTGACAAACCAGAGATGACCACTCTCTTTGTTCTAGCTCTCGGCTTCCACCCTAGCTCCCTCAAATCCTGCCTCACATCCCTATCCCTCTTTCTACATGTGCCGTTGGTGCCTATGTGGATCACGACTTGGGGCTGGTCACCCTCTCCCCTCAGGACCCGAAAGAGACGATCCGAGACATCACAGACCCTGGCACCTGGTAGGCAACACACCAATCGTGAGCCTCTTTCGTTCCCGGAAAATCTTCTATCAGTCCCTCTATCTATTGAGTCCGCAATGACTATCACTCTCTTCCTCTCCCCGCTTCCCTTCTGTGCAAGAGGGACAGACTCTGTGCCAGAGACCTGCACCCTACTGCGTACCCCTGCTAACTCGTCCCCCGGAACAGTATCCAAAATGGTATAGTTGTTTTTCAGGGGAGCTACCGCAGGGGATTTCAGGGGAACGACCACAGGGGAAGGTAAGTCAAGCTACACCGGGTAAACGTGCATTTTTGGCTGAAGAAACATGTGTTTCAATGTGAGCTAATGGAAGAAGCCATGGAGGCAAAGCTAAACATTTCGACAATAAGACAACCATTCTTAAAAGCAGCAGACAGCGTGAAAAAGAAATGAGCTGCTTTAATATCCACTTAAAATTTATGTGGACTATCAGATGGAATTTTCTGATTGACTCCATTGTGCAATCATGTCGAGCTAAAAATGTTAACTGCATTAATTAATACGAACCAGAAACGGACTTTGTAGTCAATGGTTTGACGATTTTCTGTATCTGGAACATCCCTTTTCCTTCTCGAACGAAGATCGTACCAACCTATGGTACCAAACTGTGAGTCAAACGGATGGGACACATAATCTTTAAATTCCTCATCAAAACAGTCTCATCGTATGGTTCTGTGCAATAAAAGAGAAAGAATAAACATGTTTCCAACAATTTTGCTGATGTTTACGAACAGAATGCTCAAATTCAAAAAGTTTGGGCTGGCATGTCTGCTTCCTCCAGCCTGTTTAAACTGTTCCATTCAATGTGAAATTTGTGATCAGTTTTAGCACACAGGTCTATGTGATCTGCGCCACCACCTTCTATTAGTCATACATGCTTTCCCCCTCTTCCTGTAATACATTCCTTGAAGTGTTCAATGAGATTTTGATTTTCAATCTTATCGTCATATTCTTTTGATTCTCAAGCATCAATGAATCTGATGTTGCCGCCATTCCATGCAGTGCACAGCACGTCAAACAGGAGTCTTACTCTTGCCATGAGCACTGACGTAGTATGGGGTCACAACTGTCTCGTGGTTCAGAATGAAATTCTACATATAGGGCTAGGAAGAGTCATGCAGTTAATTTTATTTGACATGCTATTTCTTTTCTTCACAAATATGCTGGATTTAAAGTGATCTTCACCCTCATTTAAAATGAATTCAATATCCAACCATCTGTAAAACTAGCATATCCAAATTTTAATTTGAGTTCAGTGTTACACAAATATATGACTTTTTTAAAAATTATGTTCGAGTCAACATTAACATTTCATTCCCTGACAGCGGGTGAACTTACTTTTAAACTCCAATTTTCCTTCGGTATTAATGGAGAGGTGAGCCTTTTTGCAAGCACCGAAAGGCTGCACCAGTTCATGCTAAAACTTACGGAACTGTAAGTTTCACAAATATGTTCCGATTAAACACTAATTCCTATTGAAGCAGTATGAGCTAAATTCATTCAACTGGACAGCAAAAACGGTTAAGATTTTAAAAGCAAGCAACTATTTTGAAGTCACTCTTCGAACTAAATTCCATCTTGGTGTGTGAGAGTCCATAGGTTCCTCACTCTCAACGAACCATTCAACTGTCATGCAATTACTGAAACACACAGACAAAAAACATCAATGTTAACAGTCACTAAGATTTTGAGAGTGATTTGGAATTCGTACCCAATACCCACTGGGGAAAATCTGTTCCAATCTGGTAGTACTCACTTATTACCATCCCTCCTACCTTCCCCAGCACCTCCTCCCCCTCCACACTATTTGTTTCTGAGCTCCCGTCCACCCTCCATTTCTCAGGAAGGGTCCTGACCCAAAACCTCACCTTTCTTGAGCCTCTGATGCTGCCTGCCCTGCTGTGTTCCTCCAGCTCCACAATGTGTTATCTCAGACACCAACATTGGCAGTTCTTACCATCTGGATAACTCATTCTCACCTTGTCACAAGTGATTTATACTCATTATCTTTTCAGATGACGCATGTACATGTATATACATAAATATACATCTTGCACTTTTATGCCTGAACCACTAACCTAGAGGATATTTTAAAATAGTCTCTTCATATCTGCATGAAAGAGAAATCATCAAGGTCATAACTTTCATTTTAGGAATAACTCGAACATTCAAAGTACTCACAGTCAGTGTCCCATTTCCTTGACCAGTCAATTTGATGTGAATCCTTCTTCCAAGTGGAAACTATAACAGCAATTATATTTGAGAGTCAAACATTTCATTGCATCACCAATATTTCCTTGTCTGTTTGAAGCATAAGATAATGAAATAATCATGGACAGATTGGCCAACAATGTAACCTAATGTGTGTTATGGCAACTCAAAATCACAACCATTGAAGTGATCTTTAAAAAGCTGTTGTCATACAACAGAGCACTTTTTGAGATGCAGTGATGAACATACTTCCTGAGATGCAAATAATATATGCCAAATTAATTCCAAAGAATATCTTTACAATTAAAAAGAAGCTAAAAATCTCTTTACATTGCGAAGCTTGTCAGATTGCTATTCGTCAATGGAAATCGTTCAGAACAATTATTTATTCCCAGATGAAAAGGAAGTGTATACATTTCATGACAACAAAATGTGAGGCTGGATGAACACAGCAGGCCAAGCAGCATCTCAGGAGCACTTTTGTCCTCCTGAGATGCTGCTTGGCCTGCTGTGTTCATCCAGCCTCACATTTTGTTGTCTTGGATTCTCCAGTATCTGCAGTTCCCATTATCTCGTATACATTTCATTTTCACATCTTATCCAAGAGAGAAAAAAAAACACCTTCATGAATGCATTGTCAAACAAAAAGACTCACAAAAAAAGTCATTTGGCCCATTGAATATTCCTCCATCATTCGGTGAGATCATGCTTGATCTCATTACATTTATCATGACACAGCATTTCCACCAAACCCTCCTTAGAGCTAATACATTCCGATCCAAGTAACATCCTGGGAAATCTCTGTTTCTGTGCCATGCCTTGTCTTTCTAAATATTTTTTCAGTCATCTACAAATTTAGCCACAGCACATGCACCTCTTTCCTCCAAGTCATTAATAAACAAGCACAAGAGCTGTGGTTCCTTCAGCGCGACCTCATTTCTTACTGACAAGCCAACCCTGGCATCTCTGTCCATTTGTATCGGAGATAATGGGAACTGCTGATGCTTCAGAATCCAAGATAACAAAGTGTGGATCTGGATGAACGCAGCAGGATGAACACACAGAAGTAGAAGGGTCTCGGCACAAAACGTCAGCTTTTACGCTCCTGAGATGCTGCTTGGCCTGCTCTGCTCATCCAGCTCCACACTTTCTTATCTCTGTCCATTTGCCTGTTCTTTCTATCGGACATGAATCATTGGCTATTTCGTTCCTTACACTTAACCCCTAACAACCACCTCTCTGTGATACCCAGAGTGATGTATCTGTCAATTTCAATCTGCACACAAAGTCATTCACTTTGTTTCATACACTCCCTGCAATTCAATACAAGATCATCAGTCTGGCATTTACAGCCACCCTTCTTATCTGCTGCAGCTGAAGTGAGACTCCTGACCATTTCCATACTTTTTGTCCTATTACTTGCTCTGGAAACTCTGCTGAGCACTTACCAGCTTCTAACTTTTTCCACAATTTTCCATGCAACTGAGCTCACCCACTCCACACTTTTTATTTTAACGCCCTAGCCCCAGACCTAGCTCTGTATTTTGCGAGGATACTTGTCCCAATATGATTCTCGTCCAGCCTATAACACCAGAACGACTCCCTCCTTCCCCATACCGATGCCAATGTCTCATGAATTCAAACACATTTCTGCCATGCCACCATTTGAACAATGTACATCTATAATTATGTTCACACCGTGCCAAATTGCTCAGATAATAATCCAGAGATTATTACCATTCTGGTTCTGCTCTCTCACCTCAGCACCTCGGTGCTCATAATCCCTCAGCAGAACCTCTTTTCTCTTTCTTCCATATCAATGGTACCTGTGTGGACCACGAGAGCTGGATTTCTACTCCTTCCACTTCAAGTTCCTTTGTAGCCGAGATGGAACATCCTGAACCTGGGCACCAGGCAGGCAACACTACTTTCGAGACTCTCGATCCTCATCACAACGAACAGTGTTCATTCCCCTAACTATACTACCCCTGATTATAACTACATTTCACTTTTTATCCCCTCTTCAATGTCCCCCTGTACCACAGTGCTATAGTCAGTTTACTCATCTTCCCTATACCCTGCACTCTCATCCACACAGGTAGAAAGAATCTCAAAGCTGTTAGATAAGATCAAAGGCCAAGGTTCCTTCTGCACTACATCCTGGATCCTTCCACCTGCCCTGTTCTTTGTCATTGGCCACTGACCGAGTTTCAGCTAGTTAATCTAAGGTGTGTGACTGCCTCCTGAAGCACAGCATTCCCTGGTAACTCTGCCCCACATGATTTGTTGATTGGTCAAAACTGAGATTCCAGTTCATCAACCGTAAACTGGAGTCTGGGGCCTGACCACTCGCCCGTCATGTAGGTACAAATCATCATCTGGCCTGGCATCTCCATTTCAATTACTTCGATCTTAATTTGATTTGAAAACATTCTGGTCTTTTAGTTTGTAGCCTGTAAATATTTCTCCCATTTACTTTCAATCTGAAAGCTACCGATAATAGATTCTTGAACCAGTAGCGATCACCAACCAATGAACCTGGTTCACCCTCTCGGTCCCTGATTCTGGCTTCAATTCACCCTGTCTCAAAAAAAAATGCTTACCAACTATCAGGCAAAAAAAGCAAGCAAATGGCACCTCTTACCCTCTGCACTGACTTACCGCATTGCCACCAAGTTCCCCAAAATATATATTCACTTGGCGCATTTCACTCGAGATGTGATCTCTTCTTCCAGAATGTGCAAAGCATACTGATCCATAGCAATATACTACCTTCAAAACCTCAGCTCTTAGCTTATTACTTTTGAGTACATTCTCAATGCTTTCTCCAAGTCCAAACACAACACATTTACTGGTTTTCCTCTATTAATTCTCCTTCCAAAACTTCCTCCAAAAACCCAAACAAATTAGCCAGACATAATTTCTCTTTCATCAGGCTATGGTGATTCTGTTTGATGAGATTATGATTTTCCAAATGTCCTGCTATTATTTTCTTCATAGTTGATCGCCACATATTTCCAACAATAGATGTTAGGCTGGTTCGGTTGTAGTTATCTTCTTTTTGCCTCTCTCCTTTTTAAATAGGGACGTCACATCAGCATTTTTCCAGCCCTCAGATGCTTCTCTAGAATCTGAACCTTTTTGGGAAATTACAATCAATGCATACACTGACTCTGAAGCTCATTGTTTAGAATCTTAGAAAGTAAACCATCACGGCAAAGAGTCCAATCTGCTTTCACTCCATTAGATTGTCTACTGCTACTTCTCTCATGGTACTGATGGTGTGGTAGTGATGTGTTTAATTCCTCCCTGTATTCTTTAGTAATAAGGGGATCCTTGAAGTATCTTCCACTGTAAAGGCTACCCTTTTCTCATTGTTGTTGTTCCTTGATTCAAAAATTAACCTGGCCATCTCAGCCGAGCATATAATTAATGGCATTACCTCTAAAACCTTCTCTGCTAAAGTGTTCAATAGATTGCTACAACCTGAAAGAAGTAATTCTTCCCCTAAATTACTAGGCAACCAATTTGAAAATGTGGCCTCTGGTCGTAAAATCTTTCACAATATTAAGGGAGTGCTGCACTGTCACTGGAGGCCCCAAACCCCACCTCTTCCTCCGGTACATTGATGACTGTATCGGCGCCGCCTCTTGCTCCCCAGAGGAGCTCGAACAGTTCATCCACTTCACCAACACCTTCCACCCCAACCTTTAGTTCACCTGGGCCATCTCCAGCACATCCCTCACCTTCCTGGACCTCTCAGTCTCCATCTCAGGCAACCAGATGGTAACTGATGTCCATTTCAAGCCCACCGACTCCCACAGCTACCGAGAATACACCTCCTCCCACCCACCATCCTGCAAAAATTCCATCCCCTATTCCCAATTCCTCCGCCTCCGCCGCTTCTGCTCCCACGATAAGACATTCCACTCCCGCACATCCCAGATGTCCAAGTTCTTCAAGGACCGCAACTTGCCCCCACAGTGATCGAGAACGCCCTTGACCGCATCTCCCATATTTCCCGCAACACATCCCTCACACCCCGCCCCCGCCACAACCGCCCCAAGAGGATCCCCCTCGTTCTCACACACCACCCCACCAACCTCCGGATACAACGCATCATCCTCTGACACTTTCGCCATCTACAATCCGACCCCACCACCCAACACATTTTTCCATCCCCACCCCTGTCTGCTTTCCGGAGAGACCACTCTCTCCGTGACTCCCTTGTTCGCTCCACACTGCCCTCCAACCCCACCACACCCGGCACTTTCCCCTGCAACCGCAGGAAATGCTACACTTGCCCCCACACCACCTCCCTCACCCCTATCCCAGGCCCCAAGATGACATTCCAAATTAAGCAGAGGTTCATCTGCACATCTGCCAATGTGGTATACTGCATCCACTGTACCCGGTGTGGCTTCCTCTACATTGGGGAAACCAAGCGGAGGCTTGGGGACCGCTTTGCAGAACACCTCCGCTCAGTTCGCAACAAACAACTGCACCTCCCAGTCGCAAACCATTTCCACTCCCCCTCCCATTCTTTAGATGACATGTCCATCATGGGCCTCCTGCACTGCCACAATGATACCACCCGAAGGTTGCAGGAACAGCAACTCATATTCCGCCTGGGAACCCTGCAGCATAATGGTATCAACGTGGACTTCACCAGTTTCAAAATCTCTCCCACCGCATCCCTAAACCAGCCCAATTTGTCCCCTCCCCCCACTGCACCACACAACCAGCCCAGCTCTTCCCCTTCACCCACTGCATCCCAAAACCAGTCCAACCTGTCTCTGCCTCCCAAACGTCTTCTTCCTCTCACCCATCCCTTCCTCCCACCCCTAGCCGCACCCCCATCTACCTACTAACCTCATCCCACCTCCTTGACCTGTCCGTCTTCCCTGGACTGACCTATTCCCTCCTTACCTCCCCACCTATACTCTCTCCACCTATCTTCTTTTCTCTCCACCTTCAGTCCGCCTCCCCCTCTCTCCCTATTTATTCCAGAACCCTCATCCCATCCCCGTCTCTGATGAAGGGTCGAGGCCCGAAACGTCAGCTTTTGTGCTCCTGAGATGCTGCTTGGCCTGCTGTGTTCATCCAGCCTCACATTTTGTCATCTTGGATTCTCCAGCATCTGCAGTTCCCATTATCTATGGTGATTCTGTTTGATTAGATTCTGATTTTCCAAATGTCCTGCTATTATTTTCTTCATAGTTGATTGCCACATATTTCCAACAATAGATGTTAGACTGGTTCGGTTGTAGTTATCTTCTTTTTGCCTCTCTCCTTTTTAAATAGGGACGTCACATCAGCATTTTTCCAGCCCTCAGATGCTTCTTGAGAATCTAAACCTTTTTGGGAAATTACAATCAATGCATATACCGACTCTGAAGCTCATTGTTCAGAATCTTAGAAAGTAAACCATCACGGCAAAGAGTCTCATCTGCTTTCACTCCATCAGATTGTCTACTGCTACTTCTCTCATGGCAGTGATGGTGTGGTAGTGATGTGTTTAATTCCTCCCCGTATTCTTTAGTAATAAGGGGATCCTTGAAGTATCTTCCACTGTAAAGACTACCCTTTTCTCATTATCACTGATAATGGGAAGCTCAGATGCTGGAGAATCCAAGATAATAAAGTGTGAAGCTGGATGAACACAGCAGGCCAAGCAGCATCTCAGGAGCACAAAAGCTGACGTTTCAGGCCTAGACCCTTTTCTCATTATCATTGTTTCTTGATTTAAAAATTAACCTGGCCATTCCAGCTGAGCATATGATTAATGGCATTACCTCGAAAATCTTCTTGGCTAAAGTGTTCAATAGAGTGCTGCAACCTGAAAGAAGTAATTCTTCCCTGAATTAATAGGCAACCAATTTGAAAATGTGGCCTCTGGTCGTAAAATCTCTCACAAATGGGAGTAATCTCTACGGATATACACTATCAAGCCTCTGAAGAATCTTACATGTTGAAAAAATAAGATTTTTTCAATCTTATAAATGCCAATGAACAGAGTCCCAGCCTGCCCAACTTTCCTAAGCATAGCAATCCCCTACGCCATTTCCAAAATCAACCCAGTCAACATGAGGTGTACGGCCTCCGCAGCACTCGCTCTGTGGCTGTACATGACTTGTAAGTTACCATCCTGTTGCTACGACTCCACTTCTATTTGTGATGCAGTCCTCTGTCCATCTTAACATACTACCCTTGAACACACGGACTCTGTTCTTTTGAGACACCTTATGAGCTGTACCTTATCAAATGCTTTGTTGAAATCTCAATGTACTACATCAACTGGTGGTCCTTCATCAGTAATGTTTGTTTCCTTCTCAAAGCACTGTAGCAAGTTTGTCAAGTATTATTTCCCCTTATAAAAGGATGTTAACTCTGTAAGATGTTATAGCACACTAAGTACCCTGTTATTTCATCTTTCATTGCAGGCATGAACATCTACCCATGTTGACCTAAATTGGCAATACTTGCTTACTATTTTGTCCAAGTATCTTTGTAATAATGGTGTTATGTTCACAATCTTTCAATCCTCTGAGAATTTTCCACAATCTAAGGATTCTTGGAAGATTATCATCAGTGCCTCCACTGTATCTGTAGCTGCATTGTTCAACATTAGAGGATACAACTCATCATACCCCTTGGATATTTTCTCTACTGATTGGAGTCATGTTTGGAATTCTGTGCAGTGACATTCACTTTTAACAGTTTGCTAAATACTACCAGGAACAGAAATTGTCATCCAGCTGCAACTAAACTAAAGCTTTCAGCACGGAAGGAAGTCTTTCAATTCATTATGAACCTCATAACTCCTGAAAAGGGCAATACAATTTGCCTCAGTCCATAAATGTTCTTCCTCCAACATCCTGAGATGCATCATCTGTATTTCTTCAAATTTACCACAGATTCTGTTCCAATCATCCTTTCAGCAATACGCATGACAACAATTCGGCATTCTTAGTCCCCCTGTAGCCTCCATTGCACATGTGCATTCTGAGATGATTATTTATTTGTGTGCCTGCTTTTTTGCTCAAATGGATAAAGGTAAATTTCTGTTCTTTTGTCATCAGAGCTGTTGCCTCCTCACTCTCATCTTCCTTGTTTTATCCTGTGCTGGAATATTTAATTTGTTGACATATCTGAAATATGTGGTTGAATGGATTGGGTTTTGTAACATTGCATTCCCCATAGACCATCTACCGATACTGTTGCTTGTTCTAACAGTTATTATCTCGCAGAGTGGAAAATGCAGTTTGAAAGCAATGGAACATTATCGATGAAGAAGTTGATGCATAAATTGCTGCGATCTTCCAAACTACAAACTCACCTTCAATTCTTTCTCGGTCAGAGCATTGTGCCGGCGCAAATGAATCATGTTCTCAATGGGACTTCCTAAACCATGGAATTGAATTTGCATATTGATTTCTTCTTCCCTCTTCAGAAATGCAAAGTAGTATCGTGATGAAGCTTCCAAGGCGATGATTGTGTCCTTCCATGAACGGAAAAGTGACTTTTCTGACAAAAACGGCTCCATCCAAACCATCTGCACGAAGGAGGTTTCGATCTATATTGGAAAAGTTGAAGTCACCCATAACAACAACCTTGCTACGTTTGCACTTGTCAACAATCTGCCGGCCAATGAGTTCTTC
Source organism: Stegostoma tigrinum (assembly GCF_030684315.1). Classification (NCBI taxonomy): domain Eukaryota; kingdom Metazoa; phylum Chordata; class Chondrichthyes; order Orectolobiformes; family Stegostomatidae; genus Stegostoma; species Stegostoma tigrinum. The sequence continues at coordinate 68,807,812 of NC_081364.1, read as the reverse complement.
GATCTCCCAACTGCTATTTGGGGTCCGTAGAAAACCCCCAGTGAAGTGACTGCTGCCTTGCTGTTCCGAACTTCCACCCACACTGACTCAGTCGACAAACCTTCCTTGGCAACCTCAGCCCATACCACCTCAGTAGACGAGTCCTCAAAGGTTCTTTCAGCCGCCGTTATGCTGTCCTTGACCAACAAAGCCACACCTCCCCCTCTTTTACCACCTTCCCAGACCTTAATGAAAGATCTAAACCCGAGAGCCTGCAACATCCATTCCTGACCCTGCTCTATCCATGCCTCCGAAATGGCCACAACATCGAAGTCCCACGTACCTATCCAAGCTGCAAGCTCACCTACCTTATTCCGGATACTCCCGGCATTAAAGTCGTCACACTTCAATCCAGCTTGCCGTCTGCCAGCACACTTCTGTGACAGTGAGGTCCTGACCATGTCCTCCCTACGCTCATCCTCCTGTGTACTAGGACTACACCTCAGTTTCCCATCCCCCTTCTGAGCTCGTTTAAATCCACCCAAATGGCACTAGCCAATTTCCCACCCAGGATATTAGTGCCCCTCTCATTCAAGTGGAGACCGTCCTGTTTGTACAGGTCCCACCTTTCCCAGAATGAGCCCCAATTGTCCAGGTACCTGAAGCCCTCCCACCTGCACCATCCCTGCAGCCACGTCTTCAGCTGAAATCTCTCCCTGTTCTTTGCCTCGCTATCACCTGGTACGGTTGACAAACCAGTGACGACCACGCTGTTTGTTCTAGCTCTCAGCTTCCACCCTAGCTCCCTCAAATCCTGCCTGACATCCCTATCACTCTTTCTACCTACATCGTTGGTGCCTACGTGGACCACGACTTGGGGCTGGTCAACCTCTCCCCTCAGGACCCTAAACACATGATCCGAGACATCACGGACCCTGGCACTTGGTAGGCAACACACCAATCGTCAGTCTCTTTCGTTCCCGGCAAATCTTCTATCAGTCCCTCTAACTAATGAGTGAGTCCCCAATGACTATCACTCTCTTCCTATCCCCGCTTCCCTTCTGTGCAAGAGGGACAGACTCTGTGCCAGAGACCTGCACCCTACTGCGTGCCCCTGATAAATTATCCCCCGGAACAGTACCCAAAACGGTATACTTATTTTTCAGGGGAACGACCGCAGGGGATTTCAGGGGAACGACCGCAGGGGAAGGTTGGTCGAGCTACATCGGGTAACCGTACATTTTTGGCTGAAGAAACATGTGTTTCAATGTGAGCTAATGGAAGAAGCCATGGAGTCAATGCTAAACATTTCGACAATAAGACAACCATTCTTAAAAGCAGCCGACAGCGAGAAAAAGAAATGAGAGGCTTTAATATCCGGCTAAAATTTATGTGGAATATCAGATCGAATTTTCTTATTGACTCCATTGTGCAATCATGTCGATCTAAAAATGTTAATTGCATTAATTAATACTAACCAGAAACGGACTTTGTAGTAAATGGTTTGACGATTTTCTGTACCTGGAAAATCCCTTTTCCTTCTCGAACGAAGATCGTACCAACCCATGGTACCAAACTGTGAGTCAAACGGATGGGACTCGTAATCTTGGAATTCCTCATCAAAATTGTCTAATCGTATGGTTCTGTGAAATAAAAGAGAAAGAATAAACATGTTGCCCACAATTTTGCTGATGTTTACGAACAGAATGCACAAATTCAAAAAGTTTGAGCTGGCATGTCTGCTTCCTCCAGCCTGTTTAAACTGTTCCATTCAATGTGAAATTTGTGATAAGTTTTAGCACACAGGTCTATTTGATCTGTGCCACCACCTTCTATTAGTCATACATGCTTTCCCCCTCTTCCTGTAATACATTCCTTGAAGTGTTCAATGAGATTTTGATTTTAAATCTTATTGTCATATTCTTTTGATTCTTAATCATCAATGAATCTGATGTCGCCGCCATTCCATGCAGTGCACAGCACGTCACACAGGAGTCTTACTCTTGCCATGAGCACTGAGGTAGTATGGGGTCATAACTGTCTCATAGTTCGGAATGAAATTCTATATGCAGGGTTATGTAGAGTCATGCAGTTAATTTTATTTGACATGCTATTTCTTTTCTTCACAATTATGCTGGATTTAAAGTGATCTTCACCCTCATTTAAAATGAATCCAATATCCAACCATCTGTAAAACTGGCAAATCCAAATTTTAATTGGAGTTTAGTGTTTCACAAATATATTACTTTTTTTAAAATTATATTCGAGTCAACATTAACATTTCATTCCCTGACACCGGGTGAACTTACTTTTCAACTCCAATTTTCCTTCGGTATTAACGGAGAGGTGAGCCTTTTTGCAAGCACCGAAAGGCTGCACCAGTTTATGGTAAAACTTGCGGAACTGTAAGTTTCACAAATATGTTCCTATTAAACACTGTTTCCTATTGAAGCAGTATGAAGCTAAATTCGTTCAACTGGACAGCAAAAACGGTCAAGATTTTAAAAGCAAGCAACTATTTTGAAGTCACTCTTCGAACTAAATTCCATCTTGGTGTGTGAGAGTCCATAGGTTCCTCACTCTCAACGAACCATTCAAACTGTCATGCAATTACTGAAACAAGACAGACTAAAAACATCAATGTTAACAGTCACTACGATTTTGACAGTGATGTGGAATTCGTATTCAATGCACGCTGGGGAAAATCTGTTCCAATCTAGATAGTACTCACTTATCACCATCCCACCTACCTTCCCCAGCACCTCCTCCCCCTCCACGCTCCTTGTTTCTGAGCTCCCTTCCACCCTCCATTTCTCAGGAAGGGTCCTGACCCAAAACCTCAACTTTCTTGAGCCTCTGATGCTGCCTGCCCTGCTGTGTTCCTCCAGCTCCACAATGTGTTATCTCAGACACCAACATTGGCAGTTCTTACTATCTGGATAACTCATTCTCACTTTGTCACAAGTGATTTATACTCATTATCTTTTCAGATTACGCATGTACATGTATATACATAAATATACATTAACACTTTTGTGCCTGAACCACTAACCTGGAGGATATTTTAAAAGAGTCTCTTCATATAACCGCATATTTTGAAAGATATTCTTTCAAACTTTTTTCATTCTGTTTATGGAAATGATGTTGGTTTATAACCTTATTTTTCTTTCCTACACCAATTGTACCTTGGAGTAGATTTTAAAGTTGCATATGCCCTTTACCACTTTGCCCATATAGCTGTGATGTTTTATTTTGTGAAAACCTGAAATTTAATGTTGGTTTTTTTTTTCTTTTAATAAAAGCACACTGTTGCATTGGAATCTCTGTCCATCAGTTCTCCCAAACTCTTTCAGCTTCTGTCTCCCTTCATCTCCTTTTACACCCTTCTTCTCTTCCACCCTTCTTCTCTTCCACCCACTCCATCCCCAATTTGGGCATTTCAGGCAAGCAGAAATCCAAGATAAATTGATTTTGGTATCAGGACTGAAATTTGACATGTTTTATTTTTGCCTTTTGTAGACCAGTAGTAATGAAATAGTTATAGCTTGCTGTGTTCGCAGACTCCCTGCTTTGTTTAAACTAAATATTCATGTGGATTTGCAAGTAGAAGTGCAATGTAGAGACTTGCCTAAAAGTTTGTTCAGACCATTGAGTCAAATCTGCTATTTAATATTATCATGGCTGATTTGAGCACTTCAGTGCCTTTTTACCCACACTATCCCCATAACCCTCTTGGATTTATCAACCTCTGCTTTAAATTTACTCAAAAGATTAAGCTTCCACCCTCCATGTGGTAGAGAGGTCATGCTAAATGGCCCATAGTGTTCAGGAATGCATAGATTTATGTGGGCTATATGGGATGGATGGCGTTAGGTAGGTGTGGACTTGTTGGGCCAAAGAGCCTGTTTCCTCACTGTAGGTATTCTGTGATTCTAAGATTATGAATTCTAAAGATTCATCACCCTCTGAACAAATTCTGTTTCTCTGTCTGCAATGATAAGTCCCTTATTTATAAATTATGCCTCCTGGTTCGAGACTCCCCAGCCATGAGTCAGAGATGACAACATCTTGTCTGCATCTACCCTGTTATCTCTTTAGTGTGTGCCATTAGGTACCATTTGAATTTCCATTGAGGAAATGGTACCTGAGTTGGCAACCAGCTAGAACTAAACCCATCTAGAGTTGTATGTGATGTATTAAAAAAACAGACCGTTGCCTGGTTTGTGTTTGTGCATCTGTGCTGAAGAATAACTTTTTAGGGAGGTAATGAAAAGGTTTAATTGTTCCACTGAATATGCACAGTTCTAAACAACAGACCTCTGGTTGCAGAATGCAGTTGTCCTGAGGTTAAGAACAAGATTATAATGCACGTTATCAAACACCTCACCAGGTGACCAACTTGCTTTTGTGATAGTGAGTATTGTCTGGATACGTGGCAGGTGGCATCACAGCTGAATGTAATCCATTTATTTACAAATCAGATTATCATAGAATCCCAACAGTGGAAACGTGCCATTTAGCCCATCAAAGATAATGGGAACTGCAGATGCTGGAGAATCCAAGATAACAAAGTGTGGGTCTGGATGAACACAGCAGGCCAAGCAGCATCTCCTAAGATGCTGCTTGGCCTGCTGTGTTCAGTTGGCCCATCAAGTCCACACCTGGTCCTTGAAACATCCCACCTTGACTCACAGATTAATGGTTCACTCTTTAATGGCCCTATGTGCATTAAGGAATAACTTTTAAAACAAAAACACAATGATGCTACTATTCCCATGAATGAACGAATAAAAATGGCTCACTAGCTTTCGGCGCTTTTATTCATAAGGTCACCAAGGTCTCATAGCTAAGGAATACTTTGCACCTTCATTCTTTGTACCAAAAGTGGATAGCCCCACACACTAATTTTGTATTCCATCTGCCATGCTGATTGTAAAGGTGACAAAAACATGTCTTCTCTTCAGACTTGAAAATTGAATAGGCCTGCACATCCAAATCACTACAGATTGAGCAGCTACAGAACATTCTTTGTGGGGAGGGGAACAGTCAGAGGCTTCGTACAAATAACTTCCACAGGAAGGAGGATGTGGTCTTGAAATCATTTTAGTGAGCTAGCTGGAAAGTTTAGCAAGCAGGACCTCCCAATGTTTTAATCTCCAGATTACTCCCAGTGCCATGTGGCAGCAAGTACAGAAATGGGATAAGGCAGCTGAATGTGTGGCTAGAAAGCTGGTGTTGGAGGGAGGGCTTTAGAATTGTGGGATACTGGGACTGTCTCTAGGGAAGTTGGTCTCTGAAAGCTGAACATGTACCACCTAAACAGAACTGGAACTGTGGGGATTATGATTTGTGATTAGTAGTCTGATTTTTAGGTGGTTTGAATCACTCTCAATCCCTGCTTCTGACACTGGACCGAAGAATGTGAAGTGAAGAAGGCAGCAGACAGGTGTTTAAAGGTAAAGAATAGATGCAAAGAAGAGTATATCACAAAGGGGGGTGGGGAAGGCAAATGTAACATACATAGAAATAATAAAATGTGAATAAATTACACAATAAAAGAACAAATGCAAAGCAGTGAAACTAACACTCGGCAACACTGCTAACTATACTGTCCCAAAACCCCACCCCTTCCTCCGTTACATTGATGACTGTGTCAGTGCTGCCTTGTGCTCCCATGAGGAGCTCGAACAGTTCATCCACTTTACTAACACGTCTCACCCCAACCTTAAGTTCACCTGGACCATCTCTGATACCCATCTCTCCTCCCTGGACCTCTGTTTCCATCTCTGGCAGCCACCTGGAAACCAATATCCATTTCAAGCCTACTGATTCCCACAGCTACCTAGGATACACCTCCCACCCACCTTCCTGCAAAAATGCCACCCCCTATTCCCAATTCCTTCGCCTCTGCTGCATCTGCTCCCAGGATGAGGCATTCCACTCCCGTACCTCTCAGATGTCCTTGTTCTTCAAGGACCACAAATCTGCCGCCCCAGCCCGCAGCCACCGCCGCGCGCACCCCCAACCGCCCGCCCGGTAGTGGTTGAGAACGCCCTTGACCGTGTCTCCTGCAACTCATCCCTCACACACCCCCCTCCCAACAATAACAATCAAAACAGAATCCCCCTCCTTCCTCACCATACCACCCCACCAACCTCCCTGGATCCAACGCATCATCCCTGACACTCCCACCATATGCAATCTGACCCCACCACCGAGACACTTTTCCCTCCCCACCTTCCTCTGCTTTCCAGAGGGACCACTCTCTCCGTGAATCCCTTGTCCGTTCCACATTCCTCTCCAGCCCCAACACACCTGCCATTTTTCCCTGCAACTGCAGGAAGTGCTACACTTGCCCCTACAACTCCCCTCTTACCCCCCATCCCAGACCCCAAGAAGACCTTCCACATCAAGCAGATGTTCACCTGCACATCTGCTAATTTGGTACACTGTATCTGCTGTTCCAGATGTGGCCACCTCCACATCAGGGAAACCAAACAGAGGCTTGGGGGTCGCTTTGTGGAACACCTATGCTTGCTTTGCAACAAACAACCGCACCTCCCAGTTATAAACCATTTCAACTCCTCTTCCACTCCTTCGTCAACATGTCCATCCTGGGCCTCCTGCAGTGCCACAATGATGCTAATTGAAGGTTGCAGGAACAGCACCTCGTATCCCGCTTGGGAACCCTGCAGCCCAACCGTATCAATGTGGACTTCACGAGCTTCAAAATCTCCCCTCCCTCTACTGCATCCCAAAACCAGCCCAGCTCGTCCCTGCCTCCCTAACCTGTTCCACCCACCTCGAGCCCCATCCCCATCTCCTACCTGCTAGCCTCATCCTGTCCCCTGGATTAGTCCTACCTCCCTGAACTGACCTGTCTCCTCCCTAACTCCCCACCTGCGCGCACGTGCGTACATACTTCCGTGCTCTCGTTACCGGCACCCCCCCCCCTCTTTATTTCAGAATCCAGTTCCCCTCCCTCATTCCTGAAGAAGGGTTTGGGGCCAAAACATCAGCTTTCCTGCTCCTCTGGTGCTGCTTGGCCCGCTGTGGTCATCTAGCTTGACATCATCTTATCTCAGATTCTCCAACAACATTTCATAGTCTTAGGTCTGTGATCAGCAAGGTTTTGGAAAGAATTCTGAGGGATAGGATTTATGACTATTTGGAAAAGCATAGCGTGATTAAGGGAGTCAGCATGGCTTTGTGAGGGGCAGGTCCTGCCTCACAAATCTTATCGAGTTCTTTGAGGAGGTCATGAGACAGGTTGACGAGGGTCGAGCAGTGGATATGGTGTACATGGACTTCAGCAAGGCATTTGATAAGGTTCCCTACGGCCGACTCATTCATAAAGTCGGGAGGTGTGGGATACAGGGTGATTTGGCTGTCTGGATTCAGAATTGGTTGGCTGACAGGAGGCAGAGAGTGGTTGTAGATGGTAAGTGTTCTGCCTGGAGGTCAGTGCTGAGTGGTGTCCCACAGGGCTCTGTTCTTGGGCCTCTGCTCTTTGTAGTTTTTATCAATGACTTGGATGAGGAGGTTGAGGGGTGGGTTAGTATGTTTGCTGATGACACAAAGGTTGGAGGTGCCGTTGATAGTATCGAGGGCTATTGCAGTCTTCAGTGAGACATTGACAGTATGCAGAACTGTCAATGGCAGATGGAGTTCAACCTGGATAAATGCGAGGTGATGCATTTTGGAAGGTTGGACTTAAATGCTGAATATAGGATTAAAGGCAGGATTCTCGGCAGTGTGGAGGAACAGTGGGATCTTGGTGTTCAAGTGCATAGCTCCCTCAAAGTTGCTACCCAAGTGGATAAGGTTGTTAAGAAAGCATTTGGTGTTTTGGCGTTCATTAACAAGGGGATCAAGTTTAAGAGCTGCGAGATTTTGCTGCAGGTCTACAAAACTCTGGTGAGACCACACTTGGAACATTGTGTCCAGTTCTGGTCGCCCTATTATAGGAAAGATGTGGAGGCTTTGGAGAGTATGCAGAGGAGGTTTACCAGGATGCTGCCTGGACTGGAGGGCTTGTCTTACGAGGAGAGGTTGACTGAGCTCGGACTTTTCTCTCCGGAGAGAAGGAGGAAGAGAGATGACCTGATCAAGGTGTACAAGGTAATGAGAGGCATGGATAGAGTCGATAGCCAGAGACTTTCCCCAGGGCAGGGTTGACTGCCACGAGGGGTCATAGTTTTAAGGTGTTAGGAGGAAGGTATAGAGGAGACGTCAGAGGGAGGTTCTTCACCCAGAGAGTTGTGAGCGCATGGAATAGTTTGCCAGTGGTAGTTGTGGAAGCGGAGTCATTAGTGAAATTTAAGCGACTGCTAGACATGCACATGGACAGCAGTGAATTGTGGGGAAGTTAGGTCAGGTTATTTTGTTTTTGGATTAGGATTAATCCACGGCACAACATCGTGGGCCGAAGGGCCTGTACTGTGCTGTAGTTTTCTATGTTCTATGTTCTATATCTGCATGCAAGAAAAATCATCAAGGTCATGACTTTCATTTTAGGAATAACTCGAACATTCAAAGTACTCACAGTCAGTGTCCCATTTCCTTGACCAGTCAATTTGATGTGAATCTTTCTTCCAAGTGGAAACTATAACAGCAATTATATTTGACAGTCAAACTCTTCATTGCATCACCAATATTTCCTTGTCTGTTTGAAACATAAGATAATGAAATAATCATGGACAGATTGGCCAACAGTGAAATTTAACGTGTGTTATGGCAACTGAAAATCACAACCATTGAAGTGATCTTTAAAAAGCTGTTGTCATACAACAGAGCACTTTTTGAGACGCAGTGATGAACATACTTCCTGAGATGCAAATGATATATGCCGAATTAATTCCAAAGAATAACTTTACAATTAAAAAGAAGCTAAAAATCTCTTTACATTGTGATACTTGTCAGATTGCTATTAGTCAATGGAAATCGTTCAGAACAATTATTTATTCCCAGATGAAAAGGAAGGGTACACATTTCATTTTCACATCTTATCCAAGAGAGAAAAAAAAACACCTTTATGAATGCATTGTCAAACAAGAAGACTCACAAAAAAAGTCATTTGGCCCATTGAATTTCCTCCATCATTCGGTGAGATCATGCTTGATCTCATTACATTTATCATGACACAACATTTCCACCAAACCCTCCTTATAGCTAATACATTCCGATCCAAGTAACATCCTGGTAAATCTCTGTTTCTGTGCCATGCCTTGTCTTTCTAAATAGTTTTGAGTCATCTACAAATTTAGCCGCAGCACATGCACCTCTTTCCTCCACGTCATTAATAAACAAGCACAAGAGCTGTGGTTCCTTCAGCGCGACCTCATTTCTTACTGACAAGCCAACCCTGGCATCTCTGTCCACTTGTATCGGAGATAATGGGAGCTGCAGATGCTGGAGAATCCAAGATAACAAAGTGTGGAGCTGGATGAACACAGCAGGATGAACACACAGAAGGAGAAGGGTCTCGGCCCGAAACGTCAGCTTTTACTCTCCTGAGATGCTGCTTGGCCTGCTGCGCTCATCCAGCTCTCCACCTCGTTACCTCAGATTCTCCAGCATCTGCAGTTGCTACTATCTCTGAAGAGATTTTCTTTCTCTTCTCCCACAGCAGTCTTGGAAACAACTCATCTGGGCGTGGGGATTTGTTCACTTCTAAACCAGCCAAAAATTTCAATTTCACACTGCATCTTCCTACTTTATAGACGTGAATGCTCCGCCTTGAAGGGAGAGCAGATGGGAGGGACTTGTCTACTGTATCAATGCCCTTCAGTTCTGAACACAGATTGCTCCCTCACCCCGTGTACACCCCGGTTTCTAATTGGAGCTACTCTTTCCCTGGTTATTCTCCTGCTTCATGTACCTGTGGAATATCTTGATATTCTCTCCAATATTGGCCACCACCGTTTCTTCACACTTCGTTTTTATACGCCACTAGTCATCCATTCATTTGCTTCCTTCGCACTTGTCGTAAACATGTCCTGAACATTCCTCAAGATCCAGGGCTTTCCAGGCTTGTCGATTATAAATTTCACCCAAAATGGAATATAACTGGCCTTTACTCTCCCAGTTCCTTTCCTGGACGTATCCGACTATTCTGCTGCAGATTCGCCCTCAAGTAACTTCCCAAAATATTTTACCCAGATCCTGCCTTGTTTAAATAAAATATGCCTTTTCCCAAACCAAAGACACTTGGTTTTTTTAACAGACGGACGTTCTCCTTTTCCGTAACATCTGTTGAAAAGTCTGTTGTCATGGTCACTATCGCTAAAGCACTTAGCCACTGTCACACTGAACACTGGCTTGGTGTCCCAGAAATAGGTCCAGCATTGCACTGTCCCTGACA